>NW_005187426.1:2473188-2477034 GCF_000239375.1 Pundamilia nyererei
TCTCAACCGATATCAGTCACTTATGGTATAAAGGATAAGCTGGGTGAGGCATGAGGAAATAGCTTTTTTAAAAATCACATCTGGGTAATGAGCCCTGCATTTCCATGGCAGCACCAGGGAACACGGTGGAATAAATGAATATCTACATCCTTGAGGTGTTTCTGTTTCGTGGGAAAGTTCCATGTTATTGGCCCATGGCACCTCCTGTTTTGGAGGTCTTAAGAGGGCAAGAAGAAGCATGAGGGAGAAAGTCATTATGAGCGGTCTTCCTCAGCACCAGCGTGGGTCAGCAGTGTAGATTAGCATTTTAATGAGAGGAGCACTTGGAAAGCACAGCAGGATGACCTATCAGGTGGCACTCAGTGTATGTAAATGATTAATTAGAGTCTCTAAAATTCATGGGGATCATTCCCTTGTTAAGCGAATGGGGAGCCAATCAGAGTGCAATTTCAGAATTAATACTGTCTTGCTGTATCACAGTCATCCACCAAATGGAATATGATGATAATTGAGTGTGGATTAATAAGATTTCTTTACAAATATTTAAGAACATTGTGACTGGAAGCTGCTATAAAAAACATGCTGGAGAGCCATGAGCAGTTACTTGAAGCAACAACAAAGATTTTTATAGTTTTATTAGTTTAAAATTAAACCTGTGTTATATCTAAATTAGCAAAATCCTTTAAAAGGAGGTTTGTAGGTGAAAAACTGGCATGGTACCTGATTTCTTTTTCCCCCTAGGATTTGATTACCAGTTAAGTTGATTTTCTGTTGTGGAGTTGTTTTTAAATCCTTTTTGTTTTTTAATTCAGCTTAAGTTCATACTTCAGTTCCTGCTCCTCCCTCTGTCTTGTCTTTCTGTGCTCTCCCAGAATTGGTTATTTCGGATCAGTTTTGATTGGTGTTCATTTCCTGTTTTATTCTGATAGCTGGTTTCCAGTTGTTTATAGCTTTGGGTTTTTTTTTAACTCCTGTCTGTTGTTTTGCATTTATTTGTGTCTTGTTCCCATTCTGCATGAGTCCTCTGTGTATAAACAGTTTTGTCTTTACGTCTTTCACTTAAAAGGATGACTGTTTTACCGCCTGTATCTCTCACATGGGTTTTCCATGTCCCCAGTTCAAGGTAAACCTTGTTTTCTTTTTCTTTTCTTTTTTTTACTCCAAGTTCTGATCTGCAAGTCCTGATTGGAGATGATCTATCATCCGTGTGAGACTGTGCAAGTCAGTGTGTGTGTGTGTGTGTGTGTGTGTGTGTGTGTGTGAGAGAGAGATTAGTGGAAAATCCAATATCACATGAATATCATGAGCTATGCATCTCTTTTTAGTTATACAAAACTGCATCAGTGGTCCAGTAAAAATATATCAGTATCACAACAGTTTTGCCCAGGTGTATCCCAACACCGTCTGGGGAGAGATTCATAGTAAAGTTAGACATAGACAGTATTCTTCACCAAACTATAATTTTAGTAGGATCAGGAGGCGCAACACTGATGTAACCATGCAACAAGGTCATTTTAAGGAGATTCATTCCACGCAATGAACGTGAACCTTCAAAATGTCACAGAGTGTTGATTCAAGAATATCTTTGTTCACCTTTTATAGTTCAGCAAAGCAACTCATTCATACCTGAAACACATCTATTATCTATCCTTAATGTATATGTGATAAGAGCTTGTTTTTCCTGTACTGCTCAATGCTGGTTAACAACTGTTTTTGCAGGAGTGAGTTTTAAACAGAACTCCTTATACCTGCACATTTCCCAAGTTACTACATAAAAAATTCCTTAGTGGGAGATCAGGTTGGGGCTTTTTTATTGTTTGTTTTAGTTTTACTTTGTGAATGCAGGAGGAATAATTCAAACTACTTTCATGCAATTGAAGGCCAGTGCAGCAAAACCTTGAACAAAGCTCAGGCTGGTCGTGTATACATGTAATTACCACCCAGGGATTGTGCTTAGTGGTTCTTGGCATCCAAAACACTGCCTGCCCCATGCTTTCTTAATCACTCTAATTACACTGCTGATTCTTTTTGCTTTTGATTACTTCCTGAGAAAAAGCCAGTGGGGAGCACACTAATTCATGCACAAGATTTAGGTAAAGCTTTGAAAACACATCCTAAAAAACTCTAATTGGAACCTCGTGGCCACAGCAGATAGGATCTATGTGCCTGTTGATGTGACAGTTTGATCAGAAGTTAGTAGTGTGTAGGATTCTTTAATTTAGGAATTAAATCCATTGCTTTATCAACATTTTGTTGCAACAGAGATACGTTTTCTGAAAGGTGCTGGAAAGACAAACAGGTTTGTGTATTGCCCAAGGACACTTAAGCACATGGAGGGGCTAGATAATAAACCACTAGCCCTGGAAAACCCAGAATCACCTAAGCTATAGCCAACATATTCTCATATTCTCATAGTCTGATTTTCCTTAATCAAATAAAATGTGACCCTAAGTGGTCAAACTAAAGGAATGAATTAAAAGCCATTATCTCAGTTTCATTACACTTTTCTTCATTGCACTACTCTGGCAGTTGTATGGGTTTCAGCACTGACATTCTCATTATTGTGTTAAACATGAATAATGTATGAGAACGTTAATATTCTAATTCACTGTGTGTTTAGTTTCTGTAACATCCTGCAGTGCAGCTTTCACTTATTGCGGCATCTTTTTCCTCACATTGTCTGAATTCATTTCCATTCTTCAATCTTCTGGAGGCCTATACATACATGTAATTCATGACAGTATTGACAACAATCTTGAATGCACTTCACCACCAAGAACTCCTTGTGTAAAACTTGGGTTTATTAAATGGATCATATAGCAGTGAGATATTCATACGGTGCTGTGCTGAATAAAATGGAGACAATTCCAATTCCAGTAGCCAGGTCCCACTCCCCAACAAAAACCACCATCATCACCACAACACTTTGGTTTGTCTGGCAATAGAGGTAATAAATAATATATTACAAGACATAATAATAAGTTAATCAGCGGGATAAAATATCCTCTTGCTTTCTTACAGGATAAAGAACTCATAGCAATAGATAACCGGACATCTGGCAAAGTGGAAAGCTATGTTGTCCATCGTTATAACAGGGGAGCACACTGCTCACTATGAGGCAATACTAGTGTGAGCCAAATCTTTTAATTAATTCTCAAATTTTCATCACACTGTGAAAGTGGTCTGTAGATTAGCAGACTGGATTATAAACAATGAAATTGTAATTTTTTTCAAATATACTGCACACCGTGGTCAAATTTCACTTTACGAGTGATGTTAACAGATGTTATGTTATGGGTTTGTGCTGGCTCTTTTTATTTCTTCTGGCTTTGTTGCACATTTAGCGATTGGAGTTACACAAATCCCCTGATAAGTAGCAATTGAGGCTGCTTTATTTCTCAGCAGAGATTTATTTACTAAGTCGTTTGGGAAATTAAGTAAAAAGGGGGAAATGCCTGTTTTTGTTTGGTATGAAACTGAAGACTTTCTATGGAGAGTGGATTTCTGCTCTGCTGATAATGGCTTCCTCCTTGGAGAAAACACACAGTGTTGTGCCAAACCCAGCTCGGTAAATTAAGGGTTTCATATAGTGAAGTGTTATCCCTCTGTAATAGGAACAGAACCACTCCACCAGTCAATAATGAATGAAACTAATAATAATGTAACTACCTACATTATTCAAATGATCCCTCAGCAGACAGAACTGTGTGTAATGACGCTTTCTGTTTGACAGTATGAAACTGCAGCCGTTCATTCAGAAGACACACAAAATCCAGAGGTACATGACATGATTATGCATGCTTGTCGTGTCATTGGAAAATGACAAGGCCATAGTGCCTGCATGGC
>NW_005187426.1:2477054-2494966 GCF_000239375.1 Pundamilia nyererei
CATTCAGAAGACACACAAAATCCAGAGGTACATGACATGATTATGCATGCTTGTCGTGTCATTGGAAAATGACAAGGCCATAGTGCCTGCATGGCTTACACTTTCTTTTTTTTCTTTGAAAAATCTCACTCAGAATTTGAATTACCTCATTCTCAATGCCAATATACATTCATTTCTTATTCTAACTATATTATAGAGAGTTTTGTGGTTATTTTACAAATAAAAGAAAATTGCACAATCTTTTGAGCTGTTCACTAAAAAAAGTTGTTCACAAGTGATTAACTAGATAAACCTGGACTCTGGGAGTACTGTATATCACATTTATTGGGAATGGGTGTACACTCTATGAAAAACATTCGAGACTATCTGAGACCATACCACGGCCGTGATTAGATATATTACAGCTATAGACTTGATAATGTTAATGTTTGCCATGGTGGTGCAAGAGATTACCCTGTAAGTAGGTGGTCAAAGAACAAAACAACAGACTAGTATTTACCAAGTACGAATGTATTTCCCTGGTGATACGTCTTTCCGATTCTGAGACCTTATCCTTCATTGAGGTAGTGTAATGATCTAGTACCTGCTCCATAACCTAGTTCTAATTGCCCCATTGGTGCAGTGTTTTATAATGGATGTCTCTTACAGGGAAATATTGGATAGTATGGCCTAATGACTCTGTGAACAATGTAGCAGTTAAAGTGCTCCAATTAGATATGGTCCCACCTGTGACTCTAAGGTCTCTGTGTTGCGGAGACCAAGACTTTGACACAGGTAAGTGGGCTGCTTAAGGAGAAGACAGATGACACAGCAGAAGCATCTCACAGGCTGACTGCATTATCCAGTTTACCCACCCACTCCCAACCAAGAGTAAGGCAACCAGCAGGGCAGATGGGACCAGAATTTGACTCATTTAAATAGGCCTTGGAGTTGCCAGTTGGCATTTAGCCTGTGAACTGAGGCAGAAAATAACACCGTGTAAATAATGAAATAAGCCTTCATTTAATGAAAGATTCAGGCTCCATGTCCTTTAACTAAATCTGGAGGCCTTGGATGAGGATTATGTTACTATGGCAAAAGTTTCCCACATGCCAGTGAGTGATGTGGTATACAATGAATATTACTCACTTGTCTCTCTTCTTTCTACCTGTCTTTCCTTTGGTTATATACTGTCTTACATCTCTCCAACACAACAGATTTGTTTCATAACATAGCAAGCTAATCAGTGCTGTTAACAAGACAGTTACACAATAACAGATGGGTAATTTACATGTAAGACACAATACAATGGGGCATCATGTATGAAACATATGGGGCATACCATCTAATAACAGAGCAAAGATAGTGGAAGCATGACAAGTATAGCTTCAAAGCCAACAATGTGTATGCATCAGGAGACGGCTGGTAAACAAGATTTATACTGTGAACACTGAGGGGGCTGAAAACCCATCAAACCATAACTTATCATGCTCTTCTAATTAGCCTTTTCTACTGTGCATTTCAGTGCCCTTACCAGCAGACAGGAATTATATCTTATTAATATTCTGCTATTACTTGCAATTCTCGCATAATTTTTCATAAGCATAATATGACTTAACAACAAACGATGTCAAGTCACAGCAACACCGCCAGCAAGATTCCTTGTTATACTTAATAAACAGTTGCCTAAATAATGTTCAAGAACATAATGTAACAATCAAAGTCACACAAATTTATGGCAGCAAAGGCTTTGTGTTTCCATGTTGGGAACATTTGTATTTTCAAGTCCACCCTCGGGCGCAAAATGCCAAACTTAGCAGCTTTTCAAACCTCAGGAAGTTGCCTGTCATTACCTGTTGGTATCTCTTTTACACACAAATGTATTTTAAAAATGATGTAATCTTGTCATTTGTTTGCCATTTAAACTGTAAAAGCATATTTTTTTCTGGGGTGACTTACCCTCTGGTATTTCACTGGTCTAAAACTATAGAATGACTAATCCTGCATTATGCACTGCCCCCAAAATCATGTTTACCATGTTAACCTATAATAGATAAAATGACACCTAAGTAGTAAATTTATAGAACTAATTTTATTGTAGGTCTTTGGCCTTTATTGGAAAAGGGGACTCACTGCCGTATAAGAGACAGCTCACTTTTAGCATAGTGTAGGGCGGTTTGCCCTTTTCTTTCTGTGTAGACAGGCTAGGTGACTGACTTCACAACAAAAAATATAGAATACAAGAGAGAGGCAAACAGTTTTAGACAAAGTATCAAGGGAACAAAATTAATTGGTCATATCTTTGAGCCCAAAGTCATCATAAGATGCAATACAGAAAGAGCTGTCTTCAAGAGTTAGTATTACAATAAAGGACAGCAGTAACTGGTTAGTGAAGAAGTACAGTTGAGAGAAGTAGGCAGGTAGATGTGTAAATCATAATGTCTAGGATCACTTGTACTAAGCATAGCGCTAATTTTGAAACGTGCTCATGTTCTTGCTTGTTTATGATTAATGATTAATTAGACAAAATTAGATAATTAATTTCATGTTTCATGACTTGCGTTTTGAGTTTTCTAGGTCTCCATTGCAGAGTTTGCTTTTTACTACAATGTAAAACAACAGACACTCACTTTTTCTGCCATTCTGTCAATAACAAATAAATGTGCATATTTTGTATTCTATTTAAAGCCACATTAACAAACAATTCAACGCTATACATCTAAAAAAAAAACACTTTTTTTAGTGTATTTAAAAATACTGTAAATTCTAGTAAACACTTTAATTGTCTCCTGTCTCAATTATTGTAACTCATTTTTCACATGCATTTTTCAGTTCTCCTTAGTCCCTCTTTAAATGTTCCAGAATTCAGCAGCTAGGCTGTTAATAAAAACTAGCTGGCACTGACACATCACCCTTATTCTTGTTTCCATTCACTGGTTTCCAGTGAAATTCAGAATTTTGTTCGAAATGTTACTAATAACATACAAAACCCTACATGCCCAGGCCTATATAGCAGATCTGTTGAGTCTTTCCAAATTCTGAGCGGGGTGCTTTAACTGTTCCATGCTCATATCGAATTTGTTTGGCTCTTAGCATATCTAATGCGCTTCTGGAAGAGTGCATGTAGGAATGAATGTACGACTGTACATTTGACTGTGGGTTTGGATAAAACCATACATTAAAGATAAGAATGCATGTCCGAACAAACTCGGAAGCACTTTGCAACTCTGTGTTTTCAAGTGCTATACAAATAAAGTTATTATTATTATTAAATCAATATAGATGCATTATAATAAAGGGATCTAATCTTTTTTTCTCTTTTTGTATATTGATTAAATCAAGTCAGAATAAAAAAAATAGCTTGAAGTGGCATCCACATGCAGACTGAAACTCACAATGTAAGTTTCTCCTCCTCTAGTGTTTATTCAGTCTTATCAAAGATTCCTATTACAGTGAATATTCCATGAAATTTCCCCAGTGCCTTACACAATACTGAAAAAACAAATGAGTTTGTATCACACAGCAGAAATGAGGATCTATAAACAAAGCAGAGAATTGTTATCTGAAATAAGACACTTTTTGACAAGATCACATCCTCAGTAGAGGTCAGATGTCTTGGGTCTGATGCGCTCCTCGGTGATTGGATTATTCTGCTATTCAAGCAGAAACGCTGCTTGACACACAAATGTAAAGTGAGAAAATCCAATGTGTAAGGCCAAATGAGATGCTAATAGAAAAGAAGAATTGCCAGAAGAAATTCAAAGGAGAGGCAACGCATATGATATTTTGAGACTGAGGGCAAGACTGATGTCTAATGCCATCTCAGCTTTACTGCTATAAGAGGAGGATGAGACTCAGAGAGAGAGATAATCACAGAGCGTGATCAGCTTTTATGTAGGCAATCATATCAACACTAATCCCTTCCTTGCCAAACAATTTCAGCGTTGGCATGCTTGTAGCTAGGCACCCAGCTGGCAGCAGCATTCACTGACCAGTGCAGTGTTATTTGATTGTCTTGCACAGTCTTTCCTTTTTGATAAAGCACACAGTTAGGGCTGGATCAGTTGGCCCTGAATCCTCCCTTAGTAACAATGCAATAGGTCTAGGCTACCGAGGGCTTCCCATGATGCACTGTGTTTCTTCTTCACTCATCTTTTTCACTCACTGTGTGTTTATACACCACTCTGCATTTAATCATTAATTATTGTTAACCTCTGGCTCTCTTCTACAGCATGTCGTTGCCCTGTCTCCCTCCCCTCACCCAGAACCGGGCACGGCAGATGGCCGCCCCTGTCTGTCTGAGGCGTTCTTCCTGTTAAAAGGGAATTTTTCCTTCCTTCTATCGCCAAAGTGCATGTTCACAGAGGGTCCTCTGATTGTTGGTTTCTCTTCTGTTTTCTCTGTATTATTTTGGTTCTTTACCTTACAATATAACACTCCTTGAGGTAATGGTTGTTGTGATTTGGCACTATATGAATTCAATTTAATTGAACTGAGTTTAACATTCTGCCACACAAACCTTATTAGACCAGGAAAAGGCAGCCCAACCAAAACTAGTGTAATCGTACCAGCAGATCAGCACTGAAGTCTACACCACGCAGTAGCCACCTTTAATTAGCCCATGTAAGCCGACCCATATTCGTTGCACGAAAAGCTGTTCCTCTCACTAAATTAGCCTGTCAGTCAAAGTACATTCCCAAGACTCTCCCATTTCCCTCTGCTGCTGATTAATGGCATAAAGTGAGTTTATCAATGTGCCATATGCGGAACACAATTCATTACCCTCATCTTCAGGATTCAGCAAAAAGCATGTCCTGCTTCACTAGGTGTGATCGTCCACAAGCACACACACAGTAATAGTGCTTGTTAGTATGCTAATGCAAATATCAGTTTAACACACACCTACAATTTTCCAAGGAGCATGTCATGAGACAAGCAAGTATCCCCTCCAGGATGACATGCATCATGGGAGAGGGAGACCAGGAAGGCTAGCTATTAATCAAATCATCCACAGCTAACAAGCCAAGCTTATTTTTCTTTCTGCACCGGCAAATATGAGCCCGGGGATTCACAGCTGGTACATATGCAATAACCCCAGGGTGACTTCACACAAAATGGAGGCTATACTTGTTCATCTGATCATTTTACTGGCTTCAAGATACTTTATCAGTGATGATTCATACAAAGCCTACATAATGATTGCTCTTTTGATCGTTGCAGTAAATGAGATTCTTTGGTGGTAACTAATGTCCAAGATTTTCTTTTTTAAATACATATTTTATGAAAAAATAAACATTCAGGAAAACAAGTATTCTTAAATTCTCAGTCAAATGTCAGCTCTAATTACACAACATGTTCCAATATTTTAGCAAATAAATGTTTTAAACATTTAATTTAGAATTGCGCAGTCTATCTGAAACTCCTTTGTAAACAATGTAAAATTTCATGTAAACTCTACAGACAATTTCCATTTGTTTAATTCACATGAATTTATTACACTTAAATTAACTTGGGCAGCTGTGTGCGCTCTATATATAACCACAAAGGATAGAGACCCTTGCCCCTTGCACTGTAAAATCTAGTGTTGCTATAAGTAACATCACTTTATCTGGTAAACCAAGGCTTCGGTGACTCCTAAGTAGCTGGTGCTGCCTTTTATCCTTGTGTCTCTAACTTTATCTTGGCAGATGTATGATGTCGTCTGAAGCCAGAGCTCCCAGTGAGACCTTAGAGACAGCATGAACAGAGAGTTGCTCCATAGTAAAGAGATGCAACAAGTTCAAAGGAGAAGCCTGTAGTTCAGAGAGTATGTGTGAAGTAGTTACCTTAAGGTGCTGGAAAAGCCTAGACTTTGCTTTATTTGTAGCATATATATTCTCACTATAAGCTAATTTGGCTCTATGATGGAACATATTACACTGCCTTAGCAATTCCTTAAATCCCAGCGCAAACTGAGAACATTTTCTTCATGAAGGGTATATGTAAGCTATTTAGCAACCACCATGGACAGGTATCAGGACCATTGCTGATGTACCTTTTGCTTCTAGTAATGTTGCTCTTAAATCATGGCTTTTATCTTATTAAACACTATCTAGTAGTTTTCTAAAAAGTAGATCACATCAGAGAATAGGTGTGCAATAATCATATTAAGGCAGGTAGTTAAAATTACTTTAAGATGACATTAACTTTTAAAGACATTTGTAATGTCTTGTTGAGCTAGTCTTATGAGCAACCCTGCTAACAATAACAAGCTTACAGTGTAAACAAACATGACCATTTGTTTAAAATAGTTAGTGTAATAGTGTATGAGACCAGTGTCCTGAATTGTAATAAACAAATTTCCTATAAATATTGCATGCTATAATGTATGCTTTATTTGCCCATGAATCATTAAACCTTAATATTGCTGTGATAACATCAGCCTGTTACCCCCCTCTACTCTAAATGTCCCCTCTGCTAACCTATCAGCACCGAGAGAGTTTCTATGGTTACAAGGACTGTCTATGTCCACATGTGCACCTGCATCTCTGCAGCATCTCCTCAAACTGCAAAACTGAGGTGTGAGCACAAAATGCTTTTTGTAAAATGTGAGTAATAGGCTCAGGAGGGACAATTTTGGCTCTATAAAGGTTATTGTATGATTTGTAAACGAGAGTGAGTGACTTCAGAGAACAGATACACCTTCATCTTGAACTAGCTGTAACAATGATGCTAACCTTACAAATCTGTTCCAGTTCCTGACTAGATTAACTTTATTTAGGCTGCTTTGCTTTTAAATAAATTCTGAAAATGTTTGACATTAATGAACCTCTGTGCTTTTTGCATGATGCAAGCATTGAATAACTTCAGAAGACCGTGCAGTGTAGATGGGCTTTTACATTTGCACACAGGAAAAAAAGTACAATGCAATTTAAGCTTTGTTGGAGTTGTTTTGCTCAGCTTCTGACCACAGTTGAAAATTTCTTCCTTATTTAAGGAAATGCTTGAATGTAAAATGGCAATTTGCTAGAGTCACGTGAATTGTACAAGTAAGAGACATAATATCTGATATTAATTAGAATTTGCTTTCAAATAACAGAATCAAACTGAAGATAAACACACAATGTGCAAACAGAATTCTTGTTGTTTTCAATAGTACAGTTGTTATAGAAAGAATTTAACCACATGGATTTACATAAATGTACTTTTGATAAGCATTGGCCTTGAAAATATACAGAGTAGCCAATGCAGCCCAATTAAACACCATCAAGGAGGCATGTTTTACAATACATGACCCTTATTAGTAAAACCAATTCATTTACTTTAGTGAGAAACACAAATTGGAAAACCACATGGGAAATCATATCAAATCACAGTTTTGTCTATAGACTAATAGAAGTGTATGTTGGAATATTGGTTCGATTACATCATGGAATTACAGATTGTGATTGCTTGTGAATAAAGAGTCGACAGCAATTGCTTCTTATTTAATTTGCATGTCAAATGACTCAGGAGTGAACCCCCCACACCACCCCTGCGTTCTCATTTACTAGTCTATTACTGTAACCGCTATTGAGTAGATTGACACACATCTACGCTCACCATGTCTGTGTGTATTGTTACTATAATGCAGCAATGAAAGATTCTCAGTATAACATAATTACTTACAAAGCCTTTCACTATTGTGGGAAAGTAGTTTTTATTCAATCACAGTGATGAAATAAAGCGCTGATTTAATGAGTTATAAGATGAATATTAGAAGGGTTAAAGATATCTCAGTGGTTACAAAGTTTTTGCATTTGTGTTGTTTTTAAATGCAGCTTATTCTTTAGCTGTTCTGTTATTGTGTATGTGCCTATATTTGAGTTTTGAGTTCAAGAGGATGGCTTTTTAAATGTTTTTGATGTGTTTTTTGGACATAAAAGTATGTATGGCTGTGCAGTACTGTATGTGTAGTTACTTGCTGTCTGTGTTTTCTGTTAACTTGCAAATCAATTTACTGCTGCTTTTATAGTGATGAAATGCGAAGCCTGAAAGAGGCAGTGAGAGAACATGATGGTGATGAATTTAATATCAGAGTTTAGCGCCGGGCGGAATAAACATGAAGCACATTATCTCATGATGAAGATGTTAGCCGGACTGACCGTGAATACTGAAAGCTTTTTTAAGTAGAGGTTTTGAGAACTGCCTGGTGATTGTGTTGCAAATCGAGAGGAGGCAGCAGGGGTGCAAACCGCTGGGAGGATAATAGACTGTTGTTTAAAGGGTCAGAGAAAACTAACTATACAAACACAGCTTCTATATTACCACTTACTCTTTTTCAATTCGACTCAAGAGGTTAAAAAAAAAAAAACGTTTCCTATTTTAATTTTTATTTTATTTGTTAGCTTTGTAAATGCTGGGCAGCATTCCATCTGGAAAGTAATTATGCAGGGATGAGTGTCAAGTATAACTCGTATGATGTTGGTGTGAGAGGAGCACTGGGAAAGGTCGCTGATTAATCAAACTCTAAGTGATGTGCTTAGAATGTGTCCATGTCTCCATGTTAAAACTATGTCCCTGCTACCCTTGGTACCTGGTTCATATTTAAAGATCCAGCATTGATTTCAACTATAATCTATTCTACTCACCACTATTTTAATCCTGCAACAGAAAAAGATCTGTCAGTCCGTTTGTCTCAGTGACACGTGTAGCAGACCTTGAAGTCATTATCCAGTTTCGGTATTAAAAAGTCCCCTGAGTTGGGACACTGTGTTACAGAGATCGCACCTCAGCGCTTATAAGGTTTGTATCAACCACAAATACACATGAATGGTGCCTGCAGAGCCAACAAGCTGCAAAAGGTTTTATAGCTACTACTGGCAGCCCCATTAAAATAACACTCTGAACTTGGCTATAACTCACACTCCTGCACATCTCTACATTGACCCATTGCTGCATAGATTGGACGTTTCTGTCAAAAGGTCTGCTGTCACTATAGGGGAGGTTTATGAGGCATAGCCAGAAGCCACGTTTATTTTATGACAAGCTTTTCAACTGGAAAAAAGAAGAAGCAGCAATATCATCAATTCCACCACATAGCCATGAAATATTCCTTTGTATGTTTGTTGCCATAATTTTTTGTGCGCGTGTGTGTTATTAAAGTTCTCGTTTATAGTTCAGCGTTGTTTGTTCAATGCAGCTCATTTAATTCAGGCAAACCGTCTTATGGTCTGCTGGACCTTAATGCACCTCTAGCCTCCTACACTTTCACTGAAGCTCTGTATCATGCTGCTGTACTTGTGTGCCGTTCTTTATATTTATTTATTTTCCCACACTGCTTCTTATGTTGTGCAGCCTGCCGGTCTACTGAAAACACTTTTTTAGACAGAATATATGACTACTACTTGAAAGAGTGACAATTTATCCTTGTACCTTCTTATTTTGCCTGGTGTGAAAGGTGTCAGAATTCTCAGATGGTGATTTATTAAGTACAAAATTCAAGCGATCTCTCCTGAGAGATAGCAGCATACAGTAATAGTTTCAATAAGACCAATATGCCAGGGCACTGCTGCACATAAGGTACCCTTAATTAAATCACTACTTAACACTATTGAGATTTGTTGTCTTGACACAGTTACTCAGATTACTATTTTTTGCAAGCCCAACACATGCACAAAACAATTGATGTGAAGTTATACAGGTTTGCTTCAAAATTTAATCTTCGGGATTTCGATCTGTTCAACAGCAAGGAGGTAGCATCTTAGCAACCCCAAAATGTTGATTTGGTGTCTAAGTACACGGCAGCTCAAGGTTTCTCTCAGCGTTATGTCTGCTCTATAAACAAGTAGACTTTCTATTAAACTGAGTATCAACCTTGAATGTGTGCAGAGGCCATCTTGTCATCAGTGAAAGAATTCAGACCATGCTCACTTAGATTTTTATTTATCAGTAAAGCCTGTCTTATATATGGAGAGAACACAGACAAGACATGCATACTCTTTCGTTAAAAAAAGGGTCCTTTTCAGAGACAATCTTCCGCTATCTATAATGGCAGCTAGCCAGCAACATGACATATGACTTGTTAAAGAAAAACATGTAATAGTTCAAAGGTTGCTTTTAATTTGAGTCTCATTTTCAACAGCCACATTAATATTTGAATGAATTTACTTTTTAATTTACTTTATCTTTAACTCACATTACTCAAAGCATATTAGAGGTGTCTCCAATCACCATTATTAATCATAATCATAAATAGACACCCAGTTCTGTTGGATTGGGCATCTTTTAATGTATGTTTATAAGAGGGGACACCTGCAGTCAGCTGAGACTGAAGAAGTCACTTGGATGAGTGACGAAACGTTTCCAGATGTCCAGATGAACAGAATCAACTTTTGGAGATTTAATGGCTGTTGTTTCCCATTTATACCTGCTATTTACATGTGATTTATGTCTGTGTATGGTGCATGGATGATGACATCCAATCTGCAGGATTTAGCAAGATTCTACTCATCTTATCATATTGTGACCTTTAGACTCTTTGGGTGGGCTTTCTTTCTTGAAAATGTGGCCATAGAGTAAAGAAATTTATGTGGGCTTATATGGTCCATTTCTCTTAAGGTTATGTTGTGTTTTGTCCCATTCGTGTTATTTTTTTCTTTTCCTTATCTGACAAAATCTCCAGATCCAAGTTGCCTCTTAATGCCAACTGCAAATAGATGCTTTTAACTAAACAAGTCAATTCAAAAACAAGTTAATATCCACTGAATGTGTTTTTACTCTGATTACTTTACTGTTTCTCCTAGTAATTGCAAAGGATTGTAGATACCAAGATTCGTAGCTTTGTTGTCATTGATCTACAATCACAGCAGTTTCTTGCATAGCGTGGAGGCTAAAATAAGACATTAGAAGCCTGGCAGGTGTATTAAAGTCCATTAGGCAGATTTATTGTTCTTTCTAAGAATGCTTATTTGAACCAAACATCCATTTCACATTTCCAATGAGTCATGCTCGATTAAATTCAATGTGACCGAGGAGGGTGTTATTAAGCTGAGCGGGTATGTGAATTAATTAAAGTCCTACTTTTTAATTCAATATAAATGTCAAGCTCTTTGTGTGGCAGGATATTGAAATCAATCAAGCTTTAATATAACGAGATTCTCTCCCTGTGACAGGGATCCACACGTCTATGTCACATGTTGGCGGCTCATGTATCGTAGTGGGAGGAGGTCTGAAGACTCAGACTGTCTGTCCTCTGATCTAGAACTGTGTTTCCATGTTTTTGACACCAGAGCAGAAGCGTGGCATTGGAAAATAGCTCCTTCTTAAGAACAGTGAATCACAGCTGGAAAACCAGATTTGTTGTGGCTACTTAACACTATGTTGTCATTGTTGCTAGGAATATATTGCCTTTAGCATTTTCTCACAACCAACAGAAATTCATTGGCCTGAAAGTGACAGCTAATCCTCAGTTTTATATGTCCCTTTGTGGCAACTTTATAGGGTCTATAGCAAAGAAAGGGATTCACTAAGGAAAACAAACTCCCATGTACCAAACATCCAGTTTCTTGTTTTCCGTGAACCCAACTATAAAATATAATCTCCTTATACTACCACTCACCACGTAGCAGTAATTTCATGTGCATGCAGATGAGGTTTGAAATTGGTATAACACACAAAAGAGTGCATAAAATTGCTTCCATATGCATGACACTGACATCCAACACTGTGTCTGTCATGTTAGTAGGGTCATTATTTATATATGCAGCTGCCTGCAATAATGCACGAAAAGAGAAATTAGGGGGAAAAAAGGTTAAAAAGGTTAAAAATTGCATTTGATTTCTCCCTGTAAATAAACACAGGACTACCACCAGGATATCTACAGTAACCTGAAAACCTGTATTGCCCTGGTGTTTTTACAGGTATTTAACTTCGTTCAGGAGTAAGGAGGAAGTAGCAGGAATAAAATGTGATTTTATCAGTTTTCTTTAGTGCATAGGGAACGTAACAAAATTAATCTATGAAAAACATTTAAAGCTGTATCAGCGGTAATTCAATTCAATTCAATTCAATTTTATTTATATAGCGGCAAATCACAACAAAAGTCGCCTCAAGGCGCTTCATAGATACAGAGAAAAACCCAACAATCATATGACCCCCTATGAGCAAGCACTTTGGCGACAGTAGGAAGGAAAAACTCCCTTTTAACAGGAAGAAACCTCCAGCAGAACCAGGCTCAGGGAGGGGCGGCTATCTGCTGCAACCGGTTGGGGTGAGAGAAGGAAGACAGGATAAAAGACATGCTGTGGAAGAGAGACAGAGGTTAATAACAGATATGATTCAATGCAGAGAGGTCTATTAATACATGGTGTCACTATGACAAAATCTTGGAACTGATTTGTACCTAATGGCAATTAAAATGTACACAGGCCAACCACCAAGTCACAATATCCGAGCTGCCTATTTGCATGGCCCTGGTGTTTCTTTGGGTATTTAACAGCTTCATTCAACAGTAACGACCCAACAAATCCCAGTTGTGATTTTATCAATTTTCATTAGTGCACACGGAATGTACTCAGATGAAAAAGCAGAGGTGATATCATGCTGTATCAGCGGTAATAATGTCAGTAAAAGTGAAATGTATACATAATAATGACTGTCTTTTAATCATCTCTACCTCTAGCCAAATAATTATCACTTGGTCCAGTTGAAAAGTTGCAGGTAGTAATCATAAACCAATTTATATTCTAATGAGCATGACATTAGATGGAAGTGTTGAAAGGACTGTGCTCAACGATGCTAAGCAAAAGAAAGTTCTGAGCCCCATTAAAGGAAGTAGAAAACCAGCTGACAATGATTTGTGGTAATTGGCAAGGCGTTTTGCTTGAGTGCACATACACAGCACATTCAGTCACACTGTGTGGCTTCAATTCAAAAAGCAGCAAAAAGCATAATTATGTTTATTACTTTTCCCCACACAAAGTGAGTGCAATCGATCCCTACTGGATGGTTTCAGTCTCTCACAAGATATGACACTGGGTAATATAACACCTAATTATTTTTGCTGACTGATCTGGAGCATGGCAACATTCACGTAATGAGCTGCACTTCTGCCCTTCCCAGCTGATTTGTTCCCCACAAGTTACAGCGGATTGGTTAAAATAGGGGCTTATGTGAATTTAAATCCCCTGGCAAAAAATAAATAAAGTGCAGCACTCAAGGCAATAAGAGTCATTTGTGAACCAATTTTTAAAAGTGGATATTCCAAAAAGATGTTTTGATATAAAAGGTTAATATTCTAAGTTGTGATCATATAAAATAATAGATTTCCCTAAAATTAGATTAGTTTCAAAGGTTGAATAAATATGAACCATAACTGTCAATAAATTCCCCAACACAACAGAATTTGTATAATGTCAATGATTTGCCCAAAAAAAATACTACCAAAGGGAATATGGTTGAAACACTATATAAATACCAAGCCATAACTGGTTGTAGTAATAAATACAAATTCAGCACTGTAGATGGACAGATGTTGACTTGACATGCCCAAGTCCAAAGAGTTAAACAAAGAGTAATACACAAGCACTAGGAAACCACAAAGGGGCACATAAGGAAACAAGACAGCAAAATAACATGGCAGAGAGAAAGCTGATAAACAATCTGAGGAAGGGCAGATGTAGAACAAGACACAGGTGAGCATAATCACACAGGTGAAGATAATAACTTACAAAAAAGGAAGTAATAAAAGAAAAGACAAAGTAAAACTGAAAATAATCCATTCATCCACCCACCCATCTATTCATTCATCCATCGATGTTTATTTTAATTCTTTTTTTCCACACTTTGTGTAATATTTCAGTTTGTGGTGCCTCCACAGTCAAGTCACAGTGGCAACACTTTACCCCAACTACACGTTCAAATTCCTCCTAGGGGATCGCCCCACCCAAAAAACTTACCTTAAGTTCCACTCCTCAGTCTGGCTCCACGAGAGGGCCCCAGTTTCCCACTTCTGAACTAGGTTACTGAGTTCTGAAATTTCTGCTCCATTGGGATTTTTCCAAATCACTCATTGTACCTTCCATCCACTGGGACCAGTTTGCCATGGGAGACCCTACCAGAGGCTATTTCCCAGGACAACAGAGATCACAGGAACAAACCATGTGCGCGTGTCTATCCGTCTGTCTGTTGGGGCCAAAGGTTTACCACTTCTTAAACTTCATTACAAGAATCTACTTCCTCCAACAACCAATTTCCTTTTTTTTTTGCACACTAAACTGAAAGTGCCAGACTAATTGTGCTGAGCATAGACTGCAAATATATCGGCTCTAATTAATTAACAGTATGCTGCCTTCAGTGCCTGTGAGAAATATCAGAATTAGCTGAAATTTGTTAGTGGGGATCGTGAGAACTACAATGTGTCAACAATATAAATAACACAGAATGGGAATGGTCACATTTTATGTGATTCTCAGCCTGTTGAGATATTCATAGGCAGAAAATGTGCAAACTTTGAACTGAAGATGAAAATGTGATGTTTGTAATATATCAACTTAGCGATATTAGAAATTAAATGATTACCACAAAACATTTTATTAACATAAAAAATTACTTAAAATGCATTTTTTGAGGTTATGAAAACTATTTGTTCCAGGTGGATTCTCTTTTCTCCTTCTTTCACATTTACTGCTACACGTTTGAACAGAAGAATTAGTGCTACATAAAGGCACTAGCTGTACTTCAAACGAGTCATGTGTCAGAGAGCTGGAGGATCAATGAACCTAAGCCTTAATCCATTTTCTTTGTTAAACATGAACATTACCGTGCTAGTCTGCTTTTTGAGGTCAAAAATAGCTATACAAAAAAACCCATAACCATGTAGAATTTTAGCATTTTAATAATTATAGCACATCATCCTCCCATTAAACCGGAGTACACCACTATAGGCTATTATGCAAATTTTCACTGCGGTGTACAGGTGGGAATTTGCACTGCTGCATAACATTTATTATATGATGGACACCTTTATTCCAAATGCCTCAGAGTAATATTACTGCAAACCATTCAGCTATACAGGTTTTGCATTTCAATTTAGCGTACTGTTCTGTGATTGACAGCTTATCTGAACAGATCTGAATTGTCAGTCCCACCTGCACTATTCCCAATAGTTCAAGGCAAACATTAATAGGTATTTGCAAATGGTTTTTGAGCTAGCTCTGATCTGTTTATTCAAGTCTAGAAATCCATTGCTAATATCTGTGTAATTAAATATTTAAGACAAACTCCCATTAACTGAGGTAATTACTGAAGATAGATGGTTGGCTCTGTTTCATTACTGGTTCAGAAGATAATTATATTTGCTATCAAAAGCAGCTATATGTACTTCTCAGTGTAAAGGCCTGGTCAGTCAAGATCAGATCAGATGTTTTTCTCTGGCATCACGACATATTTAAAATGCAGACTGCTCCTATTCATTACATTTAAAAAAATCATTTTGTCAAAGCGTGCAATGTTTTTAACCTTACATACTAAAATCAAAGGGCAAGCTGTGACCAGGCAAATTTGAATGCATTATGCACTCGTGTGACGTCTAGATAACAGTAAGAAACGTGATAGTTATAAACATCAGCTTTTGAAAAAGCAACAGTAATGAGCAGAAAAGAACCCAAGGTATTTTCCATCAGTTTTAATTAAAACCATAAGACAACGTGGTTCCCATAAAACACACGTTTTTGTCTTTGAGCGTGGTTTTTTGTTTCTGGAAATCATCGCTGCATACAAAAAGCGTAATAGTTTTGTTTAAGAGATGCTAATAGTTTAAGTTAATTATAGGAACATTCACTGCCATTTGCATAATGTTTTAGGGAAGAAAATGTATGATATGCAGGTTTATAGTGCAGCCACCAGTGATTTTCTTAATTTCAACAAACCAGACCATGTTAAATGTAGATTAATTGGCAAGGTGAACACTTAATTCATTATAATATAATTTTCCTAATGTTTTATTTAAGAGCCCTGTATAATTTACTAGATCCCCCACAATTTATTATGAAACAGGAATGCAGGGCATGAAACCTAAAAAGGAGACAGGTATGAAACGTGTCCAAAAACAATGGCTTGGATTCAGTTCTTACATTTTGAACTCAAGAATTCATTCTTTATTCCATTCTTTTTGCATAATTAAAATGAGCAATTCAACAAATTTAAGTGTACCTTATTTCACCTCATCTGATGATACAAACCACCCCACACTGTTCCACACATTGATTTTAGTCGATTTTGCCTTGGGCAAGGCCTCAAAGCCAAGCTGTATTTGCTGGCAGAGGCTAAAGTCCAAGGGCAGTCCTCACTGAGGCCCCAGGGATGATGGCTAGGGGCAGGAGCAGGAAGACACAGGCCGATAAAAGACCGCAGGGTATGGGTCTTGCATGAATTAGAAAGTAGGGGGTTGAGAAATAGCTATTAGGAAGGAAAACGAGTCTGCAGGGATTGTCTTGAGATTCTCTTGAATCGACCCTGGAGATTTCTCTGTTTCATGGTGAGTGAGGTTAAGTTGCTCTTTGCCTTTTACTGTGTCCAGCTTCTTGACGCAGAGTAATGTGCATAATGTGATGTAAAAGCAGAAGAATGTGGTAATGCATATAATGATGCAGAACAGCAACATGGCAGCACTTCACACTGTATTATATATAACAATGACTTAGAAATTATCATAATTTTTAAATTTGGGGGGGAAATTTGCAATAATGACTTCGTAAAGAAATAAATCCTCAAGTACTTGTTCTGTATGTTTCTTTTTTCCTTCATCTGTTTGGCAGATATTTAAAATATAACATGAACATTCTTATATCTGTTCATGCTGTAGTAACAGCAGAGGGACAAAGTTGATGAGCCATACCATGAAGTTGGGAAAGTGTTGTGGAAGCTAGGTTAAGACGAAAGGTGACAGTAAGTGAGCAGCAGTATGGCTTCATGACAAAAGAGCACTACAGATGCGGTGATTGCTTTGAGTTTTGATGGAGACATAGAGAGAACGTCAGAAGGAGCTTCACTGTGTTTTTGTGGATCTAGGGAAATAATATGATGTAGTGCCATGAGAGGAACTGTGGTACTGCACAGGAGTCAGGAGTGGCAGAGAAGTCTCCATGGATTATAATGTTTGCGGACAACAATGTGATCTGCAGAATGAGTAGGGAGCAGGTGGAAGAGAGCCTGGAGAGGCATGTTCTGGAGAGAAGAGGAATGAAAGTCAGTGGAAGCAAGAAAGAATGCATGTGTCTGAATGAGAGCGAGACAGGTCTAACAGTGAAGCTGCAAAGAGCAGGGGTAGTGAAGGTAGCTGAGTTTAAATACCTGGGGTTAACCATTCAAAGCAACAGTACACAGGAGAGGTGAAGAATGCATGAACGTTGGAGTGGATGGAGATGAGTGTCAGGGGTGATTAGTAGGATAGCGGCTAGAGTGAAAGGGAGTGTTTATAAGACAGTAGTGAGACCTGTTATGATGTTGATGATGACAGAGCTGCGAGTGGCAGTGCTGATGCTAAGATTTTCATTGGGAGAGAGAAGGAGGGACATGACTAGAAATGAGGATAGTGAGGGAGTAGCTCGGGTTGAGAGGTTTTAAGTAGAGATGGCACGATACCACTTTTTTATGTCCGATACCGGTATCATAAATTTGGATATCTGCCGATACTGATATAAATCCGATATAGTGTGTTTTTTAATCAATAAAACTGCTTTTTTAATATCTTGCTGCTTTTTGTATAAGTTCATACTCAAGTTAAAAAACAAACAAACACTAAAGCTATTCTGTTATACCTGTATGCAAAAAATACACTGCACCCAAAATATTTCATAGTTCAGCAATGCTGATCAATCTAACAAACTTAAACCTACTCTATCCTCCCTATTCTGGTATTTTAAAGAGTAAGCAATCTAACTAATAGGGTTGGAAACTCCCAGCAAAAAAAAAAA
>NW_005187426.1:2495583-2500395 GCF_000239375.1 Pundamilia nyererei
CCATATATCGGTTGTTAAGCTTAACGCGGGAATGCTTTACAAACATTCAGAGATGAACTTACACACTTGCTTTACTTCTCTCTGGGATAACTTCCTCGGAGATAAAATGCTGGTTTGGTAGCGAGGTTACAAATACACACAGCTGTTCTATCACGTGATGCACACTGCTCCAACATGCTAAGGTTATAAGCAGAGTTACGCCATGTCGCAAGTTTCGTGAGGTGCTTTTTTGATATTTAATGGATCGGATTACATTTTTTAAATTCTCTCCCACATCCAATCCAGGAATTTACGTCAGTATCGGACCGATACCGATACGTAATATCAGATCGGTCCATCTCTAGTTTTAAGACAAAGTTAGAGATGCAGGGTTGAGATGGGCTGGACATTTACAGAGGTGGGATTGTCAGAGATGGCAAAGGTTTAAACATTCTATACTTATACAGATACTGGTGTTGAAACATATTCAAGTAAAAGCTGAAACACTGATTCAACTTCTTTACTCAAGTTAAAGTGAAAAAATATAGGCTGTAAAATGTACTCAAAGTAAGAAAGTAAAAAAGTAGCACTTTGTTGGACATTTCTACCAGCTATTTTTGTGCAAAGCTAACAGAAGCTTATGCTATATTAATAAAATAATAAAATAAAATAATATTAATAAATGAGAATAAAAACTTTACTTCAGTTTAAATTGTAATTCTACATCTCTTCTCCCCTCTATTTTTCTTTCTCTCCCTCTCTTTCTTTCATTCTTTCTCCCTGTCCTATCCCCCAGTCATGTCTGTCCCATCTTTAAAAAACGAAAATAAAATAAATACATAATTATAATAAAGGTCAATCAAATGGACCAATATGGCAAGGCCATGATGATCCACTTGGTAAAGTAAATCCACTTGGCATCTTTCTTGGCCTTCAGACAACAATTCTGATGGCTAAAGATCCAAACGGGACAGACAAAAGAAAAAATAAATAAATAAATAAATAGTAATTCTACTAAATGTACTTAGCTTAAATCACTCAAGTGAAAAATGAGCAGTAGAAAAACTATTCTCTGTTGCCTACAGGAAGTGGGTGCAGTCAGGGGCTAAAGTGGGATTCAGCAACCCTAAAATCAGTTGTAGTGGCTCAGCGTGGGGAAGAGAATCACAATTTCTATTTGCTCCAGTGGATTTTCTTTATGTACAGGTTGTGATCAGCTGAATTTAACAAGATGGAAGCAGATGTCTTATGAGCTGTGTTGTTCCATCCTCTACACTCATAGTACACTGTTTTTGCTGCCTTTATACTAAAAAAGTTATGAGGAATGCAGTGAATGAGTCTAAACATCATCAGCTTAACTTGAAATCAATCTCTGTTACACTTAAAGTAACCAAACTCTGACCATGAACGCCACAGCCACTGTGCACTAGTCCAACACAGTGTTTTATTTTAAATCCATCACACTAAAATATAATGTCACAAGTACAGACCAAATATCTCATTTGAAAATGTGAGAACTTACATATCAGTATTAAATTTCCAGTTTATCAAATAGCACTGAGCAGTCCTTACCTTTAAATCTAACCCGTTTTCTTCCTCAGCTGTCCTGTATTTCGTATCTTTCTCTATCTATGAGTGAAGTTAGCTCTTTTTCTTTTTTTCTCCCTGTAAAAAACAGCAGCTGTACCTTTAGCTAGCGGCACACTTCCTGCCAAACTGCACACAAACAGTTTGTATGCTGATGTTTGTTGAGCTGATAGAAAGGCTGCATTTTATATTACCTTATATTACCTGCTACTTAGAAAACATAATTCCTTTTATGCTCCTGTTGCTCCATGCTCCTCTTTTGTTGCACTAGCTACATGCTAAAGCACAGCAACCCCATCTACATCTGCACTCTTTCCGGTGTTGTGCCTAAAAAGCAAACAAACAAACAAAACTACCAACTTAATTTAACCTCTGACTATGGCACATGGTTCTGCCTCTTTTATCTCTTTTTATGTGTTATACCCTGGTGATTAACACATGAATAGCATTGCCTTTCATGTGTTTAGGCTGTTAGGCTCAAATGGGTTTGATGATTGAAGGCCTGTAGCGATGTGAAAAATAACTCGCCTCAAATGCATTTAACCAAAAGTAACAAGCTTGTTTTTAAAATGTAAAGAGTAGAAAGTACAGATATTTGTTTAAAAATGTAGGGAAGTAAAACGTAGTAAAAAGACAGGAAGAAACTAGGAAGACCACAGAAAAGACTCATTGATATAAGTGAGGAAGGATTATCCAAAGGATTGATGTGAAAGAGGCAGATGATCTAGTGTAGTGATCCCAAAAAGGATCAAGTAGCATTATTTAACTCACAAGACAAATTGGTTCTGACATAGCCAAGTTCCCATTGGCTAAATATTTACCATTCAGGCATACGGCAATACTTTTTTGTTGTTGTTTGTTTATTTATTAAACAATGCTAGAGACCAATCATTTTGCATATCCTTCTTCTACTATCCATCATGAATTCCTTCGTTGTGAAAGTAAATGGCTTGTAAGACGCTGTCACCAAGTTGTTCCTCAAGGGGCATTGTTCCCTGAGATGACAATTGTTGTGATGTGACACTATATAAAATAATGAATAATGAATTGATCTGATTTTAAAATTGTGGCTAACTTTGTGTCCTTCTTTTCTCATCTCTCTTCCCATGCTGCCATTCCATCGTCTGTTTATGCTGATAACCTGACAGGTAAGAATTTTTTTTTTTATCCGATCCAACTGCTTTCAGCTTAAGTTATTGATGGTAAAACCAATACTAAAGCTTCACTAGCTTTCAAAGGCTCATGTTAGGTCAATGTAGCACTTCATTAAACCATTAGCTGAACACTGGTTTTGAAAAGATTCCACACAGCCATTACTTAAAAGCAGCGCAATACTAAACATGCCAAACGAGCATGGAGTAGTCCCTTATTGTTTTTTACTAAGAGTTAAGTAATGCAAGTATTAGCGAGCTCTTCCTCACACAAGAGCCCTATGATTTGGCTGCCTGGGGGCAGTTGTCGTTGGCAGACTTGAAAACAGCAACAAGCTGAATATTGATTTCAAAAGAAATATAAAGCAGATTTCGGATGAGTTCCACAAGGTTGCTTGTTCACAGAGAAAGCGCATAATAGATATGCAAAGTACATCCCTATGCACAGTGCAGCACAGCAGAAAACATTTCAGCAGAGCTTGCATACTTGCATTTGTTTGAAGATATGAAGGCTATTGTTTTTCCCCTAGAGGAATTTGGCTTGCTGAAGGAGGACATTTTTGTGAATTGTTTTCTATTTTGAGGTGCTTGCACAAGACATGTAATGAATCTGTTTATGAACAGCTACATAAAAGTAACCTTAGAAATTGAATATTGTTCATGGATTTAAAGACTGCTTAGAAACTGTCGGTCGAGGGAAGTAGTCATTCATGTTCGTAGTCTCAAAACATAGCAGCTTGTGAAAAACTGATTTGTAGTTTAATCTCTGAGAATGAGGATGGCGACGAAGCTGCTCCTTGAATCTGACAGGTTTTTTTTTTTCTATTGACTGCATTGATTTTGCTTTGCTGGGTGTGATGTAATCAACTTGGCGTACCAACTATTCTAAAGCACTCACTACCATGATTCATTTATCAGAGCTCGAACTCAAGTTAAGCATAACTGACAGAAATCTTTGTGAGGCTTGAGATGAGGAGGCCAAATATTGACTCTCTTAACCACACCCTCAGAGGGCAGTTTGAAGTAAAACCTGTGACCGCTGCTTCAAGGTCCCTGAACTCAGCTGCTTGCTTTGTATTGACTTTCTGATCACCTCCAGTATATAACAGCCTCGTTCTTTTCATACTACAGTGAGTGGAATATGTTTGGAGATGATTATTTTACCAGCAAACAGCTTTGTTATACCAGTCCTTTTGAAACTATTAAAGAAAGGGGCATTTTGATGTCAGTGTGCTCCTCCAATAACATATTATATTCAATTATTATGGACATTTGACACCTCCAGAAGGCTCAAGCTTAATTCTGTAATTCCATCAGCAGCTTACTCAACACAGCCACATTCAACTATTCATAAATTTTATACTTTTTGTCTTCAGCAGCAAATTTACCACCCGACACAAGATCCAGCCGATTCTTTCAGACACAAATGATTCACACACTGTGTCAGAAAAATATTGACATTTACATACTAGGAAGATAGCAAACAGAATAGCAAGACCTTGATTTGTATAGAGATAATTTATGTAGATATGCCACATCCAAGACATGTCCCAGACTGAAATAATACATTTTTCAGCAACAACCAAACTATTATGTACAACAAAAACTATATTTAAAAAACAGGCTCCCTTATACACATCATACCTACTGTACGAGAGGAGCTCAGTGCATGGCAGTCCACATTCTACATGATGCTGTGAAGAA
Source organism: Pundamilia nyererei (assembly GCF_000239375.1). NCBI lineage: Eukaryota > Metazoa > Chordata > Actinopteri > Cichliformes > Cichlidae > Pundamilia > Pundamilia nyererei. The sequence goes on from NW_005187426.1 coordinate 2,500,005, forward strand.
TGAAAGTAACACTCCCGCAGAAAATCGAAGGCACAGCAGGAGCAGGCACTGTTCTCATCTCTGTCCAGTTACAGTGGTACTCTTTTGAATTCCCCTTTAACGCATTTCTTTACCCCCACCCCCCAACACCAAGCACCCACCCACCCACAGCTTGTTTATTGCATTCATAACACCGTTTTTGATTTTTCCAGGGCAGCAACACGACACATCAACTGCCAGTGTATTGTCGAGATCATTCTGTCACATGAGAAGCGCCTGCCTTGTTTGTTACCGCTACTCTGCTGAGAGCGGGCGGGTAGCATGGTCTGCCTGCTTGGCTCCCATTTCACAGTCCCATCTAGAGCAGTCTTCCCACATAAATTGAACCCCATACCATGAGCTTGTCTCCACC
>NW_005187426.1:2500586-2521702 GCF_000239375.1 Pundamilia nyererei
GCGCATTTAAGCATAGAGAGGTTTAAGCATCCATTTGTGGGCATGTGTGGCGCAAAGTACAGACCGCTGATAAAGTACAATGGCTATTTGTGTTGTGTTGAAGGATCGATGTCTAGTGTTTTCATAGGGTTTTTAATGAAAGCCAATCTTTTAAATTGATTTCTATGCAGTTAGCAGGAGTCCTCATGGAAGGATTTGATCAGGATAGACAATAAGACATAGCATAAAACAGCATTTCCACAGGAGCTCTTTTTTCCTTTTTCTGTTTTCCCCTTTTTTTTCTTAAGAAGCTTGACATTTTTTGAGGAGGAGGATGAGTTTGCTAGTTGAAGCAGAGCTTGAATGCGACACATGAGAACAAGGTTATGAGGACCCACAGACAGAAGGGCTTGAACACATAGAGGGCTTTCAATTTGTGAACACGCCGCAGTACTTGACACGAGTGAATATTTGCAGAGCCAAAATGTATAAAGATGAGATACATATATAGTTAGCCATGAATTTTTATGCCATTTTAAAAAGGCAATATGTATTGTATTTTTTATTTTTTTTTATTTTTTTTGGATAATCAAACAAAGTGGTAAAACCTAATTGAGGAACAAAACGGCAAGAAAAAAAAATGAGTGTTTAAAAAATGAGATCATTTATCTTCTCTTTGCTTAAACAGGTCTTAGAAACAGTTTGTGTCTAAGACCCCTTTTTGTAGTGTGAATTACAAAATTACTAATTTTGTTTTTATTTATAAAGCTGTCTGTTAGCTGCTTCAATGCCTCAGTGACTCAATCAGCATTAAGCTAAATTGCAAGCCTCACTGTGACCTCATAAAACAAGTCTGGGATACATTTTTTTTTCAAGACTTTTCAAACTGTACTTGCATTTTCAGAGTCTCCAGCCTCCAGACATTCTTCAAGAAGGCGTAACATTGCTGGCTGAGTCCAGCCATGTTAGAATCTCGTTATGTGAAACTTCTCATTAATGGCACCACAGCCGCTAGTTTCATCACGATCAGAAAGAACACTCTTTTTCTTGACTCTTTTTCTCTCAAAATAAGTTTCACTTGCACACAAGCTACTATGCCAGGCACTCCCCTGCTATTGTGAACAACTTTATTTTCAGTGTGTTGCTTAAGGATGTGGATGGGACAGGGATTACCCCGTAATTAGCAGGAAGCTCACTCTAGCATCTGAGCTGAAGTCACTATGTATCAGCCACTGCAGATATGAAAAACATAATGTCACTGACCGAGTGACTGGTGTTGGTGATAAGTTGTGATACCAACAGCTAGAATGGCACTGATTTATTTTCCATTATTTATCTGGGCCTTTGGCAGACACTTCCTCGAATATAAGAAATTCAGACATTTCTCCAACACAATAATTATTTGTTTATAGCCTTCTGGCATTGATTATTTCCCTGCACAGCGCTGTCCTCCTACAGTGATCAAATAGCTAAAGGATAGAAAACCACACAGGCCTCACTCACCAGCCCACTGGCCCATCATGATTATCCGCAAACACGGGTAGATGCAGCACAAAGCAGCCTGATTATCACCTGACCGTGGGCTGCTTCTTCACAATATGGATGGCTCTGATGGAACTGCAGGCTTTGAAGTCACTGAAAATCCTACGCTCTGTCAGCTCCCCCAATGCTTATTTTCTTTGGGGTTTTTTTTTTAACATTCTCCTTCCATCAAATATTTGTGTTCTTAGTTATTTTTTGTTAAATGAGGCTTTGAGACCTTAAGTCTGATTAAAAAGGAAAGTAAAGCCCTTTTCTCTAACAGAATGTTATCTTGTTTCAGGCAGATGCTTAAAAGTGACTTAACACTTGAGCTCATTAAAATGAAAAAAAAAACATGTAATTAATTAAATTTTCTGTCAGCTTCAGTTACACTGATAATAGTATTAGTTTTCTGGAATGAGCATTGCACACTTTGATTTATGCCTTGAGCATGAGCTGCAACGTTAGAATTTCAGAAAGACATTGAGAAACAGCTAAGATCGGCAACATCTGAGGGTTTCTGTTCATTGTTAAACCTTATGACTGACTCTTACGGTCACTGTGTCACATCAAAAGCTGATAGCTCTAAGGAGAGAAATCCAATTCTTCAGGACTATTGTTCGATAAGTGAAGGAGAAAGAAAGCTGCAATTCTGATTTGAAAAAAAAAACAGACTCAGGTCTGTGTCTGATGTTTGCAACATGAGAAAAAAAAACACTTAATTTGTGGTGCTGTTAACATGTGTCCCTACATCCGTTGCTTTTTGTAAAAAAAAGAAAAACCCTCTTAGGGTTTTATGTTCACTCATATCATGCATTATGTTCATAAATCCTAGACAGCAGCTTGTCTTCAATGCATGACTTGTGCAAGCAAGGACTTTGAATGGCATCTGGATCTTCTGAAATTCAGCACAAAGCATTTGCTGTATTACATTATCAGACTCTATTGTCAGTAAGTAATGGAGTGGGTCCCTGAAATGGCAGCTGTTTTGATGTTGAACAAGATCCAAATAGGATTCAGAACATGCTGTCCTTATTTTCATCCATTTAAATGGTCATTGCCTTATTCATGGCTACATGTGGTGTCGAGTTATCAAGACTTTATTAATAACAAACAGTCCAAAAGAAAACACAAGCTGTGGAAACAGGTTTCTCTGTCTTTGTCAGTAACTTCATTACATCTCAGAAGCCGAAATGTTTTTTCTTGAATTTTTTTTATTCCAAAAAAACACCACAGAACCCTTTTGGAAACCACCTGAAGAGTTTCACTCAATATTTCATCACCACAGATATTTACCAACAATCATCAGTGTTTTTGTATTTACAAGTGGCACTTAATGTCCTTCAGGTACATACTGACATTAGTCTGTTTAAATAGTCAATATTTTAAAACCATAGACATTCTCCCTAGGGTTAAACTATTAGACTTAGACCATGATGAAAAGGATGTTAAATGTTTAAAAGAATATATTTTAACAGGTTCCAAATGCAGAACTGTTTTTCAACTGTTTTTGACCTTAATTACACAATATGATGTGTGAGGAAAAAAGCGAATTTTCTGTGGAAGCTAATGGAAAAGGTTCGTGCATTAGATTCATTTTTAAAACCACAAACACATTTTCTTTCCAACAAATTGCAATTTATATTGCTTAAAAACACACACGGCTCCTCAAAATAAACTGACTTTGGATTATAAAATCACAAAAACAATAAGACAAAGTGATGTTGGTACAGCAGATTCCTGCTTTTTGTTGTTCTATTAACCCAACAATAAGAAAAAAACTTACCCAAAGTGTTCTGCAAGTTTCACAATGCAGTAAAAATAAGCAAACCCTTTTAAACCACAGCTGTAGCTAACATCATTTCACAAAGCTTGTCTAAAGCTATAGGAGACAGTGGGGAGTAGTTTGAAAGCTGGAGTCAGCCCTTCACAGCAGCAGGGCAAGGTCACCTCCTTTCTGCCCTGTATCAAATGCCAGTTGACAAGAGAAAAACATGCCTTCACTTCTCAGACACTTAAAAGAGGTACCATTCAAGGATTTAGTGGGGCTACTGCTCCTTTTTGATGACGCAACGCAGAGTAAATACTTTTGCTAGAAAACTTTTGACTTCTATTGGAATATTTCTTCAACATACACGTGTAAACCAGGGAACATATTTCTATGCATGTTCATTGCTCTGAGAGTATTCATTCATCCATTAAATAATACTAGTAAATAATAAGAATGATTTAGGAGCCAGCTACCATCCAAGCCAGCCTTCAGAAGAGCAAAAGGAAACGGGTGAATGGCTTTAAGAACACTCAAGCTTAACAATATAAATAAAGCATTAAAAATCTGATAGTCTTTCTGTTTGGGGTGGCTGTAGCTCAGGAAGTAGAGGAGATCATCTACTAATTGGATGGCCGGTGTTTCAATACCTGGCTGCTTCAGTCTGTTGCCAAATATATTTGGGCAAGACACTAATCCCAGTGCTTCAGTGAATAAAGAAAGGTGTATAAAGTGTTTTGAGTGCTCAGGTAGAGTAGAAAAGCAGTCCACTTGCCATTACAATCTCACTTTTTCTGTTGACCAATAACAAGCAAATTTCACTGTTTGTGTCACATGCATCAAAACGAATTAAATGTGAGTGCTTTAAGATCCCTTTATTGAAACATGACAATTAAATATGAGCTGCTGCTGCCTTATCCTCATATGCTCTATGAAGAAGGGATTGTATTTGTATGGGAGACAGCAGCAATGACATTTCCAGGTGGCTTTACTGATGGAGGAAAGACAGCGAAGCAAAAGGATTTAAAATCTTATTTGAATCACTTCTATTTATATGCAAAAAAAAAAAAGAAGAAGCTTTAAATGGCCTAAAAAGGGTGCATATTTTGCCAGTAAATTCTTCAGGTTGTTTCCAACCATAGTGACTTTCTATCTGCTATTTCCAAATAACCAAAGTGTCAGAGAGTTGTAATGGGTGACTTTTTCCAACATTAACTATTTATTGGAATTCTGAGCTGCACCTTAAAAGTCCCACCCATGCCATCCATTATCCTCGAGGAAGAACAATGCATGGATGTGAACACAAATTCCAGGAGAGAATGAATTTGAGTCCATTTTTCTCACCTGGCAATTCATTTGTCATCCTCACAGCCTGAGGAGCGACTGCTACCTCCCAGGTCTCTGATTAAACAAGAGAGAATTAATAACAGGTGTCTGAGGAAGGGGAGGCTCTGCCTATTGAAAAAAGGTTCCTTTCGAAAAAAAGGGCTAAGCAATAAGCTACAATCTGCAATTAAAGTAAAAGAACATGGCACCTTGAGCCACAGTATATTTGCTGTGTCACAACAGCTTTTCCCAATAGCTGTCGTGTTGTTCTAAAGAAACCTAGTAAAGCTAGACTGAACCAGACAGAATTGATTTAAACTGAATTGGAAGAAACCGATTAAGGAAAATCTTTTATTCTATTAATTCATTTGATCCTTAATGCAGTCACATATTCACACAAACCCTTACTTTGAACTGCCACAAAGAAAAGATGCAGTTATATTCTTTAAAGCTAAAGCCACAGTATAATAAGTCTATAATTTATACCTATACATAACTTCCCCTTTAAATGCATCAGAGATGGAAGAAAATAGAACATTCGAGTTGCATGCTGGAAGCCAAGGTAACGAATTCAAGAGAATCTTTGATTACCTCTAATGTGGTTATAGGTAATGGTGACCTGTCTCTAAGGAGCCAAGCCAGAGCTAAATTATATTTCAAATCCATTAAACCTTACCTCAGATCCATGATTTGCTTCCAGCAAGCAGCTACCCAGGGCAGCAGGTAATTGAATTTCAAACCTGACACCAGGAAGCAGATAGGCCCCTGAGCTAAGTCCTCTGCATGAGGTGGAATACTGTTATGCATAAAGTCTTGGTTTATTTGGGCCTATCAAATCTTGTAATGGGCTGGTTTCTGCCATAGAGAGGAATAACCCCATTTGTTGAAACAACACTTATGTGGAAAAATTTGATTGCCATGACCAACAGACATAATGGTTATTAAATTTAGGGATTTAAGCAGACTCCAGCTGCACATGAGACTTTAAACGGATGGGGGACATGCTTAATTTAAAACTGAAGACCATGTTATGCCATGCTTCCACAGATCTGATTCATTTACACCTTTCTGCTAAACTAGATTAGAATCATCAAACCCTGAGGATATTCACTATTTATATTTTTGAATGTGGGCTAAATTTACCAAATTCCATCATTAAACATCACATTTCAAGTGACCCCAGATCGCTTATTAGAATAGCTAACGGATCAAAAGCAGAGTTGATAAAAACATCAAATAAAAAATTGAGATCCTGTTGAGCAGGATTTTAAATAGAAAACCACCTTCATAAGGCTTTAATTCAGTCTGGTGGCAGCCAGACTGAGCCACAACCTTGATGTGCTTAATTGCTTACAGTGGGCTGAACTCCGGGGGAAACTGGACAGTTAATCGGAGGAGCATGCACTCGGGGAGAAGTATTGGCTCTTCTTTCTCCTTGCTGTCATTCCTGCTATTTCCAGACATCCCTCACTGTGGAGTCAAGCTAGACGACACCAAACTCAATAGTGAATCAATCATTAGACCAATTTACCAATTAGACTCATTGTACTCTATAAATAAACACATCACAAGTCTCCCTTTCGCAGTCCCTAGAGATCCTGTCTCAACATCCAGTTCAACAATCAGGGTGCAGAGAAACACGTCACATTGATCACAGACCTCTGTTATACTTTCTTTGGCAGGAAAATCATCTCCTCTTAATGAGTTGCCATAATGCAAACAGAGTAATTATACCTCTGCATCACCTCTGCTTCCACCCTATCTCATTCCCGTAGTGTCAAATACTGTCTTGTCAAAACTGCTGGTGACTCCCACATCTGCACAAGGTATCTCTTTGTGTTAGTGCTGTGAGGTGCCAGGTTATGTCAATAGTGAGATGGCTCTGTAAAATCAAAATCGTAACATAGGAACACTTGACCCCATGTCATCACATTTAAACATAAAACAAAATTTTTTAGGCATCAGGTGAAAATAAAATTAACAAAGACTTTATTACTCATTAATGGTGCACCATTATCCTTCAGCATATAATATTGTTGTACTGCCAAACAACATCCTGTGCATGTATCTTTGACACCATCAATTAGTACTGCAATGAAAATGAAAAGCTTCATAAACTTTGGTTGTTGCGTTTCACATCGTGATTTAAAATGAGCTATTCATGTCATGTATACAGCATAATTTACTATAACTCATGGACTTAGTTTTTAGAGCGCGTAATCCATGGTTAACATCCACCTATGAAAAGAACTATCCAAGCATATGTCACCATTAAAAATGTAGGTGTCCTAAGCGTCAGACTGTGCATTAAAATGAGAATGGCAAGGCACGTAGGTATCATCTAAAATGTCTGGAAACACCTGAGTGAAGATTTTAAGACTTAGTTTATAATTTATAATGAAAAGAGAACCTTTGCAATGATACAGCAGTTCCTGGCATCATCACCTCTCCTGGCAAGCCCTCTCCTGCTCTCAGCCTCAATGCTGTAGCTGCCACTGCGGCTGCTGCTGGAGTACAGCCTGCCAGGGCTTCAGCATGCTATACCCACCTGTCACGTTGCAGAAAAAAACATTTCATTCACGTTGAAGATATATGTCACTAGCTCTTACAGAGAACCACAAGCACTTAGAATAACTGTCAAATCACCAAGTTTTGAGGGAAAATATCTACTCAAGGCAGAGTATACACAGACAGGAGATGTCAGAGGCAGAATCACTTAATTTGGCAAAAATTTACAGAAACATTTACAGGAACTGGTCTGGTAGTAGAGAGGTGCAGACATATATCAGAAACCAGGGGTGAATCCCAGTGCATACTGATGTACATTGTAGGGGAATGACATCAGCAGTAGTATACGAAACTGAGCACTAAGATATTGTGCTCTGAATGGACAGATTATGAGTTACCTATTCTATAAAACAAACTCTTTTAAAAGTTTTTGTTGTGTTAAGTAAGACTATTAAGAAATGCATGTAAAGCGTGGCACACAGCTGAGAGAAGTCTTTCAGCACCAGTGTTGCTTCAATGGACGACCTCCCAGAAGCTGAGAGCACTCCCAGAATAGAAAAAGAACTGGTTATTGACTCTGCAGTACGCCCAAGCGGGCTTTATGATTTAGTGCAGTGAGCCGTCAACTCTCTGAGCAATGTGCAGCAAACAAAAAACATTTTATCAATATTCCATCAGGCAAGAGCCCTCTCCCTGTTAATATAGTGCCCAGACACATCTTAGCACCCAAGAAGATGGTGCATTCATGTAGCAGCTGCCTTGCAGCCCTTGGGACAGTTTGCCTGGGACGCCATTAGCCATCTGATGATTTATTTATTTTTAAAAAATTACATCTCAGAATATTTTATCATTTTCAGTTGGTTGTCTAACATTGAACACCATGAAAAAGTATACAACTAAAAAACTAAGACTAAATAAAGGTTATGGTAAATTTTGTATCCAGCAAAGGAGATCAGCATGTGTGGGGGGAAAAAACTTAGTGGCCCCTTAAGTGATAGGATTAGAATTTTGACTTTTGACTTTCCTTTGTTTTCTTATAGGTTTTGACACTGATTTGTTGAGATTAACAAAGTATCATATATTGTTTTTTATTAAAATAGACCCTCAGAAAAAAAAGATTATCTCAGTGAAATGCTAAGCAGTTGTTGTTTTACCACCTTGTAAGGCTCCATTTAGTTTTATAAATCCCTTCTGAGGACAGTACTAAAAAAAATATTGGTTGCTGTTATGAAATTTACTTCCAGTTGAAATATACTTCAAAGTTGTGCTGACTTCACAGAGAAAAGACAGTTTGTCCCCTTGTATACAAACAAATATATCACACTATTTCACAATTTCAAGAACTGCCAAGAGACTGGCCGATTTTTCAACATAAGTTCCAATGCTACACCAAACAGAACTGCCAGAGCGAGTGAGTACTTTATGTATCTATTATATAACTGTATATCTGAAAAGTCTTCTTTAATTTTTTAATGCTTGTTGAAGTCTATGTTGAGTTTTTCCAACTTTTTGAACTCCATTCAAAAGGCCTTTGTTAGAGTTATTTTACAGTATCATGGATCGATGCAAGAAATCCACTGTGATACACTGTGATGTCAAATCTAATATACTGTTTGTTTGGGGTTTTTTTTTATTAATTCGATACCTTATATACAAGTTATGGACCCATGCCTCTGTCACTGCCTATGAGTCATACCTCTATTTCATTCATCAAGTGTGAGATAAAAGTCATGCACTAAATAGGTGAGTTTTCCAGACTACCAGGTTGGTAGTTGTCAGGACTCGGTTAGGTATTTACGGGGAGGAGCGTTTGTTTACTATTTTTATTGGACTTATTATATATATTATATTACATTTTATTACAGTAAAAGTCTAATTTTGTGGCAAGAGGTCCAGTACGATGGAGGGGACAATAAATTTGACAAGGCACAAAAGACTCTTGTGTCTTTATTTTGGAAGGCAGAGCACTGTTGGTTTAATACTAAAATCCTAGTTGGATGGCAGTAAATCAGAGTTCAGAGGTGCACGGTCACAACGGTTCATTTAAGAAGGCACACATGGCTTTTCTAGCACTGCTTCTGCTCTGGTGAGCTACAGAGGTGTCAGCACAAGGTTTAAGTCCATTGCTGGAAAAAACATCAAGTAAATGCAAGCAATCTTTTGTAAGCCATATAAAATGGAAGCAAACACAAACTTTCTATGCAGTGTGACACTACTTAGAAAAACAAATCTGTGTTTCCTGAATCAACAGCTCTCCATGAGCTCGCTCAGTAAATCTATACGCTTGACAAAGGTAAAATTTATGGCAGTGTTTTTGAATTATATTGATTTATTAACACAGTTGCTCTGATTGTGTTCACCCTCTAAACAGCCTAAAAGTCTCTTTCACTAAGCCAGGACTTTGGCATCTTGAATGAAGCCGCAGACTGAAGTGAGAAAATGTGCCACACCTTCCTGTTGCTCCAACCAGTTCAAAGCTTCCACCAAATGACTTGCCTGGCCTGTCACAGCTTGATGATTCTATTTATTTCACAGAAACTCCAAAATAAAATCCCCATTGAATTGTATTGGTTATTAATGATACTGTATCTCACCAGAAAATAGCGCACATCTGTGATGCTTTTTACTCTGTTACTGTGCTGTATAGAGGAAGAGCGTCAGTAATAAAGCTATATTTGCATCTGGGTTATTTGGCTTTTATGCTTTTGTTTTTCACTTTTCCCACATTTTCCCAGTGCAATTTTTACTGTATACTGAGTCTGAGAATAAGGGGGTGGGGGGGACTTGGTGTGGTGAAATAAGCAAGACGGTACTCTGTGGAGGGACACAGAATATGTATTGCTCCTTTTGCTGATGATACTCATCATATGGCAGCTTGCCATTAAACATGGTGTGGTAATCCAAACAGCCCTCTGTGATAAGTAGATGCTGCCGTAGATGATTGCAGCCCTGAGGAGAGTTGAGTTGAGCTGCTGAACCGAAGCCCAGTCTAGCCGCTTCTACCAGCAGCACAGAGGCTGCAGTGAGATGAGCACTCGTCACAGCCATCAGAGAAATAGATGACACTTTATTTTGAGTGGAAATCAGTGAATCCAGGGCTTATGATCACCACAAACAGTCTGACAGAATTTTCATTTAGTGAAACAAAAGAAAATCAGTTCAATCAAATTTGGCAGTTGTTTATGTTGGTAAAGCATTTCAATAACATATTATGTTGAGACACTTTTTATAGTGTCACTGTGGAAGTGCACAGGGAAATTTTTATTTTGAATGACAGGTAAAAAGCTACATCCCCCTAGTCAGAATGCTTTGCTTAAGAGCCAACTGAGAGCCAGAGTTGAATGTGAACATTTGGACAGCAATAACGTCATAATTCTCTCCTGGCAAAATGAAATGACCCCAAATGTGAATAGGTGACCCCGGCAGAATTCAGTGAAGTGAGGGATGTGCAAAACTTGCCGACACAACATATTATATAGTCCTTCAGCTTTGGCACAGAGGCAAATGAGGGATTTGATGGGGAGCACTAGAGCAGTGGCTTGAGTGGCAGAATGCTCCTAAAGCCCCAGCTAGTTCTAATGAGGCAGCTTGATGTAGCAACCAGGTCCACTGGGCACAGGAAGGACCAGCTGTCGCTCGTACACTCGCTCAATCCTTCCAGCAAAGTTGCATTCACCGTTCAGCCCATCTGCTGCTACCAAGCACAGTCAATATTTAGCCACTGGGAAAAGGACAGATACGCTTTGCACCTGGATCATTATAGTGCCTCTGGAAAATTGGAGGTTTTTTTCTCTAAGCCTTACTATAAAAAAGTAAACAACTTGTTTCCAGCCCACACTCTGCAACCTCTTGGACTTCACCTCCTGATGTTTCAGATATTCCTTTCCAGCACCCCAAACAGTGTTTACTAATGAGGAGAAAATATAACACATCTCATTGCTAGATCGCATCCAGAGACAGTTGAATAAGCTCATGTTGCATGACTCAGCAGTGAATCATGGGTCGCCGAGACACCACTGAGCAAAACTGACATGCAATATGCCAATCCTCGCCTCGAGATGAGGCATTAAAAAATTACTGAAGAGGAGGAAAACAACAATCCATTTCCTTCACAGAAAATTGTTATGCATCTTTCTCAGTTTTTCTATTGCACACTCTGTGTGACAAGTGTGCTCAAGGCATTATGATCTACAGCTGTTACGAAGGCTGAGGCAAGAAAAACTGGTAAGTTTCTGAAGTTTGTTTAGAGCTTCAAACTTTATACCAATAAGAGGTATTAGTATAAAATCTGACGTGAGGTTATAACAAAGGCTGACCCTCAAAAAACTAAGTACCCAAAATTCTAAATGTTTTAGTGTTTGGGTAACTTTTCATTAATTTTAATTGTAGTGTGTACCATATGATAATTAAGTTTACAAATCACCACAAATTAATCTGCATATTGTGTTCAAAATATGTGTCCAGTGTTTTCCAGTTTAGCTGCTGAGTGGCAGCTAAACTGGAAAACACAGCAGACAATCATACGGATACACTGATGCTTGCAGAGCAGAGGTTGACAACTGACTCCTTATCACTGTAAAGATAAGTCTTCTAGTGCTTGTCATTGGCTCACTGTATCCATCTGTTGAAGTGCTCTGGTAGGATAAAGCTGTAATGTCACATAACTTTACGCATGCATAATAGAATTTATTTTTTCAAAAGTTTAAACCCTACTCTGAGGGAAAAGTCACTAATCCTTTTGAGTGGTTTTTTTTATCAGTTTTGACTTGTTATTACACACATGCACTTTTTATGACCTTTGCAATTAAAGTTAAGACTTTCTCCCGTTAGATAGTGGCTTCAGTATAACTGCCTGGAAGCATTACTAAGGCTGCAGCTGAGTTGCAAGGCATGCTTCTGGAAAGGCTTTAACTTTATATCAGAATGTATGATGGAGAATTTCCCAGCATGTACTGGTGGCCACTGAGGATTCGCTTACTTAGCTGCTAACACTAAAAGCAACAGCAGGATCCTAACCTTAGATGTAACATCTGTCAAAATTCATCCCAGATCCCTGCTAAATGAAACAAATGCATTGCGTGTACTGTGCACTAGACATCTCATGGGCAATCCAAGGAAAGTATGTGTTCATGATGAAATAACAGTAAAACTGTTCTACTCCATTACCCTACTTCCAGAAGTGAAAGAGTAAAGCAATAAAGACTACATATTTGTCTGAATATGAAATCTGTGTTGGCTAAATAATTACAGTACTACCTTTATGTGTGGGAGTCTTGTGCATCATGATGTAGGAGTACTATGCGTTTCTGCTTGTGTTAGCTTTTAAATGTCTTGAAGGGGAGACAGTGTTTAAGAACCTTGCAAAATATATCTTATATTAGTTCTTTTCCCAGCTTGACTTGTTCTGCATCTAATGTCTCCTGTGGCATGAATTTTTATGCAGATTCATAGAACAGCATGCTTTGTTGCAGCAGCCCCTGTCTGCTTACATGAAGAACTTGAAAGGACACATTTATGTCAGCTTTCTACCTCAGCTTTCAGGCAAAAAGAGGGTGGTGCTGCTTTACCACTAATTTCCAAGTTATGAGCTGGATCTTGGTATTATCCTATGCGGCTCAGATGAAATGAAAAACTCCTACTGGAGCTAATTTGCATTGGATGAAGCTCTTACTATTCAGTATGTGCTTGGCCTGAGCCTATTATGGAAATGAAGGTTAATTAGCAGTCTACATTTTTTTATCTAACAGATATATGCTAAATATTTAATATCCCTGTGTGGTTTTTTAAGTCAGTTAAAAGTGACTCAACAAAACCTGAAAAACCTTGTAGATTTCTTGGTAGAATGAACCTGCTGCACCAGCTCACTATATTCCATTGATCCATTCTTTTCCAGTTATCCTTCGCAGAGGGGATTGGAGCCTATCCCAGCTACCATAGGGCGAGAGGCAGGGTATACCCCGGACAGGTCATCAGACTATCACAGGGCTAACACAGGGAGACAGACAACCATTCACACTCACATTCACACCTATGTGCCATTTAGATTCTCCAGTTAACTAACCCCACTAACTGCATGTCTTTGGACTGTGGGAGGAAGCCAGAAAACCTGGAGAGAACCCATGCAGACAGGGACAGAACATGCAAGCCCTGGTGGTGGGGTCAAACTCAGTACTTTATTGTTTTGAGTCAAGACTGCTAATCATGCTGCACCATGTTGTTCTGCTCAAATATATTACCAAACGTGTTTGCTTGTCTACCTTCACACACATGTGAATTCAACTGGCATCCCATTCTTAATCCATATGGTTTAATATGATGATGGCACACCTATTGAAGCTATAACAGTTTCAGCTCATCTGGGCTTTCCACAAAGTTTAGAAGTGTGTTTTGGGGAATTTTTTAACCATTCTTTCAGAACCGCATTTGTGAGGTCAGATACTGATGCTTGACAAGACGGTCTGGCTCACAATCTCCACTCTGATTCATCCCAAAGGTGCTCTATCGGGTTGAGGTCAAGACTCTCCACACCAAACTGACTGATCCATGTCCGTGTTGACCTTGCTTTCTGCATTGTTGCACATGTTGTAACACAAAGTTGCCATCTCCAATCTTTTCCCACAAAGTTGGAAATATGAAACTGTCCAAAATGTCTGTGTATGCTGAAGCATTAACAAAAAGGTGATTCTGTTCATCTAGACATAGTGTTTTCAGTGATAAACAGATGAAAAGTCAGATGAACAGATTCAACTTTTGGGGATTTTCTTACCTGGATTATTGATCTATAACCAGTATTGGTTAGAATTATGAATCTTTTAAACAGCCGTACCAATGCCTAACATGATTTAATGGAATAAAACTAATAGAGTAATCTGTGATGTAAAAGATGTAGAACTGCAAGTTGCCTTTTAGGCTGTAAAAAAAATCCATTCATCCATGTACTATCCAGAGTCAAGTTGAGGTGGCAGCAGGCATGGTACATTAGTCATGACTTCCCTGTCTTCAGCTCATTCTGAGAGATCCCAACAAAATAATTTAAATTCTATTTCATATACCCTTTCATAAGAGTTTACTTTTGAAAAGCTATCAGCACCACCAACAAAACTTTTTAAATTGGTAACCTTTTTCTAAAATCACAAGTGCATAAAACATAAATATTGATGGATTTTATGAATTTGAATCTGAAATCTCCATTTCCATTTTTTTTTTTATGGGGAACCGTTACCTGTGTGTGCATATGACTTGAAGCAGAAAACCCCAAAGGAATGCATGTTCTTCTTTATTGTCACATCAGGGCATGTTATCCATGACCTCACTGCCACATTTTCATGTCATTAGATACACATGTAGTGAGGCTGTTATGAGGCCAACGTGCCTTCAGGGACAAGCTGCCCTTTTCCATTTACGCGTCTATAATTGCATTAACATCAGAAAAAGCAGACCTAAAACACTGGGGTAGCCCACTGAAACTATGAGCACTGAAGAACCATGGCACTGCTTCTGTAGATTTTCTGCTCTGTCAGAAATGCATACAAGATTTTAAAAAATCACAAGGCATTTTTGGTTTACATAATAGTAGTTTTGTTTTATTTTTTTCCAGTGATATATATTATATTGTTCCCATTTTATTCCCAGAGATAAACAGTAAAGGACACAAACTTTAGAATTTATTCCAAGGTCAATAAGAGCTAAATTAAACAGTTTAGTTGAGGGGAAATGCCTCTTTTTATAAATAAACACAGAAGAGTATCAGTATGTCTAAATCTATTATTATTCTTTAGTGCCTCCTTGTCAGATTTTTCAGGCTAAATTGATGCCCATGAGTGGAGTGCTGAGTTGTCAGTCTGTTCTGTCAGTTTTCATGCCCTTCAATCGACAGCATACAAAATGAGTGCCTCTCTCCGTGTAAACACAGGATGATAAGGCAAGCAACCCTCATAATCTCCTCTGATTCCCATGCTCCACTGCTGTGCACATCATACACATCTTGGAGGGCTCATTTCCATTTGGATTGGAGGCCCAGTTCAGGGATTTCTTTTGTCGTTTCAGCCAAATGCCTTCAGCGGAGGCAGGTGCATCGCCTGTTTTCATCTGAATAAACACCTTCTGCGCAGTGCACTGTGTTTACTGTCAGAAACATTTTAGTGTAATTGGTCCAATACAATGTTTATAACACTGCATTAAATGAAATTGAGATAGTATGTAAACTGACAGCTTCATTATTTTTCAGCAGTTCCCAAGTGTATGCGTGGGAACAAAGAATATTGTGAGTGAAAGAATAAACTAGAAACTGCTTTGAAAAGTCAACCATCTCATACTTGTTGTTGCAGCACCAGGTTTAGTTTGCAAATAAAATAATAGTCTTACACTTTCTCTCTTTGACTCCCACAGGTTCCAGAGTTTGTAGACAGCAAGAAAAAAACATTACTGTAGTTTAATGAGAAAAAGTTTTCACATGGTTGATATTTTCTGAAAAATGTTAATGCACTTTGCTCGTACAACATATGCAGACACCCTGTGGTGTTATTAACAAGCAATGCAAAATGCAGCTCATTAAGTCCTGATGCGTTTTCTCATACAAGGTGAAGCATCAAGCATCATTCCTCTTCCCCATCCTTTCATCAGCAGCCACTCTGTCTTCCATCTTCATCTTAATTCTGTCTTGTTAATCTTAACAGCTTTTAAGCAATCCTTCCTTTAAACGACTGTGACCTCTGGGTGATGCTGATGCTGAGCTGCCATGTGAGGTAATAATATTTCATTAGAATACAATAGCCAGAGTAAAACCCAGCTTCTAAAGCTGTGCCAGGAGGATATACCCAATACCAAAAGAAACCTTTCAAATGCAGAAAAAGGAGAGTTCTCTTATCATCATTCCAAAAAAGTCCACTCAGAATATATAACATAGCAGCTTGCACTTAATTGTGCCATCAATACCCTGTTTTTTGGATGACAAGCTGTTTTTCCTTATAAAAAAATAGAAATAAATCTGACTTTTTCATCTGTGCATAGAAGAAAAAGAAAGCTTCATCAGCACCATCAGCATATGGCACTTAGTGGAACTTGCAGGTATATAAGGATATATCCTCACTGTACCAGATCAAAGTTTGTCCAGTTTTGGCTTCTATCTGTTGGCACACCTGCATGCACTCATTCTTATATCTATTGCCCAAGCATACTTTCAACACACGACATGTGAGTTGGGAATTGCATCAGTGTAGCACAAGTGAAAAAATGCAGATCAAGCAGGAAAAAAGACAAAAGGTGGTTTTAAAACAGATGGTGCCTTACAGTGCACATACATCTACAGCTCATGAAGAGTTGAAACATAAAGTAGAAACAACAGGGAAAAAAGAAGCACTTAAAACTAATGTAGCAGATGCACAGTTGTCACAGGTTCTCAGTGGGTTTTCAGTTCACATGCTGATTATTTCATAGAAACCTTCAAACCGTTTTCTCTTTAGATATAAAAACACTAGTACAGATTAAAGTGGAAAGGCTTTATCAATCTTGCACTATTTAAGCTCCATAAAGCCTGTAGAAACATTAAAGTACATCTATTATATGTATGCATATACATATATTTATAATTTTGAAAACTTGCAACCTTTTTGAGTAAAATAGCAGCAAGAGTCCAGCAGCTGTAGTCATAGCAATGAAAAGGGACGAAAGGTTTCTGTGTTACCAGAGTGCTGAAAAGAAGCATCTTCTATGGGACAAAGAACATTTGTCAAACATTACATATAACAAATAGAAATAAATAAAAGAAACAAAAAGGGAATCTCAGTATTTGATAGCAAAAAGAGCTTTTCTCTCAGCCCGAAGCGTTACCCTGTTGGTGACTGCATCAATCATATTTTTTTTCTGTCCTCAGATTACTTTGATGTATGCAGTGCATCCAGCCCTATTACTCCCAGGTACAAAGGACCCCTGAGTCCTGTGTTTTTCACCAGCTCAGCACTTTACACCTATGTGGAGAATTATGATTCTGTGATACTGTGAAGGTCAGGTTGTTCATACCTTACCCCTTGCCCTTTGATTGGATGATTTAAATTTTGTCACGCCTGGCCTTCAGCCCACTATCACCTCACCCTTGGGTGTGCCACTCTAGAAGTGGTCCCCCCATGCAGTCAGAGGCAAGTGCTAGTCTGGGGAGAATAAGCCTTTAGTACAGAATAAATCAATTTAAAACAGAGGCTTTCAATCGGGGAAGATGACGCTGTTGTCCTCTTTTGCCTGGTTGTGTACATGTGGCACTAGACAACTCTACCCTGAGCACAGAAACTTGACTTGTCTGGCAAAAGTGCTTTTATGCCTCGTAATTCCTAAAGATCGATAGAAGCAATCAGTGACCCACAAAGCTCCAAGGTTGACTAGGGGTCTATTTATAGCGGCCTGCATGTTTGCTCTGTAGTGACATGCGGTGCCAGTGAGCCTTCAGTTGAACATTGAGTTCTGGCTTGTTAGAAAAATAGGTGCCAGAGTTAGCAACTCACTGATGAAATGGTGGTGTTGGACTTGGTGTTAGTAGTGTTGATGGTGTAGGCAGAAGTGTAATACTTGACTACTGAAGTGAGGAAATGAGGTCAGAGGTACTTCCGCCATGTACGCTTCCAAGAGTTTGAATCACAGCTGTGAGTTAATGCATAGTGAATAGGGGTTTCATGGCGTGCATTGCAAAATCCCAAGCTGTAATATTAAACTCACATGGTGCAGAAGAGCAAGTAATCAATTACAAGCAAAATAAATTGGATGGCAGGGAAGGAAAGGATGGACAGCTGATGACATATTTATCAAGGCACAATCACCACCAAGGAATTTTCCAGCTCTGCTCACGCTGAGTGACAGATGGAGAGTGCTGCCTCTTTAACAGCTTCCCTGGGAGACAGGTTTTAAGGAAATGGGACCATGCAATAAATTTCAGCTATTTGGGGAGGAGACTTGTGTTTCAAAGCTGCAGGGCTTGTAATAAAGAATTCATCTTTTACCTGCAATAATAAAACAAAGGAGGTTGAATTATGCGTCTAATCCCATTGCATGCATTTCTAACTAAGTTAGAACTTGCTATAAAAAGCTGATGAATCCCAAACAATGAGCTCCTTCTCTGTGAGTGTGTACCTTATGCCATATTAATTAGCACAGAAACCACACAGAGAAACAACTATAGATGATAAAATGGAAGTCATATTTTTTTAGCTTGCAGCTTGATCCACTGCATTACACTGGGTTTTTAGCTGCCTCACTGACTAAACAAAAGCCCCTCCTAGCCATGTAGAGGACAGCTACAGTGAGACATGTGTCTTTGTTTTTTAGGGGTTTTTGTATAGTTTTTTAGCCCATGATGCATGCTCCAAATGAATCACACAAATGTTTATTTAAAGAGATTAATTCCTCTTAGAGTGTATTATTCATCAGGTTTCTGAGGGCATCCTTGCTTATAATATAGCTTGTCATTTTCTCCAACCGACTGAAGCAAGGCTAAATTGTCCTGAATAATTCAGGGGGATGGTAAATAAAACACAAGATGAGGCTGGCGTTTGCCTGGATGGAACAAACTGAAAGGACTCTTCAGTCTCCAGGTGAGGAGTGCGCTCCTCTTTCAGAAGCAGGGATGCAAGAGTGAAATGCACATTATTTAAGCTTGGAAAAACTGGGCCTTGATCCAACACAGGAAGCTACTGTAGGAGACAGAGGAGGGAGGGAGGAGCAGTTGGCAGCTCGTAGTTGAGCCTGGAGTTGGAAACAAGCAGTTCCAGTGAACAGAAGGCAGGACTTGAGAAGCAAAAAAGGCTTGAAGGGCTGGACACAGCATTAGATCAAAACCTGTATTGTTTTGCAGACCGGGGGCACAGCCTAGAAAATTGTCCTTAGGCGTAATCTTAAGTTTATTCTTACGCATCTGTATGCAAATGTTGGGGCAGTTCTCATCAGATTGTAACTGTCTCTATTCATACATTAATGCAGTCTTATTTTTATTTCACAGACTTTAAAAATAAACACCAATTACAACATGTATAAACATTTTGGAACCCATCCACTTGTAATGTCTCAGAATATCATTAGCTAATCAAGTCTTAATTAACTTGTTAGAACTACTCTGAACTGTTCAAACTGCCACCAGGAGTCATATGCTAATGACAGTTCCAGACACTATAAATTCTCTTGCTCTTCATACCATAACATGCAACAATGACAGATTCCTTTAAGCAAAACCGCTAGAGATCAGAAAATTAAGCAAACTGATGGCTACAAAAGCTAATTAAAGATATAAAAGTCTTCCAGCTTTCAATTTCCACTGTTCAAAATACCATTAAGAAATCCTTGTTAAGTGGAAGTCAATACACAATCTAGAAGGTCAAGAAAACTTTTAGATGAGATAGCACAAAACTGTAGAAAGGTTTAGCTGACACAGGGGTGGTGGGTCACCGCTTCTGTGCAGTCTTGGTTGGACAAACAGTTCAGAATCATGAGAAAGAAACCTTACCTGCAAACTCATCATAACAGTACCTGTCTGAAGTCTGCAAAAAACATCTGTGGAAGCCAGACTCAGTCTGGGAATTTCTACTCCAGAGAGATGAAGCTAAATTTGAGCTGTCTGGCAGCAATTACCAATGATGCAGAAAAAGGAGCAGCATGTAACAAAAAGAATCGGAAAAGAATTGATGCAGCGTGGCTGTGATGCAAAAAAATATTACAGAAGATTGGATACCAGTAAATATCATCAAAGACACCACTTTGGGCTATTTAAATGCACAAATACACACACAAACACAGAGATACATGCACACACATATTGAACTTTTTTGGGTTGCGTCACAGTCTCGTAACATAAAAATTGCTGAAAATAGCTACAAAAAGAATTTGCCAGCTTTGCTGTCATGTGTGGTTAACAGGGGACTTAATTAACAGGATTCTCTATTTTTAAGTATGCCATATAAAAAGTAACCATGTATGAATGTATGAAGTATACTGTAAAAAAGGCCCATCCATTAATTTTTCATGTGTTTCATTCAACAGTGTATTTGATTTCCTTAATTCTTAATATTGCCATAAATGTATGGTACTGTTAAGAATTTACCTGTCACCCTGTGGTAGCTGGGACAGGCCTCCAGCCCCCCACCCTGATAAGAATAAACAGAAGAGGATAGATGGATCCATCCATCAGTTATTTCACATCACAGACATGTTTGTACTTGTACAAAAAAAGTTTCAGATGGTGGTACTTTCTCAGTATTAAAACAAGTTGTATGAGACACTCAAATGGAGCACACATGCAGAAAAAACATTCAGAACGCCGTCAGGGACGCTCAGTGAAGTGTCTGGTGTGTTTACGCTACTTTCTGTGTTGGCTCTAAATAAATTTTTTATCAACATGAAAATTTATGTCCTTGTGTATATTTTATATATTAAAAAGGTATTAATAAATAATTTAAAATAATTAGGTTGACATGATCACATTTTGGATGAATTTTCAGATATTTATATTTTAATTTCCCATTAAAAAAGCCTCTAATGTTTATTTTGGGGCAAAAACTAGATATGGAAAAACTCTTCAGTTTGTACAAATGTGTGCACTAAATGAATATGTTACAGATTTGTAACATCTAAATCATACATTGCAAAATTGGAATCAATATAGATATACTATACTGTAGCTTTAGATAAGTGGGCATAGACAGTAACAGAGATAGGAGGTAATCAAAATTAGAGATGGACCGATCTGATATTATGTATCGGTATCGGTCCGATACTGATGTAGATTCCTGGATCGGATATCGGAGAGAAATAAAAAATGTAATTGATCCATTAAATATCAAAAAAGCACCTCACGAAACTTGAGACATGGCGTAACTCGGCTCATAACCTTAGCACCTTGGAGCAGTGTGCTCACGTGATAGAGCAGCTGTGTGTATTTGTAGCCTCCTACCAAACCAGCATTTTATCTCCGAGGAAGTTATCCCAGAGAGAAGTAAAGCAAGTGTGTAAGTTCATCTCTGAATGTTTGTAAAGCATTCCC
>NW_005187426.1:2522701-2555246 GCF_000239375.1 Pundamilia nyererei
GAAGCTCACTAAGCCATTAGAATAAATTTTCCACTGCACAGCATGATGAAATATGCTAGCACATAGTGTGCCACGTCATGATGGGTCTCTTCTTAGGAAGTCACTGAGAGAAAGTTATTGGGCATGACTGTTTCCTACTGTAGATAATTGCCAGTCTACAAGTTTGCCATTTCAGTGCTTTGCCAAATGCTGATTGTCTCAAAACTACCTGCCTATTAGCTGTATACTGTACAGCAGTACTTGTCTCTATCTGTTTCATATTCTGATTGGCATAAGGTAATCTTACCATATCAGATTAGAATGAATAAATAAAATGACTTCCATTAACTAACTTCATAATATTAAAGAAAAAGGAAGATACTGGTTGATTTTTTGAGTGCATACTGATGTACTGACACATTAATTATCCATCCATTTTCTTAACCACAGATGTAATCCATATCTCAGTGGGGGTGTGGACTATAAAAGCTGACATTAGGAAAAAAGCAGGTAAACTCTGTGCATGTAACCAGTGAGCTGTGTAAATTCACCATTAATATCACCTTTTTTAGTTATTCACAACATATCTCACACTGCCACCTACATGTATCACTTTCTCAGATACTCTACTCAGGGAGTTGTTTTGATCTATTTAACTGTTTGGATAGAAAGTGTATCTGAATTTCTTTCAAAGAACAAACTGAAACCTGTAGACCAAGGCTGTGCGAGTTAGAGTTACCCTAGTTCTTATTTCTGCCTGCAAACACCCTCTACTGAAATCTGGAGTGAACATACACTCAGAGAAGCTCTTATTTCATTAACAGCTCGGTTCTCTGAGCATCTCTACCATAATACAGGCTTTGCAGTCCCCCAGGAGACTCCAGAAAGCCTGTGCCCAAAGTCAGGGAATGATTCACAGTCTTTCATTCATTCTAATTCCCACCACCACCTTCACATGAGAGTAGGGAGAGAGTTTACAGCTCTTGTCTTCATGTGGGGAAGTGCATGTACACCATTTCCTGTATAATTCCTCATTGTGATTGTGCATAAAATATTGGATTACGGTTTGTCAGCACCGTCCATAGACGCCACCCCAACATACTATCCAGATCCTCTAGAGGTAGTCACTCCCCATTACCCATCCTAATCACTGAGCATGCTGCTGTCTCCTATTAATGGACTGACAGTGTTGGGCAGCATCTGGGATGTGAGATGCGTGGCACACGGCCTGCTTGAATGAGCACCTTATTGGCCCATCAGTGCAGAGCGTTGCTTAGTGTTCTGTTGTCTGATCTAATGAGATATCCTGCCTGGTAGTCACCATGTGAGGATAAGGGGCTGCTTCAATGCAGGATGAGAACCACTGGGAGGAGAAAAGACACCAGCCACCTCTGGTTTCCAAGTAGCAGATGATTATATCACACTTTATATCTGCAGGGTTATTATTATGGATTAAATTATAGATTAAACATAGCACTTTGATAGGTATAATGTGCAAACATCCATTACTAAAAGTAACAATGAAGGTTAATTTAAGTGACCTTTATTGATTTGGTACAAACATCTCCAGTTAATTTGATTTCCTTCAAGCTGAAGTCAGTTTCAGTTAAATTCAGTTTGAATTTACTTCAATAGCCTCAATAGTTGTCTCAAGGGGCCTAAATGTATTCTGAGTGCTCTCTGGGTATAAAGTTTTCCAAAGGTACACTTAGGAGCTTTTCATTTCTGCAACTTCATCATTGCACATGAACACATTTAACTTAACTGTGGATGTCAAAGTAAAAGTCTGTCTACTGGATTTGACCACAGATAGGATCGAAGACCAAGGCTGGGAAATAATAAAGCTCATAATATAGTTGATAAATATTTGATGCGGTACCCCTGTGTCTTAATTTAGTGCAGCATTTTTAAAAGGGTTTACAGCAGCACTATACTTTAAGATAAGAAATTTAGAAAATGCTTGCAAGACATATATATCTCAGTTTGTATATATAATATGTTCTGCTACATCAGTACTTCTGCTTTAATGATACATGACACCAGTAAAGTCAGCCAGACAGTCGATACGCTTCACAACGAATGAGTGTTAAAATTGCGCATGTATTGAACTTAGGATCTGCACTCATCCCTATTTTTATTCCTGGCATTGATATGTTTTAGCTGGTCCCTGCATGTCAATAATTAAAACACACTCTCCAAAACATCTTTACCAAACATCTCTTAATAAGGTACCCTGCGGCAACTGTATCTGAGGAAAAGGAGACATGCCAATGTGTGTCTCCTACTATACCCAACCATACACAGCAAAAGGAAAGATTTAGTTCTAGTAACATTTTGTTAGTGAATTAGAAGCTTATGGTCTAATTCGAACCATCCAAAGAAAAACCTTTTCCTCGAAGAGTTTCTTTCACAGCAGTTTTCTTCAAATACTTTCTTCAAGTACTGAAGTTTACATGTAGAAACTTGGGGTGGTAGTCTTGGACTGTAGACTGTAGATACTGCTCAGTGTAATACATACTCATCCTATGGTAAATGGACTGTATTTGTATAGAGCTTTATTAGTCCCTAAGGACCCCAAAGCGCTTTACACATCCAGTCATCCACCCATTCACACACTGGTGATGGCAAGCTATATTGTAGCCACAACCACCCTGGGGCGCACTGACAGAGGCGAGACTGCTGAACACTGGCGCCACCGGACCCTCTGACCACCACCAACGGGTGAAGTGTTTTGCCCAAGGACACAAAGACCAAGCCGGGGCTCGAGCCGGCAACCTTCCGATTACAAGGCGAACTCCCAACTCTTGAGCCACGATCGCCCCATGGTATTATGGTGCAACATAAACTAGATAGCTTTTTTTCAGTACTGTGGTTTTCTTAGTATTTATTTCAAAGCAGCTCAATCCCACAGCCCTGACCATCAAAGCAATCTACCTTAAAAGAAAAGAACGTATGAATAAGAAACACAAATAATGAAAAAGAGGGGGGGAAATGCTGCAGTGGTGGAGGGTACACTTATGTTTTCATTGTTGTACCAACCTTGCATAACGACTTGGCTCAGGTTTTGGTAAGAGGTCATTAACTAAGTCTCCAGGAAACTAATAAAAACCAGTGTACTCTGAAATGATAAAAGCATGTCTGTGTTGTGTGTGCTTGAAAATGAATATCACCATACCCACACTTCAGCTTGAATCATTTCACAATGATGAAGATGAGTTTAGTGAGGTAAATGGAGGAAACTAAGACAACACAACTCTCTTCAACTCTTCATTTAGAGATACTGTTTCGGTTTCCTTAACATTTTAATCCATATACTAAGCATATCTATTCAAGCCCCAGGCTCAGCTTTCAAACAATCTCACTTAGACTATCTCATCACAAGCTAGTATTACGCAAATACACATCATGTAAATAGTTTTAAGTAAAAATTAAAATCCCATTAAGTCAAATGAGTTGTTGACCTTCCCACTGTTACAGAAAATTCTGCACACATTGAATTTTTCAAAACTATTATGCAAAAATCATCTCCTCCATGTCATTTTCAGCGTACATTTAGCTGCAAATATGAATTATTGCCACTCTTTATGGATTAAGAGAGAGAGCGAGACAGAGAGATGTCCTCATATCATTGCCATAAAATTATTATGCAGGAGTGTCACTTAATGCACTACATCTACATTTGCTGTCACTGAATCTAAGTTGCAGGGAGCAGTTTCAGACACTGAGATAAAAATGAATCCTGCTGTGGTTATTAAATTATAAGGATATTAAAACAGCTCTTCAGAGAGATATGAAGTACTGTCTATAGACCAGAGGATTTTAATAACAATAAAATATTGCTTTGGATATTCATAATAAAAATGGCATGATCTTTTCAGGCTGCTTTCTTTCATTTTGAGAATTATTTATTGGTTTCTGGTGCGCTGGAGCTCGATGAAGTGGCATTTTGGAACCAAGCTGTCTTCTATATCCAATTTAGAAAGAATAGCTGCCTTTTCAAAATGAGAAAGCCTGCTGATATAAATCCCTGTGTACAATATGTTTCCTTCCACTTAGTGTATTTGGTACGACCGTCCAAATATTTTCAGTGTAGCAATAGGTAAGAATGAACAACCTTTTATGTCAAATTGATCACCATAATCCAGCTTTTACCTCATTCATTGTGTGCAGAATTTCCAATAAAATGGTGTTTACCCTAATGTCTGCACAATTTTAACAAAACGACAACATTTTATGTTTCCTAATAGGCTTATTTTCATCAAGACATTATCAGTAGTTATAGTTCACCTATAAGTAGTGATGCTTCACCTAAGGATTTTGGAATTGTAGTTCTTTCACTCATTCTAATATTTATTTATGTTATTTCTCTCACCCCAAGAGGTCACGGCAGAGGTCCGCCCCTCCGAGCCTGGTTCTAGCACAGGTGTCTTCCTGTTAAACGGGAGTTTTTCCTTCCTACTGTCGCCAAAGCGCTTGACCATAGGGGGTCATATGATTGTTGGGTTTTTCTCTGTATGTATTATTGTAGAGTCTACCTTATAATAAAAAGTGTCTTGAGGTGACTGCTGTTGTGATTTGGCACTACGTGAATATAATTCAGTTGAATTTAATTATTATTTCAGAAAGCTGTAAACAGCTTTGTTTACTTTAATAATGATTCATGTTTTTTTCAACAATCACAGCCAGAGCAAAATTATATTTGTGACTCATATATATGCTGCTGCTCAAGAAGAAAAAGAAATGGTATATTTTATTCCTCTGAAGATATAAATTTAGAAGATTTCCAAAACCTAGTTTTTACATTTTAATACATTATCTTGCATGCTGGGATCTTTAATACAGTTGTCTATGATAAACTACTATCATATAGAATGGAAGTTTGAGATGCAATAAAGACTCATTTTTTACAGTTCCAGTCAACATTAGAATCTAATGATCATTATCACAATAATAATAACAATGTATATTTCTGTTTCATTCAAAATCAGGAAAACATATGGTCCTGTTTGTAGCTGGAGGTCTTATGTCAGGGTTTCTTGTCTTCTCTAAAGTCAAGGCTAAAGATTCCTGAGCGTCTTATGCCAAGGCCTTGGGACTATGAGACCACCTGTCAGAGAGAACAGCTCACTTAATTAGCAGTTTTCTTTGCAAGAATGGCAGAGCTCTGATAGCTACCCAATCAAGACTGTTTTTAAAATATGCAAACATATGTCACATTTGTTAAACTTTGGCCCCTAAATGATTAGTTATTGTACATATTATTCAACTAAACCCATAATTAAAATATTGGGTTAAATTTTTCTGATGTTACTTTTTTAGTCTTGCTTTTGTTTTGGTTATATTCACTGTTTTCATTGTTTTGGTTTCCCCAACATTGTAAAAAGTTTATTTTAAAAATAACTGACACTAGCACCACTGACTAACAAATGGCCATGAGGTCATATTCAGCGATGCTAGTGTCAGTCATTATGCAAATATACTGTTTATAAGGTTGAGGTATCCTGCAGTAAGCTGAGACTGAAGAAGTCACTTGGATGAGTGACAAAACATTACTGCCACTGAAAATGCTACATCCAAATAAACAGAATCAACTTTTTGGGATATCCTTACCCAGATGACTGAGCATGCATGCATCAAGATACCACCAAGATACCCCCAAGTTACCTTGATATGTCATTAGCATGTGTCTGATGGAAACATATGCCACATATATGGAATAAGCATTGTGTAAAACGTATAAGTAGATGAAAGTGTGCTGTAGTGGCAAGCGCTTTGAGAGAGTGGTTGAAAAGACCAGAAAAATGCTATATAAATTGTCCCTTTACCATTTCTGCTGTTCTTTCTGCCCCCCTCTTGCTAGTATTGCATGTTCTGTTTTTTTCAGGCATCAAAATAAGTTTTTACATTCTATACAAAGTAAATATTCAACAGAAATTAACTGAAGTTCACTGATGACGTGTGTATTTTTCTTATGGTTTATTTACCCTTTTCAAATACAATACACTGAAGCCATAACTCATTCAGCTCTTGCTCTGGTAGAAAAAAACAAAGTGCCTCAGGTGCTTGTCCTAAAAAATAGCTAGAATAAAATCACTGAAATCATGAATAACTCCTTTAAAACCTTAATGTTCTGGACTTTGTACGTTTTTAGAATCCATAGGACTTAAGTTATTTAACTTCTTACAAAATGTTTTATACTTTGTTTATATGAGCCTGTGTAAATGTATCTACTGTATGTGATACATTTATCTCTGTGCTAAATTTATGTTTACAAATAATAACAACTATATATTACAATTTTATCAGATTTCTCTGCCAAAAGTGTTGTTCTGCTGTCCGTAAAATCCTGTGGATGTCCCAATAAATAGCAGTTGTACAGCTCTGGGAAATCACACACAAACAGAATCAATTTTTCCTCTATGACTGAGAATCAGCAGACTCTCATTTCATTTGTCAAGCAGGATAGCATCCATCGATTGGTAAGTCGTGTGCAGCCACACCATGACAGGTTTTCAAAGAATGAGTCAGATCCAACTTTGCCTGGGCATGTCTGCATGCAAGCCTGCGCCTGAGACAAATACCACCACAGCAGTTTCAATTCAAAACAGCCCACTTGCTGCTCTTCTTTCTACATTCGTTCGTCTGTAATTTATTTCATCTGAAATTCTATGTCGTATTAGCACCCTTCCCTCTATGAAGATTAGAATTGTGATGGATTTGATTTGCATTTTAGTTTATCATTCCATATGGTCACAGAAAAGTACTGCTTGCACATCAAATCAAAATCAGATTTTTCTTTTCTTTTTTGCAATTCTGAGTTTTTTTGTATTTTACTGCTAAAGTGTGTGCATGCTTGTGTGTACATATGCATGTACCTGGTATGGTGAAGGTGTACACTGACCTTTGTCTGATGGATTGTTTCCTCCCAAATGAAGACATAAGGGAAGCGGAGTGGGCAATGGGGTTGGCCTTTGTGTGTATGTGTATGTGTGTGTGTGTGCTCTGAAGAAAAGAGGAAGGGGATTCTTGGAGTGTGTAAAGATGAGCTTTGCTCTGCCATCTAATTATGTCCTCCTCTTTCACCTCCCTCTACTCAGCTCTTCTCCAATACCACATCCCTTCTCTTCTTTTTTTCTCTTAGCTCTCATTCTGCTGCAGCTCCCAGCTGAGCCACAGGTGGTAGTAATCTCTGTCTGTCCTGCTGCTCTGACTGTATACACACAGAAGTGAGAGCTGGAGGGCTTCTGCCCAATAACACAGGCTTGCCCCTCAGACAACACAGCCACACTTACATGCACATGCCTGCAGGGACAGCACAAACACAAAGACCTGTGTGCTTGTTCTTTTGAAAACAGTGTTCTGGAACATACTGTTTAAAGGTCCAGTATGTATGATAAAAGAGAATTTATTGGCAGAGATGAAATATACTGTAGTACTCATTATGGGATGTTCATTAGCATAACATTGCATTTTTCTTTAGCTCAGAATGAAGCTGCTTATATCTGTGGAGTGTGTCCTTCTGAGCCATGCTTCTACTGTATCCTTGAATGGACAAACCTTTATAAAATACTGGCCCTGTGTGATGGTCATTGTTCACCACAATTTTCAAGACCTCATCAGACAAGATTTTGTTGTACAGATTCAGCTTTGGTCTGCAAAAAGAGAAGGGTTTCTACCTACCACATCTTTTAAACAGACCACAAATTTACTGAAATAAAATCCTTCTGAGAATAAGTGGCAACAAAATCTGCAAGAAAAAATGTGTTTTCAGATAGAAATGTAACCAGATTAAACAACAATCAGTAATACATTTGAATTAAAGCATTGGCAGAGATTATGTAAGCGATTATGAAAAAGATAACGTTATCAGTTTAATTAATAAGTCTTCTGTAATTTGCGTATGGTTTTAATCAGTGTTCTAAATCTATAGATTTTTACACACATGCCTTTCCTGTGCTTTTCCCCGACAACGTATGTTTTATATGATAAACAGATACAAAGTGGATCTGTTATCATTAAAATATATTTAATTTATTATAATAACTACTGGATTTATTAAATCATAAATCTAATCATGACACAGCATCTTATTTAAATATATTTTATTTAAATATATTTTTTATTTTAACTAAAATGCATGTTTTTTTATCCAGCGTATTTCTACTCTGAGGTGATATTTTGCTGCTTCAAATCCTACATAATGCCAGCTCTCAGTATTAATCATATGCAATTTAGATTTCTGTGGCCATACAGTTCCATTCTGATGTCTACCCTGAAGTTGAAAGGAACTATTTTGTTATGAGGATTAATTTTCGGTTCTCATGGGAACTTACTTTTTCTTTCTTCTTTTGTTCTTTCCTATTTCCTCTCTATAACACACACAATTCCCTCTGGAATTAGCTCCCTTTTTATGTGGGCCTGGGTTCATTGTATATGACGGTGGCCTTTCGTTTTGCTAATGTAGGTGATTTTCTTCCCATGAAAGCGCTATAATCCATCTCCTGCTCACAGAAGGTGGCGATTTATCGTGCGCACTGGGCGTTAACACGCCACAGCTAAGAACAGATGCAGTGCTTTAACAGATAACCGTCTGGAATAAGATGGAGCATTCAGATTAGCTTTGGTGTCAAATAAATTGCATGCTATTCAAGTACATCCAGAGTTCTAAAACACTATTCTCTGTATCAGATCTGCCGTAGGTTTTGGCATGACAGAGAGTAAATGAAGTGTAGCTTCGCATGGGTTGCTTTCAGACGGGACCCTCAGCATCCCTATTTGACAGTAGAGTGTTCACATTCAAGCACATAGCAAACACATTAAACACACAGAGACACATCTGAACCTGTGTTTTTTTTCTCCGAATCTGATCTTTGAATGCTTTCCTTGTCATGGTCCGTGGCTGCAGGCTATAGGAGTTGGTGGTGTGGAGTCAAATGCAGATAAATATAGGTGGGAAAACTAAATCTTAACAAGAGGTGAGTTGGTTTATTGTGGCTGAAGAGTAGGTGCAAAACAAAGGCAAAGGGTGACCATAAGAGCTAACTAAACTGGAAATAAACACTAAGAACATTATACTTGGAACATTTAAACAAGAGCCGTGGGAATCCTGATACCTGAGATATGGAAGGATTAACAGACGATATGACCAAGAACAAAGGGAAAATCCCACATGCACACACAACAAATACAGGGTGAGGGTGATGAGGGAAGTGGACAAATAGACATAATGATACATGGGAAGCAAAATTAGACACGCTGAACACAGGACGAGAGACTGTCAAAATAAAACAGGAAACACACTTGACACAGGGGGCGGGAGGAAGGGAACACACATAGGAGCAAGACGGACTGGGGAGACAAAGGGAGGAGACACAAAGAGGGAAACATGGAAATAGTTAAGGGAGACGAGACACGAAGGGCAAGTGAGCGAGAGCGATGTAACACAACGAGAGGAACATAGGGACAGTAAAAGGGAGACGAAACACGGAGGGAGGGAGAGGAAGCGAGAGAGGAAGCGAGAAACAAAGACATGACTGAGGAAACAGACACAGAGGACAAGACAGACTCCCACAGAAGACACAGGGATGAGACAGCAACAACAAAGCATGAAATACAAATAACCTCAGAAACATAAAACTAAACTCAAGACTAAACTGTATAAATGTATTAAACCTCATTATAATACAAAGAAAGATCCAAATACAGAATAAACTCAAAATGTTGGGTCGATGACCCAGCCCACTGACCCTCTGTGAGCCTAGTCCTAACTCTTGGTTTTAACAGTTTCACTGAAAACCTACATGTGCACAGAAAATCATCAGAGTTTATCTTCAAAAAAATATTCTCTTTGGTGAAACCTTTAACTTTTCAGCCTTTCATTAAAGTTTGACAGGCATAACCCAGAGAGTGAAAGCATATAACATTATGCATTTTTCTGTGAAATTCAATTCCACTCTAATATCCTGGTATTAATGTCTAATTTTCTGCACCATGACCATGTTCACTAGAAAATTCCATTTTTGCCTCGAAATGAAGACATTTAAGACTTCAATTATCTAAAGGGTAATTACAAATGCATGCCTGTAGCTGCATTAATGTTGTAATAAAATGCTTAATGTGGGAAAACGTGGTGTGATACACTGTATCACCAACAGTGTTGCAGTTCCACATTGTTTCTTTTGCAGAAAGTTTTGGGAGAGGGGTGAAAAATGTATCGTTGCATCCTCGCATCTACTGCTACATTCTTTCTCACAATGAGTGAGGTAAGCACCTTAAAGGAATGAACTTAAGAAAAGAACACTGGTTAAGTGGAGCTGGTTCAAGACCTGACTCTTGTCTTCGTAATCACTTAATCACATTTCCTCATTGACGTTTACAGAGATCACGCTGATAGATTCAGAATTCACCGAAGCATGAGAATGCATTTGCAGGTGCTATTATACAAATGCAGGATGTCTAAGAAGAAACCTGGACACTGACAATCAATGACCATGTAACTCAAGTGTTTGCTTGCTCTAGAATGCTGTGGAAAAAGTTGCATTATCCTGAATAAACATCCTCCAGCCTCGCCAAACTGCCAACAATTCTGCATTTCAACCTCACAGCAATTATAGCCCACCGTGTGAGGGTGAGGAGATGACTTCAGCTTTTCTTTTTTGAAGGCAATGTTTATGAATATTTGAAGGACCTTTCAATTTGGTATAAAAGAAAATAGGGAAACAGCAGCCTTTGTGGGTGGCATTTATCCTGCTACACCACAATACGCTCCTCTTCCTAAAAGCCCTTTACAACAGAAATGTTAGAGACCTGCTATATGAATTCTCTCTCTGTGGCAAAATGTCAGTATCACCCAAAGGCCCTCTAGCCACACCCACTGGAGTGATGCATTTCCCTTCTTTCTTTCATTGTATCTATTCTATCTCTTTATATATTTAATATGAATGATTTTTCCAAGATACTCAAAAACAGTTGGAGGAGGTGACTCCAGAATTATTACTCCAATGAGTCATCTCACAACAGATGGCTTTCTTTGTGCATGTGTGCACGTGCATTTGTTTGCATATTAAACAGCTTCCCAGTAAGAGCTGTGAAAAGAAGCAAACACAGAAATGGAAGAAAAGATGACCAAAGACTGTGAGTGGCGCCCACATAGTGGGGGTTGCTGGCAGGTCAGGATGATTTGCCCTTCCACGGGCTCTCTTCACACCAGTTGCATTGGACTCAATCCAGTTCCAGCCGCCTCCGGTGAAAGCAGAGCTGACCTTTTACAGCACTCTGAGCTGTAGGATATAGACTCAAAAAGGGTTGTGATCCCTGTCTTGGCATCACTCATACTGACTTTTATTGCTTTCTCTTGTTTTGGTGCAATTCCATCACTGGAGTACACACAGTGTTGTATGGAATTTGTGGCTATACTTTTTTCCTAATCCAGACATGTATGTTAAGAGGTTGCATAAGGGGTCACAATGAGGGGGAGTCCTCTTCTATCCTTTATTGTACAGTAATAGTTTTAGATTTTCTCTCATCATCACTTAAACAGAAGTGAAAAAATTCTAAAAGCTGCAGCGTCCTGTCATCACCCTGCACAAACTCATCCATGTCACTCCTCCCACACGGCTCCTTCTGGCTCCTGCTATCAAACTCAGAACGCTGGTGTTGGCACACACGGCTGAGATTCAAGTGATGTAGAAATTAAAGCTTATTTCATTGCTGCAGTCACGATGAGTTGCTCCAAACTAGCACATCAACTAAATTACTGTAATGAAAATGTAACACTGGAGACATCAGGATTGTTTCTACAGCCCACATTGCTGTCTCCTAAAGAGATAAAATGATTCATTTTGTTCAAAACCACCAATATCAAAAGCTGCCCATCAACTTGGAGACAGCTTGCCAATAGTAATACTATCCCCTTATCTGTCTTACATTTCATCAGACAAAGCAAAGAGAAAAGAAAAAGAAGCTGATAATGTGTTCAGTGTCTTTTGATCTTGACACAATCTGTCCTACAGCGCTTCTCTAGGGATTCAACTATTTTTTTCTACTTGATATGAGGCCAAAAGTTAGATGGATATCAACTTTTTCTTTATGGTTTCAGAGAAATTTGAAGACACCAAAGGAAAAAGTATAATGTGCATGAAAAGGAAAACAGGAGTAGATACTGGTATGAAACAAATCATTAGGCCTGAGATGAAGAGAAGAAAAGAAGTAAGCTATTTGCTATTATCAAGATGATATTTCTCCCCTGCTCATCTTAACTTTCAAATGTCTCACTTTAGTATCATATCAAGTTCTAGTCCCTTTATTTATTTATTTTTTTTGTTAATACCGTATCACTGTGAAAACAATATCCCTTCTGCTGCTTAACTTGAGGAACAAAGACAATTGGAACCTAAATATGAAGGGCTGATGAATAAGAAAAGAGCCTCCCCTATATGTGTTGTTTGTCACAGGCTGAAACATCTGAATTGAGCTCCTGTGTATATCCTGCTGTAATGAATGATACCGCCCAGGTTTCATTTGCAATCAAGGTTAATTAGCAGATGTACAGTTGCCTGTAATCTTTGGCGGTTATGGATTATAGGCCTCTGTATGATGGATGGAAACCCTATGGACTAGCAGTGAACACTCAATAAATAAGAGCTAATTCGAAGCGTTGGTACTAGTATGTTCTCCAGATTGTTTAGTTAGGTCAAATCGTTTATTCGTTTAACACTGCCAGGTCACATTTATACTAATGTGGCTTGTGATTGTTAAAGAGGTCTTATGCTACTCATTTACAGGTTCACGTTAAAGCACATAAACCAATAGGTTTATGTGCTTTAATGCTAAAAATATATATATATTTTTCTCTCACTACGCACCACTGAAGCAGCACTTTTCACCCAATGCCTGAAACTCTCCTCTTTAGCTTCTGTCTCTTTGGACATTCATTGTTTGAACATGTGCCAGTCTACCTGCTAGGCTGGTATTGTAAGAATTTGTTACATTGTGATATAGATATGTAGTGGGAAAAAGCCTGGACTAGCAACAATGTATCTTCTCCCTTTGTGGTCGTTTTGTAACTTTGTGAAATTTTTACATGAACTTAAAAAAACAGCGCATAACACAGAAAGGAACATGGAAATCCCCAAGAAGGTCAACAATTGCCTTTCTGAGTTGACATTGTGTCACGGGACTAGGTCTGGTGACCCAGTGGTTGTGTGGGTTTTTTTGACATAAGTTATACTTTTCAGATTATGGTTTTCTGTTTGTAATGAAATGATAGTTCTGGTTTCTAGGGTTTTTTGTTATGTTTCTGTTTCTTCACTGTGTTCCACGTCTATTCACTTTCGTCTCTGTGCTTCATGTTTCCTCTGTTCCCAGGTCTGTCATGGTTCCACGGCTCAGTGTCTAGTCTGCATTTTTGTGAATTGTCTTGTAATTCCTGTTTTACTTTGGTAGTCCGTGTCCTGCTTTGCTTCCTGTGTCTCCTTATGTCAGAGTAATCCCAGCTGTGCTTTCCTCCTGTTTTCCATTTCCCCCGTTACTTGCTGGTGTATTTAACCCCTTTGTTTTTCTTTGTTAGTTGTCACGTCATACTCTTTCCATGTTGTGTGTTGGCTCTGTGCTCCCTGTTTCCTAGTGGTATCAGTTCCTGTTTTTGTTTGTTTTTCACAAGTTTATTTTTTCCAGCAATAAAGCTGCCGTTTTAAGTTACGTTTCTCTGTTCGAGTCCTGCATTTAGGTCCTTCGTCCTACCTGCTACACAGCACATTGTGCCATTTTATTCTGTGGCATCATTTACAATGGTCTATGAAGAGCAGCATTTTAAGACCATGTTTTTCAAGCACACATTGCTACTAGCTTCTAAAAAAATGTTATCACTTTTTGAATTTTTTTTTTTTTTGACATCGTGGCTCTACAAGGTACTGCAAATGGGCTGAAGCAAGTTATTTATAAAAGGTTAAGAAAAATATTTTCATTTTCAAGTGTGGTCAGTTAAAAAATGAACAAGTGGAGCTGTCTGCGTTCAGCCCTAGCAAAACATTTTTTAACGATGTTGTTCGTTTCATATACTTTTTAATCTAGCATATAGTATATACATGTTGTAACTGACTCAAAAAAACATCTGGAAAAGCATTTAATGAAATAAAAGATACCTCAGTCTGGAAACCATAGCAAAGTACTGTTCATGTTTTCTACACTGAACATGCCCCTGATAACAGAGAATCAGCATCACCAAGTGATTTTTACGAAATAAAATTTTATGTGTCACGATCAAAAAAGACATATAAGAAAGCAATGGGCATAAAAGGACATCACATCTTTGTCTTCTGTGTTAACCAAAGTTGCAATTAAAGGTGTGGCCTGAATGCCTGGATCTTAAGAACATTCTTATCACTGTTCACAGTGATATTGGAGTTCGGAGAAAATGTATACCATTTAGTAATTGATCAGTATAGACAGGTTGTGCTGCAGTGACTAGTATCTGGCTCTTACAGTGTAAATATAAGCAGAGTGAGAATAAGTGTCTGGTACACATATCCTGCATTTAATTTAATAATACAGTTTTTAAAAAAGCTCACATGTTAATGCAACACAGGCTCTACTTCTTTATTTCATTCGTTCCATTCATTTGACACATTTAAGGTTTATTAAAACCATTTTGGTTGTTATATTAATGCATTTATACTGTTTATTAGCAAACACTTTCTCTGTGGCATTATACTTGAACTGCAGGACAGTTATAATTCAGCTATATCCCTGTGACCAAAAACGTCCTATTTTTTGGTCACTTTTTAACACATTACTAAGGAATCACTAGGTTTTTATCTTTTATACAGTATTCCGTAGTTCTTTTTTTATTATTCAGTTGTACACCAGAGAACCACCTGAAATGCAGGATGTGGCATTAGATATTCAAATGACGCAGCTCATGTTACATCAAAGTGCCATAACCTTCAAAATGATGGAAACACTCAACAGGAGGCACTTGTTCCATGCTGGCAAACAGCGCAATTACTACAGAGCACTGTGGGAGATGAAGGGTGCAACCCAACCCAAATAACACTTAAAACTTCCTGTATCCTCTCTGACTACTGGTGCAGAGTTTTATTGCAGCTCTACGATGCCCTCCATGTTAACTGAGTTAGAGAGGGAAAAATTGCAAAGGGTTCACAGGCACAAAAACAAATACAGCAAGTGTGAATTTGATGTTTACCAAGTGGAAAAACAAGATAAGTTTATTCTGCAATTTTGCTGCATGAAAGAAAAGCAATTAAGATGATATAGAAACGAAGAAAGAATGCTGTTGCTAAGATGTTCCTTGATTACAAATATATATAAGCCCACATTCTTCGCGTACAGCAGAATTGGTCGACATGAAGGGGGAGCACAATTCTTTTAAAACACTCATTCAGTTCTGAGTGTTCTTAGCTTCTGACTAGTGTTACACTTAAATAAGAGTAGTCGGAAACATTTTTATTTATGACAAGTAATGTAACATTGTAATTTTGCAATTCAAGTAATCAGTTAACCACTATTACAGTCAGCTGTTTAATGGGTTTCAACATGTCTCTGTTCCTTTTCTTATGACAGAATAAAACCTGACTCATTGACAGAGCTGCGTGCTACTGGAGTCCTGTGTCAGGTGTTGTCAGTCATTTTTACTAGCAAGATGGCAAAGGACTGCCCTTACATTGTTTAAGTATTCATATTGTTTTGTGCCAGGGTAATAGTGGGTGGCTGTCAGCTACTGAGGAGCTCCTTTTCACAATTTTGAAGAAACACCTGCAAGCTTAGTACACCCCCACAAACAAGTGACAGGGTCCATTCAGGAGGAGAATGATGCAGTTGCTAAAGCTTTGAATATGCAATGTATCAGTTAAAGCTGTCACTCAAATTAACAAGCTTACTGCATGCTATATGGGCCTCTTCCCAGCTGGTATGGAACACCTCAGTGCACTTCTTTGCTTAGGCTGTTGCCTCATGACCAAGCACTCGATAAGCAGCAGAAGGGATGGATGGATGTTATGTGGTGGAGGAAACAGTGCCAACATCACCTCTCCATGGAAAAAGTTAAAGTCAGTCCCCTCACAAGTACATGTAGACCACAGTACTGTACAATATGTGTATGTGAAACACTCTGAAAATGCGAAATGCAAAAAGTTAATCATTTTTTGTTAATGTGAAAGTCCTATAAGGAGTTACTTTTGTCATTGGGTAAAGCTGTAAGAAGTTACCTTCAAAACTAATGTTACAAAAGACCTGTTCTGACTCTGGAAAAATAAAATATAAACCAAAACCAAAACCAATAGCTAAGAGATGTTCTCTAAAGCTTCAGGGAACTGCAAAGTTCAGTAATAACCCCCTGTCAATTTGTCATTTCCAATGACACTTTCATACACAGTAATTCAACCCATTGTTAATTTAAATATATTAGTGCAGCTTATCAAAACATATGACATGAAAGGGGCTAATATTGATGACAGCTGAATAGCTCCCTGCCTTTGGTTGACCATCTCTTTAGGCACCTACAATGAAAAGCCGACTGAATTTCTCATCCATTTTCTGTGGAAGCATTGTGAAGATTAATGACAGGTATTAAGTCTATAGCCATGTCATACTTCAGCTATTTAAGTTTCTTTGAATATAAAAATTGGCCATGGGGAATAATATTATCACATCAGCCCATAATCTCACCTGTTCATTACCGCCATCTGACAGTGATTATTGTAACACGGCTGCAATTGTTCTTCATATGGAAAGCCGTATTCCACTTTTATAAACTCTCCTTTTCTTTCTTTCTTTTATTAATGTGGCAAAATATTATTTTTGTGGATTGGTTAAGCGTGTCATTTATTCATTACCTGGCAAATCTCTGCCTGGCTGAACCTCTGGGCCATCAGGCGTGCCCAAGAGCTGGGCCTGTAATAAGGTTTTAAGTGCGTGTCATTAATAATGCTGCCCTGACGTGACACAAGGCTGATCTATCCTGGTATGTGGGTTTGTGGGCCGCAATCATTAGGCAGGATAGCTGGCAAGGTAGTTCGCTGCTTCCGCTGCTTCCACTCTCTCTCTCTCTTCAGTGAGCAATCGGCTGTATCCTTTTAACTTTCAGCTGCTGTTGCCTACAAGTCTGTCTATCACCTCCCTGACAGCTCATCATCCTGATGTCATCTGCATTGTGTTGTTCACGTACACTTGCTACGGATGGTTCTCTATTAGACTGATGCACAGGACAGATTAATGGATTAAGCAGCGTGACAAGATGTTTTCTGATGCATAGGCATGAAGCTCAATCTGATGTTCAAACCCTGCTGGGACACAACGCAGCACAGTCAATTTTGCCTCACAAATAGTGATATGCATTTTTTTAAAAAGCCCAGCTATCTAAAACTTCTATTCAATTTTAATAATTTTACTCATGAAGTAATTGTATTGCTTGTGGTCTTTGAAGTCTGGAATATGCCCAGTTGTTCCCTGCTACCCTGCTTCCGGGTCCAAACTACTCTGCGTTTATTAAGGCTGTTGTGTTTTTAACATGTTTCAATGTTATGTATCTTGTTCTATTTAATCTGAACAAGGGAAAAAGGGAAAAAGTCAGTCATCGCTATCGGCAACTCTCGGTTTTTACTAGCACGATTCATAGGCAGCACTTCTTTTTTTATAACTTTTTTTTTTGAAAAAGGTTAGGGTTCATCTTCCAGCTTTACTGTGCTAATGTGTTTATATTATGCTAACCATAGCTGTGTAGCTAGCCACCATATAGCACATCATTGTATTCCAGCAAGCCCAACTTCAGTAACCCTACAAACATCACTACTGTTTAGTTTTCTGTCTTCATTTATGTCAGAAGTGATAGCAGAGCTGTACGTTTTAATTTTTCAGAAATCCCCCAGTCAGAACATGGTATGTCATCTGATGTCATGGGTGTTAAACTTAATTGTTACACCTGGTAGAGCAACCACACTGATCATTTTATTAAAGATGAAAGAATTTAGACAGTTTTTAACTCTCATTGGTGTCGCAGCGTTGGTTTGATTTGGGACCTGAATCAGAGTTTGGACCCGGCGATGGCTAATGACATCAGACTTAAAGACCGGATATCTCTTGAATGCAATCATTTGTATTACAATCCAATTTATTTTTTAATTAAACATGCTATGTTTGTCTTTGCTGTAATTTGATGTACAATACCAAATATGTAAAAGGTTTAGTTTATTATTAGATTTAAAGGCATAGACAGCTTCACACCTTTATTAATTTTAAGTAAATACAGGCTACTTTTAGCTATAAACTTTCACACCATCAGAATTTCTGGAGTTTGAAATATAATTCTGATAGGTTTATAGGATTGGTTAAATACAACTACAAGTTACAACCTAAAAATACGTGATGGACATCTCTAAAGGTCTCTCTAAGTAAACCTTAAATATGCTCTAGTCCAGTTCTGAGTCCAGCTCTGAGTCCAGCTCTGAGTACAAGATAATACTCATAAAAGTCAAAGTACTGTCTGCATAAAATACAGACAGGACTTTGAAAATGCAGGCAAATGTTTGCTTTGTGTGTGTGGTTAATTACTGGCTGACTCTAATTAGTGGAAATATATATGTGATGCTGAAACATTATTGTGAAAACTGTGTTAAAAAATAATAAGTGTTTTTCATAACCATTCAAATAAATAGTAGTAAAATAAGTGTAACTGATGACAGATCAGCATGTGGTTAACAGGTACTCCATATGAATGACTGACCATAGTTCATGAATAATTACAGTGTGAGAGGCCCATGAGAGCGTCTCATCTCTACCCACTTCTCTTTGTAGTTAATTTCATTGTCATATTTGGGTCACATATTGTATTGCTGTACTCTGCTGGTATTCTGTTTCTGTGCCTTGTGCTTCTTTCTCTTTTGTTTCTCCATTTCTCTCATTTCTTTTTATCTCTGTTTCTGTCACACTGCCCCTTGGTGTGATATTTTTCACTACCACACTCACACGCCTCTCTACATCTTTCTGTCTCCCAAACTCTTGATTTTCTTCCTTTTTTTGTTTACACCCCACATCCCCTGTACAGCCCACCAGGGCTTCTGTCCTGGCTGTTGACATTGCATAAACTGAAGAACTGGTACATTTGTTATAAGTCCATTGTCAGCTACTGAGCAAGTGCCGAGTTCAAAGTGAGCCCCATTCAATAACACAGATCTCCCATAGAGCCAACGTTCTTGCAACGCACCGCCGGCCAAACTCCCGCTCGGCCGGAGCCCTCATCAGTCGAACCTGTTTTTCATGCAACATCAGAGCTGTCAGTCGATCCGCCTACTGAGAGTATAGAAACCAGTCAAGTTCTGCAGCACAGTCTCACAGCGCAGTACACTACAAAACAAGACAAAAAGATTCTGCCATAAAAGCAGGAAGCCGCAGTAGGGGAAGGCATATCTACTTTCACTTTTTCATTGTACACATTCCACAGAAGCTGTGAGTGCAATGATAAAATAAGCTTAAAGTTTTAGGTCAGAAGCCTCAAACAGCGAGTACCACGATAACATGTTGAGGAAGCTACATAGTTTTAACCTAACAAGACTGGGTGTGGAGTTAAAGTATTAAAGTGTCCATTTTCTGCAACACACAGCAACACAAAGTGAAGCTTATCTGTCTATTAGACCTATCTTTCTCTGCTTTTCTAAAAATGAAATAAAGGCAAACTTAATTCTCAAAACATTTCCACCATTATATGTGATCCAGTCTCTAAAGTTATGATGCGTTGTGAAACTTGTTTGGTGTTGTCTCACATTTCTCTGCTTTCTTTATTAACTCCATCTAACCTTTGCATGCCTGAATTTTATTACTAATCCTTTAAAAGAATGGGCAATATTTCTCTGACTTTCAGGCAGTTTCTCTCGATTTGCACTGTTGCTTTAAATGTACAGATGGACAAGTGATTGCAATTGCAGAAAAGTGAGTTTTGTCCTTGCATGATTAAATTGTAAAACAGAAGCTCTTATTTTTCTCTCTTTCATTTCAAAGGACAATCTGTGACAAATGACATGGCAAAGCTGCACTGAATCATTGTATGGGACAAAGAGTACCACATTTTATAAGCATGCACCGCTTTCAGTAAATCAGCCTCCCACTCAGACACCAGAATTTTTGGATGGTTGCCTTCATTTCTCAGAGCTCTGTACATTAAGAAACTATGGATACATTCTTGACTATTGGAGAGAAAGCACTTTGTTTGGTTTTCATTCTACACAATTACAATGTAGCAGTGGCACTGAATGCTGGCTGTCTGCAGTTGCTCTGAAATTTCTTTAGGAACTAGAACATTACTTGCCTTGCATCTTAAAGTAAATATTTAAATCAGTTTTCATTCCTGTGGGTGCTCATAACACACAAGTGTGGGTGTTTGTTTTTTACTGAGAATATACTGAATGATATTGTTACAACCTTTTCTTAATAGGTACCAAGGGAAATAACAACGGAACAGCAAAACCCTTTCCCAAAATCCCTATTTGCATTTTTTTTTCTCAGTGTAGCAATAAAATACCGTTCATTTACAGTCCAGCAATTACCAGTAAACATAAGCTAAATAATGTCAAAGGCAATAGTGGGTCTCCAAGGCCAAATGTAGCTAATACAAAAAATAAAGGTTTAACTAAACAAGCAGGTTATCAGCAAAAACACAATTCTACCCGATGCCAAAGAAAACACAGCAGTAGCACCCACTCAGCATGCAGTTCAGTGGCCAAATGGCAGGGACTCTCAAGCTGGATGTGTGCTCCACTGACAACCAGATGGTGTTCAGGTGTAGGTGATGAGGCATCTGGAGGTGTTACAGAATAAACCTGAAACACATTGGAGACAGACAGCTCTGTTTCAAAAAAGACAGAAGTCAGTGGACATAACAGAAACAAAACAAAACAAGAGAAACAGTGTATTTAAAAAATCTGAATTATGGGAAATGCACATCTGTGAGTGTCATTTTCAGGAAAAATAGAAAATAAATAAACAACTCCTTCATTTATAATCTCTCAGCAAGTATTTTAATAGGTTGATGATTTATCCTTTGAAGATACATTATGTAGGAAAATAAAATTTGAAGAAACTTTTGGAAGTTAGAGTGAGATTTGTGAATAACACAATTTTCTTAATTTTCCTAGTTTATAAAGACTAAATGAATATATGGAGCTCATTTTTTGTCACTCTTAATATGGTTGGAAGCACATATGCACTAGAGATTTGGAAAAACATGACACACATGATGTGAGGTGCTGATTAATAATAAAACGTAAGACAACTGGCAAGAGTTTTAAGTGCATGTCTATGTATCCGTGTGTGTGTGTGTGTGTGTGTGTGTGTGTGTGTGTGTGTGTGTGTGTACAAAGCATTTCACCACTTCAGTAACTGTACTTAATGTAAAGTAATTAGCGGCATTATTTGTTGGATTGAGTTTCCTTCTTTTATTCAGCCCAGTTTGGAATATGCCAAAACTGTTGGTTCAGTGTATAGGTATCATAGTTTCCAATGATGGTGTGTAATTGTTCACTCCTCACAGTCAGGGTGCAGGAATTTAATATACCCTCCACTTTATTTCTGACTGTAATCAGCCAGTAGCTATTAGATGAGAGATTTGGAGTTATCAAAATAAATGTACTTACTCATATAGCTCTACTTTTCATCACACCATCACTGGTGTTGCGTTGAGGTTGTGTGTTACAGATGGCAAAAGCTGACTTTCCGCTTAGCTGGATACAGAAGGCCTGAAAGAATTCACTACTGACATGAAACTCCCTCGTTCCATTTCAGTTATGCTCTCTTTCTCTGCTAGTTTCTTTCTTCACTTTCTTTCCCTTTTGTCTCTCACCCTTTGACTCTATCACTCTGTCTCTGTCCCTTTCTCTATTACATCTCAGCCTCACTCCATCGCTCTCTTTTCCTTGATCCTCTGTTACCTGTCAAGACTTTTTTTTTTTTGCTTTTTTCTATCATATCTGTCTCAGTTCTCTATGTGTGTGCCTTCATGTATGTGTGTGTTTGCGTGTGTCGGTTTTTGTCCTCCATTACTTTTCTTTCTTCCTGACTTTCCCTCATCAGATTTTACTCTTTTTTTTTCTCTCTCTGACAAGATATAGGTTTGCCCTCCCACCTTGACTTACACGTGCACACACACGCACTGATGCACACATCCCCTTCTCTCTTTCTGTCCGTCTTATCTGGATCTCTACCTGCCTGCCAGCTCTGGCCCATTGCCTGCCCTCCTTAGGGAACACAGCAGAGAGGAGAGGAGGAACGCCTAAGGCCCAGCCTCCTTAGCCTTTTTATCTCTCTCACACACACACACACAAACACAAATGAACACACACACCCTTACATCACATAGTCACAACACAAACTGAAGTTTCACATGAGTACATGAAATTGCAACTTGACAGAATTGCAATTCCCATGAGTGCATTTCTCGATGAATCAGTTTTTTTCCTGTACAGCAAGATGAAACGAAATTGCATTTTTTTTTTCTGCTACTGAACTTTTTGATTGTACAGCACCTGAACAATTTAAGCAATCTGGCCTTGCAGAAATTTGCCTCCGTGTATATTACATACAATGATACAGCATGCCTCAACACTCCCAGCAATAGTGGCACTGGACATTTAAATAACTTGCAAACATGTTTTAAAAAGTGGCTTACAGAGGGTCGCAAACAGGGCAACATAAAAGTTGGATATACTCTACCTACATGTTATGAAATTTAAGAACCATCTGCAATTTAATAAAGGTTGTTGTGATAGAGCTTGCACAGATTTCCACCTTGCCAATTAGGGTAGATTATACATACACTTAGTTATATAGAAATGGATGCAGGAACTGTACCAAACTTCCTAAGGTAGACAGGTGACACGATGTCCATCATACAGATAGAAAAACTTTGATTGCTAAGGACAAATTCTATGGGACCTAGAAATTATCTTCCATTCTAAGAACATAACTTAAAATGGACAAAAAATTTATTAAGTTATAACAACA
Source organism: Pundamilia nyererei (assembly GCF_000239375.1). Classification (NCBI taxonomy): domain Eukaryota; kingdom Metazoa; phylum Chordata; class Actinopteri; order Cichliformes; family Cichlidae; genus Pundamilia; species Pundamilia nyererei. The sequence continues at coordinate 2,545,685 of NW_005187426.1, forward strand.
CAAAATCTTGTTTTGTGTTGTAATAACTTAATAGTTGTTCTGTTATATTTGTTTTCAATTTTTTGCTTTGTTTTCTTTAGTTTTTAATTTGGTTGATTGTTTTTTTTTTCTCTGACTCCTACCCATCCAATTTAGACAAAGCTAAGGTGGGATAGCTGCACCTCTTGTCAGAGCACTTAGTCAGGATCTACTTAACAACACTTTCCTTCATGTAAAGGCAGAAATGCTAAATATAGAAGTTATGCATGGCATTGTAAAATAAATAAATAAACACACACACATGCAGAGTATCTCACTGAATAGCCTTAATGAAGGCTTTGATACCGCTTATCAAAGTCTCGGTGTTACAGCAATCGTAGCAGAAAACCTGCCCACTACCAGCAGTCTCGAGGGCAAACTCTAACCTCAGGTGTGTACACAGAGTGAACAAGCACAAACGGCTACACACCATACTCTATATGTGCACCTGATCATAACGTATACACACGCACACACAAACATTAATTCACCTTCTCGTGCATGCCAGCGGTAGCAGTGGGCGGTCCCTGGCGAGACAGAAACACACTAATGGATAATGACAGGGTTTGACAGCAGGAGAGTGAGCTGAGTCATTCTGGGCACACAGGCAATGAATAAAAGAATGGGACTGCTGTCTGAATATCCCTCACTGACTGGATTTCCTTTGATACCGTACTATTCCTGCCAGTCTCCCTTGGTAATCCTGCTCATTACACTGCTGTCCCACAGTTCCAAGACTGGCAGCAGCAGCCAGTATGACAAGAGGGACAAAAAGTTGTCTTCACTGGAAAGCCAGCACCATCCTATGGGCTGTAACCTGTAGTCGTAAAGTTTTGTCTTCCTCTTGATGATAAGTTACGCAATGAGCTTTTAATGTAGACTTTTCTTACAGGAAGTGGAACACAAAGTAGGCTCAGAAAAATTAATATGTCTCTTCAACTTGCCAGCCTCTATTGTCTAAATTGTACGAAAGCACCATTGTTGCTGAAATTTATGTGACACATCACTCGGAAAAATATCACTCCATGAAAGCTGCCAGTCATATCATCCAACCGTCTCTCAATGCATCTGTCCCACTGAGTTGAGTCCAATTAAAACCATCACCAATTCCCAACTCTGGCCAGAATTGGCTTGTTGTTCACAAGACCCACTGTTTGGCCAGAATCATCATTTGCTGTTGCTCCAGTCTGTTCTCTCAGAGCATCAGACACAAACAGCTCTGACAAAAGGCCAGTTGTCTAGTTTGTCTGATTAACCCACTACTTCTAGACAACTTGTGAAATCTATTCCAGAAATCTCTGACTTTCTGTTTTTCCTCTGACGTTAAATGTTGAGCTCTTTTCGTCAGTGTCACATTGACACGCAAATGCTATTCCAATTATTCTGCACCCTCTCTGCTCGCTGTCAAATTACCAGCACTGGGAGCGGAGCACGGCTCTCACTGCACCTCTCTGGCATTTTCCCTGACAGGGAGAAGAAAGGAGTCTGAGATAGCAGAACGAGGGAGGGCTTGGGGCTCAATGAGTATTTTAAATGCTGAAACCAGGTAATCAGGCAGACTCAGTCTGAGACCAGGAGTGTACTGTTGGATCGAAGATGTTTTGCTATGGTTTTCAGCAGATTGTCAGAGCAACACTGTATATTTGAATACCTGGCCTGGTGCTTTGCATGGAAAGCAAAAGAAAGAAATAAAATATAAAATGCTTGCAAACTGAATTCATACTCCATAGTGGTTTACTCGGCAATGTTTTACAGTCAGCTGCTAGGTGTCAGATTCATGACAGGAAGATTTTTTGTATTGCTTCTGCTTATTGGTGCAGTAGGCAGTACAGAGCAAAGAGCAGAGGCTTAGACAGATGATGTGAACATAATGCTAGTTTGGATCCCTGCACTGGAGAACACAAACCTAAGTGTGGCATGCAAAACATCCTGAAGCAGTGTATCAGTCATTTCAGTGTTTTGGTGTTAAAAAACAAAAAAAGAAAAAGAAATTGCATAAGCAATGATAGATTAGCTCCACATTTTCAGCAATTTTTGGTCTTATCTAGTCTTAGAATTTGCCCCAGCAGTGCCGCTTTAGTTCTTGTTTTGTTTTCTCCTCAATAGGCACAGCAGTGGGTTGGTAGTCGGCAGTATGTAGGCTGCGTTTCTTAAATGACATCTCAGCTCCGGGGACCTTGGGGCAACATCCACCTGACGTGTGTAAGAGTTATTTCAGGCATAAAGGAGTGTCAGTCAGTCAATGTGACAGCCCTTTGCAGCATTCACATACACACATATACACCTCTCATTAGCACAGAGCTGTGAGGGGCTGAGTAAGTGCTGCTCTGCTCAGATGTTCACATACACCTCACTGCCTGTCAGAGCCCAACCACACACAGCACTGTGAGACTACAGGTCTCTGTGGAATAAATGCATTTACGAAGGGAACTTTTATTTTCATTATCTGTGCAGGACTGAACAAAGTGAGAAATCTGCTGCTGTAACAGTTGTAGCTCTAGCTATACAAAAGTTGTAGGTCTGTAGTTCTGTTTATTGTTTGGTGCTATTTTCCTTTTTTACCGGTTATCACGAATGTAGCTGGAGTGCAGCACAAATGGCATAGAGAGGCGAAAGAGGAAATTATAGGTTGGAGTCTGGAAGCTAGAGGTGATGCACTAAAGAGGAAGGGAGGGGAGTCAATGGACGATAGGAGATAAAACACTTAGGGGAGGGCAGAATAAAGGATCAGCATCTGCAGGGGAAAGAATACTAATGGAAGGGATGCAGTGGAAAACTGAAGCCAATAACAGGAAAACAAGAAAGCGCTTGAAGCTAATCAGGAGTTCCTGTGAAGGCCTGGAATGTTCTTATTTGTGGAGTGACTGAAGCCCAAAGGTGAGCTGGTAGACTCACCTTTAAGAATGGATGGCTTAAGAATGACTGATGGAGAAATAAGGTTTCCTGGAGGCATAAACCCAGGTGACGCTCCTGCTATTCCCACCTCATAATGCATGTTTTTTTTATGACAGCTAATCAATCTGAGCTGTTTACACTTTAGTGTCCAGACTCTTAAGCTGCCTTCCCAACTCCAATTACATGTTTCTCTGAAGTAGTGGGGAGAGATAAAGGTCATTGTTAGCAGTACGATATGTAATTCAAAAGAAATGGTCTTGGACAAAACAATCGCAACTACAAGATCACTAAAAAGTGAAGTCCCAACAGTTCACTGCTGAACTATGCTAAAAAGGTTAGCAGCTAAAATTTGCCCCTGATCATAATTTTCTGAGATTTTAACTATTTCCAAATAGTTACAATTATGTGTCATAGTGAAACTAATCTAGTTCAATAGAGCTAAAGTTATTTTAGAAAAGAAATAATATTGGCCAGAGTGGCTGTGTAATTTTTTTAATCTGTGGATTTTCTCTGCATGAATCCTTTGTCTACATGACTACAGCATACAAATCAAACACTGCATTACAATATTATCCTCTAATGTTTAGTTTTAGTTGCATTTAATGCATTTGTTGTTATTACAAAAATTTTTTAAGTTTTAATGTATTTTAGTGTAATAAGGCATAAATTATCAGGGCAAGATCTTAGTGGGATTATGATTGCACTTGGTTCAGGATTTATTGTTTTATCCTTTTTCATGATGGTATGATGTATGGACATAAACTGTAGGCGCAGGGCAAATACCAAAGTTGCTGATCTACCAATATGTTGAGGCAGCCTCCAAAATATTCACTTAGTATTCAGCCAAGGTCCCTGTGCTTTACTCACATGTCTGGACTCATCAGTCCCAGCTGTAATCAGTAGTGCTCTGACAGCAAAACAAGGGGTGTGTAAGAGAACGTGAAGCTAACTCAAATGAGAGGCCAGCGTAAACAGTGACAGGGCCAATTCCAGTTCCCAATCTCACTGCAAATAGAGGTGAACAGGGGAGCACAGAGACTTAACGAAGACATAGCAGCATCTGATCACAGCACCTCAGCACGCCACTAGTGTACCAACAGGTCGTGATAAAAGGATTACGCTTTGACTTTAATCTAGAAGAAATGAAAAATATGGGTGGAAAAACTTAAAAGGGGTCATCAAGCGTGTGATCTAATCCCTCTAAGAGCTAGTGCACAAAGCTGTAAATGAGTTTGTAAAAATTAAAAATATGCCACTAAGGGTACGCAATTATGGTCTGAGTACTTTGTATTTGTTTGAAGCAAGCAGTCGAAGCCATCATCTCTTTTTTATTAAGAGCCATCAGGAAGGAAAAAAATATGGTGGATCATGAAAACTGAGGGCAACACAGTTTGTCTGCCTGTATATCCAGTTCCAATTTTAGCTAATAGTTTCCTATTCAGGTAAAGTTTCCTCTCAGGGAAAGCAAGCCTCTGTTTCAGCACCAGGAGCTGTCCATGGTCCAACAGTGTACGGAAACAATATCTTCTCCCATGTTTAAGTGATGTGCCCAAACTAGCTGAATATGCAAGTTCTAAAATGTTTTGGAGATCTTGTTTGCTGTGTATTTATTTATTTGAATGTAACGTGAAGTGGGGATAAGGGAAATAAAGCTTTTGCTGATGCAGGTCCTTCTGTACGTGATTGTCCTTTATAAGCAGGAGGCAGAGTAGAAGAGTGAAGTGAAAATTGTGCATGCTTTCCACAAAGGGCAGAAGATGTTATATCCCAACAAATATGAGTGGGAAGAGCAAGTCTTGGTCAATTGTGTGTCAAATTTTAGGAATTTGTTTCTGCTTGTGATTCTAACCTCAGCAAATAAGCAAATACATTTACTTTACACAATGTCTGACTTTATGCTATACAGGATTTAGGGCTGTACTTTGTTTACAGATGATTTAATCCCAATATTGGCAGGGTTTGTTGATGTTAATGAGGTTATTTCAGATTGCTGTAAATGAGGTCATTTTTTAAGGTGAATTTGTGATGTGAATGATAGAACACGGGTTTGTAGAAGAGGAGCTGATCAGCATTTCCTTTGTTTCCATGACTATGAGGTACGGGAAGGAAAGAAAACCCATAATTGATTTCCTGATAGGCCACAACAGAGTTAATGAGGACTCCCTGTGTCATCTGCATATTCTAAATATTTGTAACAGAAGGTGCGCCGTTGGAGTCATCTCCACACATGGTAGAATTTTAGTTTAGAATTTGGCTTTTACAGTCGACTTTAATTTGCAAGAAGAACTTCATGCTGTATTAAATAAGTTGTGGGGGGAGAATAATGAAGCCTTAAAATCATTTTAAGGTTCTAATGAATGTAAAACTAAGTAACTCATATGAGGTCTCATATGGGAAAGAGGGTATTTTCTTCTAAAAAGAAAAAAAAAGTTTTACATTGCCGTGGACTGAGAGGGTGCCAACCAAGAAAAACAAACCCTGCTCCAAAGTCGAGACCCTCAAGCTTAGCTGGAATTTGCAGCTGTCCACATGGACAAGCCAAATGCCTTCTGGAGGAAAATCTTATGGTCAGACTCAACAGCTAGCTGACACATTACAATGACTCAAACACATCAAAGCTGGTTTTGGAGTTCTGGAATGGCCTTTCCAAGCGCCAAACCTTAACACTATTGAAAACTGTGGGCTATGCTTAAAAGTCAGGTCAGTGCCCGTAAACCATTTAATTTAAATGACCTCTACAGGGAAAGATAATGACCCAAAGCAAACAGCAAAAGCAACCCAAGAGTTTTTCAACACAGCAAAATAGAATATTCTTCAATGGCCAGTTATTGAAGACAAAACTTGTGTTTTGGCAGAGAACAAGCAGCAACTGAAGGTCACAGCTCTAAAGACCCGGCAGAGCATCCCAGGTGAGAAAATTCAGCATTTGGACATGTCCTTTGGTTCTAGACTTTAAGCAGTCATTGACTGCAAATGATTTTCTACCAAGTAGAGTAAAGAATCCTTACATTTATAAATACTTCTGAGCCTCTGAAATTGAGGAATTATGTATTGCAATGTCTGTAATTTCCAAACAGTTAATGCAATTTTTTAAACTAATTGAATGAAAGCTAAAAGTCTACACTTCAATCATATTCTTCCTTTTTTAGTTAAAATCTACTCTGGTCGTTTGCAGAGGAAAAACTGCACATTTTCTCATTGTCCAAATATCTTATATAGAGGATATGGTGAAGTCCTGTATAAAGGTTGTCTTGTAATAATCATCACAGGAATCCTTTTCTTTATCCAGCCATTCCTGTTTCACTTTCAGTACGGCACAAAGAAGGACTTCATGGAAATTTTAGAGAAATTTCAGGATTCTAAAAAAAAGCTTGACAACATCTCTCCTTACTATGTTTGTATCCCATAGGCATCCTATTGCCATTGGCAAGGGAGTTCATAAAGAGAGTACTGCAGTGTGTGCACTGTGCCTATAGTTCAAGAGCTCTGCAGCATCTAAATAAGATATGTGCCAATTAAAGCCGCTTTGCAGCTTGTCTCGGCCCAGATAATTCACTTAACCCTGAGCGTGCAGCTGACAGGTAGCATTTGTTTACACATCCCTCCTCATGCAAGCTGCCAGGCCCTTTTCTCTACACAGTATTAAAACAAGCCACCTCCCACCACACCCCCACACACAGCTCACTGGCTCTCTGTTTCCATGGAAATCTGCCCTAGGAAGCTTTTGTATCTTCTAACCTTGAAAGCACCCTAAGTACGATCGACTCTCAGAATATAATGTTGTCAAAAAGAATTGTCATGACGGTAATCAGTGCTATATTTGATATCCCCGTTCAGCAGCTTCCCATCTTCCTAGTTCATTATTTCCCCTCCTGCTGTGTTCTGTGCCTGAGTTAACAGCATGAGAAAAGAATCTGAAGATTGTACAGAAAAAGAAGCTGGAGACTGAAGCATATCATATTTATATATATTACCACTGCCCCACAGAGACAGCTTCTCTTTATCATTAAATTCAGTATGATATTATTTGGGATCTGTATGAGCAGATTTACTCCTAAAGTGCTAAACAGTGTATCAGTTTAGAGTAAAAAGGCTCCTCCGTTGACACCTCAAAATAATTTTAATAGCATAAAGTAAATTACAGCCTTTAGTTCCAGCTTTCAAATAATCAATAAAAATCGAACTGGAATTTAGAATCAAAAAATATACTCTTAATACAACTTGCTACTTCCCAGAGTGGCATCTTTAACCCAGTCATAAACTCATGCTGGGGCAATATGATCAATGCAAAAGTACACAAGCTGTGCAGGCGCACTGTCTCAGAGCAGAAAGTGCCATTAAAATAGCACAAAGATGTCAGCGTAGCACCACAGCCTCACGTCATAGTGGAGCTTGGGTTTCATCTCACTGAATGTGGATTGAGACTTCGTATGCTGAGTCTGTATTCTGCCACTGACAGTTAAGAGCTAAACCATGTGTTATTTATGGTACATGAATGGCACAATGATTTAACATGACTTGGAGGGAGTGCCATCATTTTCATTCGAATTTCAGTTGAGAGAGCACATTCCTGATGATATAAAAGGCCTCACAGAAGCTGACCTTGATTTCGGTCAGTTGTGGAAGGGAAGCCTTCATGTGGCATGTTAAACAACATGTAATTGATGAATGCCACTAACTCTGTAAACCCTTGTATGAGCCCTTTGAAGAGCAGTTAAAATGGCCAAGGAAGTCAGAAGATCATGGCATTATTATCAGCATCACGGTAATATCAACAAGTGTCAATCAAGCAACTTTAACAAATCACAGCTTTCGATAACCTTTTGAAGAGAAGGACTTCCAGCAAAGTTGAGAAAAGTCAAAGCAAAAATTACAGACCCTGAATCTTGTAATTATCCTACACTGGAAACAAAGTACAAACAATAAAGGCTAAAATAGGACAATTAGGACACAAAGAAAATAAGTGAAGTGCCAAATAATGTAATACAAAAGAAGATACGACCCTGCAAAACTGCAGCAAAAAAAACAAACAATAGGAAGCAACTTGACAGATATTTTCATCCAAAAGAATGGCATCTTCTGTTTTTATCTTTTAGACCACTACACATATATTATGTGCCATTATTGGTGGACCAGTAGAACAGTGGCACTGTCTCCAATAAATCTGTTTCACAAAGGCTTTCCTTATTATGTTAAACACGATTGTGTTGTGTTCATGATTGTGTTGTTTTTCGGGGGTCCTTGGGGGAGGTAAAGTCTATGTATACCCTCCTGTGGGCCCACCACCCAAAGGAGGAGCTTTGTCGATCATTCAGCAGTTGAAGGCGGGTCCCCTCACTATTTGACCTTCAGCTGCCTACAGTGGCTTCAGGGACACGGCGCGTCATCTCTGTTGGCTTGTATAAGATTTAGAGCTGTTAGCTGAGGAGAGAAAGGTCTGTGTGTTTCTGCTTAGACAGCTGCCTCTGTGACCTGGACCCAGAACTGGGCATTATGGGAAAAAATCTTATCATGATCATTTTTCACTTCAGTCAATATTTCTCTATGTAACGATATAAATCAAATCATCAGTCCTGTCAGTCTTAAAGATTCCTTTTTGTTTTGTTTTGGGATTTTTTTTATAAAAACAAACTGTTTAAAGTTGTTGGAAATAGAGAATTTATCCTCATTGTTTTTAGTCCTACTGCTTTCATGTGGAGTCTTTTTAGTTTAGCAGTTAAGACACAGACCATGACGTACAATATGTGAGTCTATGTTGTTTTTATAGTGTCCCACTTTATTTGGCACTGTAAAACATTTTTATCCTCTGTCCCTTGACCTACATGTTGAGACAATGTTCCACATTTTGACTGGCTTTATATTTCAAAGGTTAAAATTGGAGGAAAGGGAGTTTAAAATGCTATTACCATGCTACCCACGCAATGCTCAATCGGGTAAACTGAAGTCACCAGCTCGTCAGATTTTCACAGTAATAAAAACTACAAACACATATAAAGAAAAAATAAAAACAGCTACAATGAAAGCCTAGGAGACTGGCTATCAATTGTTGAGTCCAACAGAAGATGATGCTCTGGCACTTCCTTTGTTTTATTTGTTTTATGAGGTGAAATGACATGTTTTTTGTTGGTTTTATTTGTATTTATTTATGTATTTTTATTTATTTTTAAGTCAGACACGTCAAAGCTTCAGACCAGTTGTCAACATTAGTAGTGTGCTTCCCACACACACATACCCTTTGCTTCTTGTTTATTTTTCTGGGATCTTTATATCACTGGTGTGTCATTGTCCACCACATTTCCTTGATTTCTATATAAAGGCATGATAATATAGTTTCAAATCAGTTTTTCAGACAGGCTGTGTAATCATGTCCTCCTGTAGGACTCATACTGAAGAGTTTTTAGATGTTGTCATTAAAAGAGAATGTGGTTTGTATCACTAAACTAGAGGAAATCATTTGTCTAGTGTGTGTGTGTGTGTGTGTGTGTGTGTGTGTGTGTGTTATTTCCATGCATAAAACCTTGCAACAAAAGATGTCTTTTTGAATCTCATTTCTTTGTTACTGATTCATTTTTCGCCAAACCTGTGCTTTGTGTGGCTTCCTCTCACAAGCTAATCTTCAGATGACAAGGCACACAAATTCTAGATGGTC
>NW_005187426.1:2555266-2583667 GCF_000239375.1 Pundamilia nyererei
CATGTCCTCCTGTAGGACTCATACTGAAGAGTTTTTAGATGTTGTCATTAAAAGAGAATGTGGTTTGTATCACTAAACTAGAGGAAATCATTTGTTGTGTGTGTGTGTGTGTGTGTGTGTGTGTGTGTGTGTGTGTGTGTGTGTGTGTTTTCTTCATTTACAGTATGTTGTCAATGGTTGGATTGGAAATCTGTTACTGATTCATTTTTCGCCAAACCTGTGCTTTGTGTGGCTTCCTCTCACAAGCTAATCTTCAGATGACAAGGCACACAAATTCTAGATGGTCTGTGTTTGGTCTTTAGAGAGTCTCTGCAAGCACATCTTTAATCTCGCTTCACTGATTGCTCACCCATCACCTCCTCCTCCCCCCAAGCAGCTGCTCTCTCTGGCCCAGTCCTGGAGGATTTTAAAACATCGTTTTATCTCTTACCACAACAAGTTAAAACATCAATGGACCAGAGCTCAAAGCCTAATACCGCCATTCTCAAGCGTCTTTCCAGCATACCAGAGCCTTGTATTCCCACACAGAGTCAAGTGGAGGAGGAGCGTGTGTGCAGAGTGCAGGTGTGGGTGGTTTGTTGGGAGAGAGAGAGAGGAGTGCAGCTGGTTGGGGTCACAGTGCCTTAGTGTGCTGAATGACTAATGAAAGGTTTATAGTGGCGCAGCATCACTAGTCTGAATTGTAGGCTGGAGAAGGACACGCCTTGTCTGGCTTTTAGAACCCTCCTGGCCCTTCACTAGTTAAAAACAGGCATTTAACAAGTTCTTCCAGAACATAGGGCCACAGTCCTTCACTTAACAAGCTCATTATTTCGCATTGTTTTTGTCCTTTGCTCCTCCTCGGTGGCAGTGACAGGGAAAAAGATAATCTTTGATGTATGTCTCTGTTAGAGAGTTGCGTAAGGATATGTGAGAGGGAAGGATGATAATGGATCTGCTAATGATGTGGCCTTTGCTTACGCAGTAATGCTGGGTTGTCTGCATGAATATTCATGGCTATGTCTGTGAAAAAGTGGTGGCAGCTCAAGGTTATTTTAGAGGGCAACAGAGGACAAGCCTCAAAAGGAGATTGTGCTATTTAATAGTTCTCTATCATCAAAAAAAATTACAGTCAGATACCTGAAAATCAAAGCAAAGCTTAACACATGACTTATTTTGATCTCTGCTATAAATGCCATATCTTGCATGTAGACTTGCTTACTGGAAACCTTTAGAGCTTCAAAAGGAGAACTACCAGAAAGTGACATTTAATATCTAGGTGTAAAAACAACCTTAACTTTATTGGTTGACTAGGGAGGCGGCATGTGGTACCTACATGTGGTACTGCTGTAGCAAGTCCCTTTTGTGAATGACGCAGTGTACATTAACAAATCTGGATACAGTTTTGACCTCTGGCTTCATCAGATTATTAATATAACTTCTGGGAGATAAAAAAAGGATAGACATTAACTGTAGCTTTTATATCTATATGTGAATCTGAAAGGGTAAATGTATCACAATTATCAATCATTACTGTTTCACTGCACAGGAGTTGAAATCAATAGCTTAGTTATACTGAGTAGAATTTACTGAGTGTGAAATTACAATCAAACAGCACAACCAAATACATACTACAAAGATAAATGATGTTTACAAAGCCTCCTGAAATCCTGTTTACAATGTCATATTACTTGTTTCTGTTATACGCTGTCATGGAAAAATGTTTTTCCTCTTGAAATGTAATTTTGACTCCCAACTTGAGAGAATTGCATTTTCAGCACTGAAATTCAAACCCTCTTTGCAACAGCATTTTAATCAAATCAAGCCATGTCAGAGTCATTTTCAAATCAATTTTAACAACTCACAAGTGCTGAACATGACAACAAATTATCCTTCATGCTCATTTCAAGGCATTAGGCTTAAATGCCTTGTTTCACTTCTTTTTTCCTGTTTCTCCAGCCTTTGCATTTGCATAACAAATTATATAAATAAAGGAGCAATATTAAAAATGTTATTAGTGTCACAATTATGTATCATAAGGATTTCCCATACCTTATCTTATCGCCTCACAGTTCTGTTAATGATTCACTAAAATGTTTAACATTTTCTCTCAGACTGAGTGTGCAGCACGAAGCAGGAAGGTGATATAGTCATCGTATCACAAGCTTGGACAAATATGTATCAACAGCCAGACAAAACACCTCCTAGAAGAAACCAATTAAACCTTTGGAGATTTCAATTACTCCCTTGATGGGGTTTTCAAGATCGATAACCACGCATGTGTCTTGACAAGATGCTTGGTGCTACCAGGGGCTCACTTTAGAACAACAGACTCTCACAGACCGTTACTATTTTTGTGCTAGGATGTGTCTGCCTGACAATAATATTTGCGTGTGTTATGATAAATATTTATATGTTCGCGTTTCAATATAAAGTGAAATTCAAGATGCCCATCCTGCTCTTTTTAGTGTTAAGCGATCAAATGTTTTGGCAGCACCCAAACACGATCAGGAAATGTCACATGCCGCTTCCCTAGTCTGCCGCTCTTCTTTTTCCTCCTTAGCCTTTTCCTCCAGTGTCTCATTCAGAAGAATGAAGACAAAGATTCAACACACAGAGCCAGACAGCAACAGAGAGCTCTCCAGCGCATACTAATCTAAAACAACACTGCATCTAGGCAACATGTTTTATTCTATCCCCACTGAGGCGTGTTTAAGTGTGAGATGTGTGAGATAGGGCTCTGCACATCTCATCACTTAGGAAAGGTTGTGGCCTGCATCTTCAGCACCCCCCCCCCCCCAAATGCAGGTTCCTATCACTTCCATCCTCATATTGGAAGTGACAAGCCACTCAGGCAGAGGTGTCTTCGCTCACCCCATCAGCAGCCATGCAGCCCCATTCAGAGCTGTCAGCCTGATTACATATCAGATGGGAGGGGTGGGAAAGGGAGTGAGGTGAGGGGTGGGGTACCTAAGGAAAAAGAGATGTCCAGCCGGAGACAGACCACTAAGCACATCGTCTGTCCTGCTGCTGCACATCTGCCAATACACATCCACCTGTCACCAAGGCTGCCACATAACCAGTATATATGTCTCCATCACTCTCCTGTTGATTTCTAAAATTTCAACGACATGTATCTTTCAGTTTGTGTGTCATTCTCTCTTTTGGTTTGTAATTGGCCTCTTTTAAAAAAAAAAACTTTTTGTTACTTCGCTTTGTTGTTTTTTTGGATCTCTCATTTTTAGTTAAAGTTCAGTTTTATTTGTTTAGGGTTTTTTTCCCCACATTTCACTGAAAAGGGCTTATCACAGGGAGTACAGCTCATTTACCAGCTATTCATGCTTGGTGGCAACTCATTACTCAGATAATATTACCTATCCTACCTCTTTGCACCAGAAAAGCAGTGTTAGTTTGCTCGGGATGAAAGAAGATGTGCTAACTGAACAGAAGTACTAAATTATTGGAGGTTGTCTGAGGTGTATTTGAGGTTCCCAGCTTCTTCTATGAGGACAAAAATACATGTTGTTTGCCTAAGCACTGATTTTCTTGTCTTTTTTCTCTTCTCTCTCCAGGCGTGAAGCTTGGAAGTACTCCACGGCAATCCAGAGAGGTATGTGTTTACTCCATTTCTCCCAAAACACATACACACAGGTTGCTCCCACCTGTTATCTATTGCAAAAAAAAAGTGATTGTCAGCCTTGTACCTCTCAGCGTGTCTGATAGCATCTGTGTAGAAAGGCTGACCTCACACTGTGCATTCAGCCAGTCAGACTGAAGCTGAGTTTAGTGAGTAAACGATCCCAGTTGCACCAGGCCAGTTTCCTCGGGGTATTATCACACCTGGAGTTTTTTTTTCCTCTGTTCTCCCACAGCAAAATTTTTTTTTTTGCATTTATTCTTTTTGTTTTACTATTTTCAGTGTTTTTCAGGTGTAAAAAGTATACATTGTGTTCTTTATCTAAGTCACAAATACATCCACATGGGCTTAAGCTTATATAGTAACATACAAATATGATTTCCTTTATTTAACATTAAATATTCACAATATTTAAAAATAAAAATAACAACAATAATTGAACCCTTTGATTTAATACCTGGAGAAATCTTGTTTTGAGTCATCAAACAGGAGGTCCGTTCTATAACTGCAAGATCAGACCTGCATATTGTTCAGAAGCCATTTTGGACCAATCTTCCTTAAATAACTGCTTCTATTCAGCCATATTTCTTTGGCATGAACTGTTTTCTTTTGATTCCACAGCTTCTCAGTTGGATTAAGGTCCCTGATGGGGCCACTCCAAAAGGTGGATTTTCTTTCTGTTGGTTGCTCTGTTTGAAGTTATTCGGTAGATTTACTTTAATGTTTGGGGTCATTTTACGCTTACGCTTGCATCGCCTGGCATCATGACAGTATCCTTTAATATATTGTTTTAAATGTGGGAGTTCATTTTCGCTGTGACGATGCCAAAATGCCCAGGCCCAGAGGCAGAAAAGCATAATGTAATGCTCTCTTAACTGTGCATCACCTTTGGAATGATGCTTCCAAAGGTTCAGACACAGTGCTGCCTAGCGTTCCCAAATAATTCAGCTGTTTCATAAGTCCTCAAAACATTTTCCCAGCAGAGGCGTCAAGGGCAAAGGTTCTTCTTTTCAATCTTCAGATGAGAGGAGATGGTTACTGTTGGAGCTCAGCAGCTTCCTCTATGCTATCCTACTATCAACTCTGTCTGTTCAATGATATATGTATTTTAGAGACATGAACACAGATGTTAATTGGTACGCCTTTGGCCTTCAGAACTCCCCTAATTCTTCAACGCATAGATTCAACACAGTGTTGGAAACATTCCCCAGAGATTTTAGCCCATACTGGCATGACATCACACAGTAGCTGCAGATTTCTTGGCTTCACCTCCCGTTCCACCATATCCCAGGGGTTAAGATCTGGTGACTGTGGAGGCCATTTGAGTACAGTAAGCTCACTGTCATGCTCAAAAAACCATTTTGAGATTATTTGAGCTTTGTATCATGATGGGTTATCCTGCCCGGAAGCAGCCATCAGAAGATGGGTACACTGTGGTCATAAAGGGACAGATATGGTTAGAGACAACATTCAGGCTATGGCATTTAAGCGATGTTCAGTTGGTACTAATAGGGCCAAAACATAATACCCCCTACACCATTATACCACCAACTCTAGCCTGAACCATTATTAAGAGGCAGGCTGGATCCATGCTTTTATGTTATTTATGCCAAATTCCTACCCTGCCATCTGAATGTCACAGTAGAAACCGAGACTCATTAAAGCAGGCAATGTTTTTCCAATCTTCTATTGTCAAATTTTGGTGAGACCCGTGTAGTCTTCTGCTGCTGTTGTAGCACATTTAATTCAAGGATAAATGTGTGTTCAGATACACTCCTCTGAATACATTGGATGTAATAGGTAGTTATTTGAATTAATACTGCCTTCCTATCAGCTTGAAGCAGTCTCGTCTTTCTCCTTTGACCTGTGACTTCAACAAGGCATTTTCTCTCAGAGCACTGCTGCTCACTGGAGATTTTCTCTTTTTCAGATCATTCTCTCTAAACCCTAGAGATGGTTATGTGGGAAAATCCCAGCAGATCAGTTGTTTCTAAAATACTCCAACCAGTCTGACTGGGTCCAACAATCATTCCATGTTCAAAGTCTCCTAAATCTTCTTCCCAATTCTGTTGCTAGATTTAAACTTCAGCACTTTGTCTTAGTCGTGCCAACATGCAAGGAGTTGTTTCCAAGTGTTTGTCTGCTTAGGTATTTGCATTAACAAGCAGTTAAAACAAATACATAATGGTTTTCCTGACTCTGCCTAAAAACTGCAGATGCATCTTGCAAACTCATAAGAAGATTATTGCCATTTTGTGTTCACACAACAAAATTTTGTTTGGTAGCTCTGGGCACAGAGGAGAAGGGGCAGTTAGCACACTCTTTTACATACATACCTTTTATAAGCTTAAGGTTTCTGTAACCTACACCTCCACATTTGTTCACATGCATTTTCCCCATCTATGTTGTGAATTTTTAATTGATGCAATCAATATGGGCAGGAACAATACAATTATTTGTATATTATTAGTCATAATGTAGATTATGTAGATGTAATGTAATATATAAATAAATATGTGGCTGTGTTTTAGGTCATTAACAAGGAAAAACAGTCATATTCATTCATTTCTTTTTATTATTAGGGGTTTTGAATTTTATTAACTACAGAAATTATTACTTATGATTATCCCTCCCTGTGATTCCACATCACTTCATATTTTGACTTCAACTCGTTTTTATTAGCCAGTAACTTGCACAAAAACAAGTTAGAATTAAAGTAAATGGAATTTTTCTCAGCTGAAAAAATAAAGCAGAATTAAAACCTTTGAAAAGTTTGAGTAAACAACAAAATGTGTTCTAAATGTTTTAAACATCATTATAAAAGGCAATAAGGATTTGAGTTGAGGCTTTAATGTGCTATATTTTTCATCATTAGCACAAATAATATCAGGAATAAACATACATAACAAAAAGAATAGAGTTCACTTAAAATTAGCAAAAGAGATGGTGAAGTGCTAAAAAAAGAAGAATATATCACTTAAAAGACAGTTTTAATCAAGTAATGAGAAAGTTTTTAAAAAGAAAAAAGACATTAACAGCCAATTAAATTGCTAAAACAAAATACACAAAAGGGAAAGTTAAGATAAAAGAGCAAGACTGATCATCAAGATTTAACATTTTTCCATAAATTTCAGCAACATGAGATGGCTGGGAATGAAAAAGGAAGTGCAAACACTTAGATAATTAGCCAGAATAATCACTTTTTTCCGTTTGGATCATAGATAAAATAAATTATATCATAAATAAAGATACATCATCTATTTTTAATGACAACCTGCTATGAATATTACATTGTATGCATATGGACATTCAAAACAATACGTGGTCTAGGGCTTCACTCTTTGATGAACAAAACATGTAAGGATCCACTTTAAATATAGATCTGTAGCTTAGAAAATGTACAAAACTGTTTTCATACTATGAACTACAATGGTCAGGTAGTTCCTACTATGTTCTTTCAGCTGACCCCTGTTTGCTCTCTCTGTCTCTCTGCTGTGATCATCAGCACCAGAGAGAGACTCACACCGGTGTAAACCCTGAAGAATGTGTACCAATATCTGCCTTGCACTCACCTTAAACACACAAGGACCTTCCCCCCCCCATCCTTTCCTCCCTCCAGATGAACGAATATGACCATTTACGTCTGGAGAGGGATGAACCAAGATTCATGGTGGTCTCATCACCTTGTCTGTTGTACAATTAAAATTATACATCCAGTCCATTGGCTTTATGATGCCATTACAGCATTTAATTGAAATAAAATGTCAGAATGCGTGATGGCCTTGGGCATCATCTGATAGTAATCAGGCAGTAGATGATTCTAATTTGGATTCCTCATTAAGTGTTTATAAGACATTTATATGGCATTACAGCTCAGTTTATTGATAGGTCATAGATGGCATTGGGCAGTGTGTGACATTTGTGTGTACCAAAGTTAGACCTTTAAGCTGTAGTGAAACAGCACCATCAAGTGGCTAGTTGAAGAATAAAAAATCTGGGGTACATTTCTGACACTGAAGTTATAATATATACCATATTAATAAAAAAAATATTTATATTAATGGTTCTTCTTTGCATAGCCACCTGAAACTGTCCTTGTTTGTTTAGTCTAAAGAGGTCTGCAGCTATCAACTCTAACCTGTTTTGTCATTGTTTTACAGACACTTTCCACTCGGGACCGCGAGAGAGGCAAATCTGATAGTTTCCAGGACCTCCAAGTTACAGAAAACATCCTGTCCAGCGCGATCCCTCCAATGCAGTTCCCACATTTTGAGAAGAGCAGAAAAACAGCCTCCCCTGGGTCTCAGGAGCAGGACATAGGTTCCCTTCATGTCACGAAAAGACAACGAAAACTGCTAAAAACAAGTCCTCCAATTCGACACACCAAAAATACCATTTCCTCATCTTCCTCATCCTCAGTCTCATCCTCATCTTCAATTTCCTCTTCATCCCCAATGTCCTCCTCCATTACATCGGGCTTTTTTTCTCCAGAGAGCTGGCAAAAGCTCTCCGGTATCCTGGAAGCACGCCAGCAACTGATGAAGGAAATCTGTGCTAAGTACAAAAGCAGCATTTCAAAGACCATCACACGTCATCATGTGAAAAGCATCTTTGTGGAGGACAAGTACAAGTTGCTATACTGCCAGGTCCCCAAGGCAGGATGCTCCAACTGGAAGAGAACCCTGATGGTGCTGGCGGGTAAGGCCTCCAACACTCAGAGTATTAAGCATGACACAGTCCACTACGGGCAGCATCTCAAGAAGCTTGATAGCTTTGACCAACAGGGAATCATGCACCGTCTGCAAACCTACACCAAAGTCATATTTGTCCGTGAGCCCTTGGAGAGAATGGTGTCAGCTTACCGGGACAAGTTTGAAAATCCCAACAACTACTACCACTCCCTGTTTGGGAAACCCATCATTTCCAAATACAGGGTGAACCCATCAAAAGCAGCCCTGAAGACAGGAAATGGGGTCACATTTAAAGAATTTGTCCAATACCTGCTGGATGTCCACCGGCCCGTAGGAATGGACATCCACTGGGAACAGGCAAATCAGCTGTGCAACCCTTGCCTCATAGATTACGACTTTATCGGCAAGTTTGAGAACATGGAAGAAGAGTCTAACTTTCTCTTGCGATTGGCAGGGGCACCACCTAACCTCACATTGCCCAGTTTTAAAGACAGGAACCCAAGTGACAAGCGGACCTCTATGCAGATCACGGAAAATTACTTTTCACAGGTCAGCGCTTTGGAGAGACAGCGAGTATATGACTTCTACTACATGGACTATCTGATGTTTAACTATTCTAAGCCTTTTAAAGATTTATACTGACTTAAGAATTACGTGACTGCTTCACGTCACATTTTCACAGTCACATTCCACTACATTTTTACCATAACTGTAATTTTACCATGCCAGTCTTCACTCACATGCTCAAATAGGTCTTTGCGTCTTAGCAGAGAGATCAGAGAGACCAAATTTCACTCAAAAACACTTTAATTACATTTTTTAGCAGATTATATTGATTTGTAGACAGTTTGTGTGCTGTTGTATTAAATACTCTAAATTGTCCTAAAATGCGAAGCGTTTATTCACTACTAGCAGATGGTGAGGTAGAAATTTAAAACTGTAAACATTAAGCTTCTAAAAAGATTTATTATTGTTGAACAGGCTTTAAAAATATGCCTTCCTCTAGGTCAAATAGCATTTGTAAATGTGTGTTTATGGTTTAAGCACCAAGTTTACCATAGATTTCAAGCACATACCTTATCTTACTTACAACAATATTCATAAATGTAGTAGCTTGAGTCCTTGGTATTCTTAAATTGTTCACAGTCAAACCCTTTCATGATTTAAAATGTTTGCATTTACTGTTTGACCTAGGGCAAGTTAGGCATCAATATACCTCTATGTATCAGTGCATACTAATACAGATATTTGATGTGAATGGCTTTACTAAATATAACTAAATGAAACACTACAAATACTATAAATCTTTAAATGTGTCAAGTGCTGCCCACTTGGAAGCTGTGTGCGCCTATTGTAGCATTTTATACTTCTAACTTTGTCATTTTGTGCTTTTGCTTAACACATACATGTGCTGTAGGTCCTCCATCAATAGGGTGTCTAAAAGCAGGGTATAAAGTGTTGCTATGAATATCTCTCAATATCTATTAGTGTTGCTGATTTACCAGTCGATGGTATTCGAAATTTAAAAAAAAAAAATACAGGCTAAAAACAAAAACAGATAAACACTTTTTTCATATTACATATGACATTTTTCAGTAATGTACAATTTGGACTTTCCAGCAAGAAACAGATAACAAGTTTGCACAAACTTCTTTATCTGCCACTTTAACCACCTCATAATATTATAAAGCAACCCATCCCCTCTGTATATATCATAGCTATTCAATACCAACATATAGGCTTTTTTCTGACTCTACTGTGTAAAATTGTATAATGGGCATTCAGATGAATATATATTTTTCTATGTATTTCTAAAATATAAATATATATATATATATATATAGATATATATATTCAGTTCTTCTTGGTGATGGTTACTTCCTTTTTGATGTCATTTGTTGTTCTTTCAGTAATATCAGTGTAGAGTGTTGTGTAACTGAAGAGTTTCTTTCCAAAACAAAATATCCACCAGCTGAAAACCAACACGTCTCAAAAAAATTTGAAATGACTGCAAACTATTGATGCAGCATTTAAAAAGTGCAAATAGTTATGTTTGAGTGATGAATTGATCTTCTTTGGTGCTTTGGAGTTAGGGTAAGATTTTGTTTAATATAAATGGATATGTACAATTTTGGAAATTAGCTCTTTGATTATTTATCCCAGATTCATTTTGATGCTCAATGGGATAATAGACCCTGTACAAATGAGCTGCATTCCACCTAGTTAGCCATCCAAGCTGAGGACATTTTTACCCATAGCATACCCGTGCTGTGTGTTTATATGTGTAGTACTGAACTACCTGTTTAGATGTTTTTAACCCCACTGCACATCTTTTCATAAAAATATATACAAAAGAAGGCTGCAGCTATCGTATCCTTTGTGCAACATGGCTAAACTACTATTCCCAACACAAAACCCAACTGGCAAGTCATGTTGTTCTTTTCTTTCTTTCTTTTTAATATGCAACATGATGCAGGTCAGACTACATATATTATGTGCACTAGTTAAAACTGCAAAAGAAAAACCCCAAAAACAGCAGTTTTTAGGTCCTAAGCAATCAGATATTTAAAAATGTTTTAGACATTCAGACATTTTAAATACAAGACCAGTGGAACAAAAAGTTGTGAGGTTAAATACTCTAGGTTTTCATCAGAGTTAAAAAAGAAAAACAAGGAAAGATTAAATATAATAAATGTTGAGTTTAACGTAACGTAAAACCCAGACAAGTATTCAAAAAATTTACATTTAGTTAAAATCAACTTGGTTTACTGTTTCATCTTTAAGCTGTGAAATGGTAAACATGCCACAATCAGAAGTGGTTACAAATGGTGTATAACACACCAAAAGCCCACAACCCACACACACTAAACACCTTGATTAAAGAAAAAGTCATTTTAATAGCGGCAAAGATGGATTTGATTTATTCGATTCTCTGAACAACTTATGGGTGATCTCCAATAAAATAGTAGTCACTATTTAGCTCTGTTATGTCCTTTGCAGCTCACTGGAAATTTATTTTATGGTAACAAAAGTTGTATTTGCCTAGAGAAAAGAGGGAAATCATATTATTCAAATCTATACACTATAATACTTTTTTAAGACCTTTAATAATTTTGGTGATGGTAACTGTATGAACTTTTGTCAGTGTAGTGTTGGCTTTTGCAATGCCAAAATCTAACCTTTGTTTAGGTTCTGGTCAAAATCTATGTAGGTGTAGCCAATCTTTGGCCAAAACAGCTAATGCATTATGATGAGTATTACTTTTGTAAATACTCTGTCAGTCCCTGCCCCCCTTCTAAAGAAGATTTCTTGGTTTTGTGGGTATACGGACAGATCAAAAGCATAACTACAGTAAC
This sequence comes from Pundamilia nyererei, assembly GCF_000239375.1. Classification (NCBI taxonomy): domain Eukaryota; kingdom Metazoa; phylum Chordata; class Actinopteri; order Cichliformes; family Cichlidae; genus Pundamilia; species Pundamilia nyererei. The sequence goes on from NW_005187426.1 coordinate 2,566,930, forward strand.
AAGTGAATGTATAACAGTTTATTGTTGGTGCAAATCTGTAAAAGAAAAAAAAAGATTATCTTAAGCCCTTTGCCTTATTTTACACTGCCAATCAAATGGTGTATTTCAGGAAGATATTTTTCAGGAGGTTATTTCTGGCTGATGAGTGTCTGCTAATAAACTGTCTTTTAGCATTTTCATGTGTTATTTCTTTTTTTCATTGAAAAAAAATGTTGTTTGTCAATCTCGAGTTAAGTGATTTGTGAGCTTTGTTGAGCTAAAGGGCTCCAGAATGTAAACCAGCAGCATTAAAACCAGAGCCATGTGTGACTCCAAATAAAATTTCTACCATGTATTAGTTTAGTTCTACAAATACTCTGTAATTAGCACTAAAAATAATGTGCAGATAATGCTGCTGGATATGTCATTACCTTTTAAATTTTCACCAAATATCACCAAAAGTTACAACAAATGATTCTGACATTAATGTCTGTTGCCCTGTAGTTACAAATCCCAAGTCCATATTGTGTGGGTTACAGGAGTTAAGGAAATTACCAAAATAGTCAAAGTTGGTTTTTACACATGAAGCTGTTCCAGGTTGAAATTGACCAGTTGCTTATTCAACTAAGATTGCCATAAAAGGTTTCCCCTCTCACAATGTAGTGCTTGAGGTCCTGCCTACAGAAATCAACAAATAATTTACAAGTGCCTTTAATTAATTTGATCGACACTATTGTTGTTTTTTAGGCCATTTTTGTATATTTCAGAATATAAGCGCATGGCTTCCAAAAATGTGTTATTAGAGCAATACTGTACAGTGATAGATGAAAACAGGTATGATTCACAGAAGGGTTCATAAGGTTGCCATTTTTGTCTTTCTGAAACAAAGCAGTGTGTGACTAATATGAGAGGTATTCAAGAATGCGAGGCAGTTAGAGAGATGAGTGAATATTTTAGTTTGTAGTGGGTGATGTTAACGTTGTTGGATGCAACTGAGGATGAAATTTGTTTGATTAAGTGTACAAGTAAAAAGATACTCTGTGAAAGCTGGCAGCCATGGTAATACTGGTATGAGAACAAAATATAAATTGTGTTTTAAACAACAAAGGCCCGATATTGATGCTCTTTTAATTAGAAGACGGTATTAAGAAAAAACGAACATGTAAGCTGCTCGGTTAAAAATTGAACTCATGTAGCCACGATTGTTATGGCACATCTGACAATGCTGGAATGTGATACAACAAGGAGAACTGACTTCTTGGGATCATGCCCCTCTCTGCCAAATGGCAATCAATCTAGAATAGATATAACCGCCAAACTGTCAAGGTGAGTGAAGTAATCAACACATGAACAGGAGGAGGGTTATTACTGATCAATCAATACACTTAATCATCTTTTTTTCTTAACTGCTTATCCAATTCAGGGTAACAGAGGGATTGGAGCCTATCCTAGCTGTCAGGGGGTGAGAGGTGGGCTACACCCAGACAAGTTGCAATGAAGTGGTTTGTCAGCAGTGATATGTCACCAGTCAAAGCTACGGGGGAGACAGACAAGCATGAACATGCAAAGTCCACAGAGAAAGGCTCCTGTGAGCTGGCAGATTCAAACCCAGGACCCTCCTGCCTCACCACTATGCCATCCCAAGCACACAATGTCACTGTACCAATCAAGATCCTGTAATGGAAATTATTTTGATGCACAGAGCAGGTTCCCCCCCCCTCCATGAGAGACCCAACTAAAAGCAAGTGTTAACTTTGTGGAAAAAAAGAAAGAAAGAAAGAAAGAACATCATTTAAAAACAATTTCTTCAAACTGCTGGACTTATAAGCGAGTATAACAAAAAGTACAATAGTACAATTGTATCCACTTGCTCAGTTTTGCATATAGCAATATACTATAGAGTCAGAATAATAATGTTAAATAAATCTACCAGTAGTTATTCCCTATTTTACAAAGGGTTATGCTTTTTTGGTTAGGTAGTACTTTTCTAAATGTCACTTAAATGTAACAAAACTGAAAACGTTACTCTATAAATGTACATCATAAATGTGCTTATATGTGTTATATCCCAGCATATACAGGTAAGTCCTTCTAGAAAAAGAGTATCCCTTTTAAAAGCAAAATGAATAAACGTGTTAGGACAATCCTCAAAAGATCAAAGGGACAAACACAGATTATGTTTCCTGTCTCTAGTGTCCATAAAATTAAATGTACCAACACTCTGAATTATTGTGTCTGTGACCTGAGTTCCAAACGTTGTTTTACATAACAGTGGTCTCAGTAGGATATTTCTATTGATGCACTGATTAATATTTAAATTAACAGTGTTGAGAATTAACTCTTTAAACAGTAAGTCATGTCTATCCATTATGTGCCTCAAAGGGATAGGACTCATATTAGAATCCCTGAAGGTTAAGTCACATCAGCTCACAAAACTAAATGCTGGCAAATAACTGTCAATGCATGTTTTATGTCTGCGAGTACAACTTTTCATTTTGAGATCTAAGTGCCTTCAAATTGGTGCTTTTATTCTTCCATCACACAGCCATAAAGTGTCGGTTCTGAGGGAAAGGACTCGTTTCATTTCCATTTTGTTAATAGACTAAAGTAGGTACCTTATGTTGCCTAAATTTACAGTCATTTGTATGATTCTCACACACTCAAAGGAAGTAAAATCTGTCACAGCAGCATTTTTTTTTCAAGCATTTCATTTTTTTTTCAATTTACCTAACAAAAATGACATTACTTTAACATAAACAAATAGCAGTCTTACGATGCTCTTGTATCTGTGTATGTATGTAAGTGCATGCTTGTGTATGTATGTGCGTGCCTGCATGCGTGCGTGCGTGTCTGTGTAAATGTGCGGTTATGTTTATGCTTGAGTGGAAGATGAATATTGCAGCACAAATTGATCACTCTGTAGAGTTAGAAATTTGATTAAATGCTCAAGGCTGATTTCCGCAACAGCTCGTGTATAAGTCATGAGAGCACTTTGGGGGAAGTTAAAACTGTGGAGAAAACAAAAGCCATCCATTTACCTCATTAGTGTGCGTGGAAAATCTTGACATGCTTTGAAGAGAACGTGCTTGTGTAGCAAAATCAGCTTAAGGGCCCAAAGCAGACATACAAGGGAGGCAACCAAACATCTTCCCAAAGTGATAAACAACCTCGCCTTGCTTGGGAGGACTGTAAAAAGAGGCTTTGCTCCATTTTTCAAGTATTATTATTATAAGTTCCTCAGCTAATCTTCCTCTTTGCCTTCAAGCCAGCATTAACATGGCTGATGACAGGTTTCGGCTGATTCGCTGACGACAGTTCTATCACACAGACATTAGCAGGCACACGCACGCACACATGTATAGGACAAAGACTGACACAAAGCGGTTTGCAAGGGCTGTCTACAAAGGCAATGACTGCATCAATGCCTCTGCAAAATCTCCCATGTAATAACGGAACAAAACCAATTTAAGGTGTTGACTCTTCGGTTCAGTAGAACAAAATCTGAGAGGAAGGAAATTCCCTCAAATGTCAAATACAAAACTTGGCTGATTCCCACGCATGCCAGGTTAATTCTCCGCCTTTTGCATGAAACCCTTGTTTGTTTTGGCAATGAGTGTGCTGCACGCTCCAGACACATCTCTCAATGACATAAGCCTCATTAAAATGATTTGCTCAAGCTCTGTTATTAATCAAGCCACGCAAAACGACAAGTGGAAAATAAATTTACGGACGAAATCTCAAAATTCAAGTCCTGCTGAGGGCACAACCTTTCCCAAAATCTAATTTGGTGAGGTATGCTGGTTTTCATCAACACAGCTCAATCTGAAAACAAAAACTTCGTCATTTAGTTAGTTGAAGACAGAGACAAAAGTAACTGTGGCTGCCTGGCAGTAGGCAGGTGAACCATACAGATACACAGCAGTACATTCTTAAGCAGGCCACAGAAGTGGTGTTATATATTCAATTCACACAATGATGATTCCCAGGTTTTCAAGGACAGATTTCCACAGTGCACTTGAAAGTAAAGGCACGCATTCAGAGGTGGAGGTACTCATTTGACCACCACAAACAAAATACCAGTTTAGTAAATATTTGTGATAATTTCCATCCTTAATTCTGTAAGCATAGAAAAATTCAGCAAAATTGATCATTGATCCAAACTGGGGTATTTTTGCAATTTGATGATTTGTGTTTTTAAATATATGTAAAAGGTATCTCTATAAAATGATAAGTATCTGGGGGTTTCTAAGGAAATTCCTTTATATTCAGCTATGTTATTACTCTTTATTCTAAAAACTCCAAAGCCATGCTGTTTGTTACCTCTGCTAACCAGAGAAATATCATATACAACCACATGATGGCAGTACTGCTCTGAAATATGACAAACCCCAACAATGCTTTTGCTTTTCAAAGAATGATTTATGGACATAAAGGTGTGTATAGTAATGTGAACTTAGGTACCAAATTTGCTGTCACTGCCTGTCATGCTTCACTAAAACATCAATGAAGGCCTTTGCAAGGCTTCTAATTAGGTTATATGCTGAAACTGATATAAATTATGCAGCAGCTTTAATGAACTTGAATCAATAAACATAGGTTCCATAATGAAGTCACGCAAGCTGCTAAAGGCTAAGTGCTTCTTTACCTTGGGGCTACGTCTCTACCAAACTGACACAACTGCCACGAATGGCTAAAACATTTGCATTGATAAAATGCATTTTCACACTGCCTTTGTGTGTTTATATCATAGCACTGCTCTCTAAAACATGGCAACGTTTCGTGTATGTATATTTATTTAAAAACACATTGAGGGTTGAAGCAAACATCTGGGTGGTGATGATGATGGACAGGAGATGAGGAAGAACACTGAGAGTTAAAAGCAAATAATGAAATAAAGACATAAACCAGACACAAAATTGATTAATATCAGTATAAGTATAAAATTCTTTAAAAAAAACACGGAGCTGAAACACCTCAAACCCTCTAACCAGAACAATGTGTCTGTAGGTCTGTAATGGCAGATTTTCACAGTAGAGAAAAGTAATATGTGATATACACAGATAACTGAAAAATACTATTGGAGAGGTGGGCAAATATTTAAAAAAGGAACACTAACACTAATAAAGACTTGTTTTTTTGTTGTTGGGTGTTTTTGGCATGACAATAATGCAGGCAAGCTTTTGCAGTTGATTTGTGATGCAGTGTTACTCACTTGTTCCTAACAATGCCTTAATACACTGAGCACAGCTTTCCAGTAGCACTGCCAACTCTCTTGGCTGTGCAAAAAAGTCAGATAACATCACACACATGTAATTCAGCATTCAGTTAACAAAAGCACCCTAACAGTTAGTTAAACTCAAGTGCAAGAGTGCAACAGATCTAACAATGTCTTCAAAATAAAATCAACAGTTTCTGACATTTATGCTCCTTTCCTTATGTCAAAAATTGTCAAAACACACAAAAATACAGTGGACTTTTCCAACTAGCAAGCTTAGAGACTGAGGAATTAATCCAACATGGAAGCACCATGGCCACCTGCATAAATCCCCATAGACTTCCATATAACTGCCTGGTTTTACACCAAAAAGAGACATGTTTTCAGGCTGGTACAAAACCCAGCTTTGGTGTCTATCTTGAGTAAACGTTTTGTTTTGACTCATTTTTTAGCATGGCCCGTTTGACTAGCAGGTGTTTTCTACTGATCCATCGGCTGTGTGCTAGCCTTGGCCACAGCTAATTTAAGCCACTGAAGTGGACAGTTTGTGGCAACACCTTTGGAAGAATTTCTAATGTTGTCTGTCAAATATCACAGATTTCTGTAAACATAACTGTGCTGACAGCCTGTCTAAAATGCCTGTGCTGCAGTTTTAGTGGGTGGAGTTACTTTGTACTAATTAGGTGGGTACCTGCATGTCTGTGAATCACACATGCCATCTCTGAAGGTACTTTGATAACCAAGCTTGTTGGCATTTGCTGATAAGCGCATTTCCCTCTCTTGTCCAGAAATGCTCAGATGTTTCTTAAAAAAAGAAAATTATAGAGAAGATCAATATCCTTCAGAAGAATTTACAAACCAGTGGGTGATATGATGGAGATTATAGCAACACCTCTAAGGATTTTTCACTCAAATAATCTAGATTAATTGCCATGGAGCAAAATGGAAAAATGTCTTACATATTTTGTTCTTATAAGCAAAAGCACAACTTCAAAACCTTTTTTTCTAAAGCTGGTGGAACCTAACCATCAGTTTTTCTGACACAAATAAAGCTGTGCAGCTTCAGTTTCCTTCGCCTATTCGAAAAAATAAAGCACTTCTTCTCAAACAGAAACAACAAATATGTAGGAGGAACACACTTCATTCTCTCCATAAACAAGTTGAGATCCCCTGCCAGTTTAAAGCTGTTTGGTTTTCTTTATCTATTAAGGTGTATCACGCATCACAGTCAACCTTTGATTTTTAGAAGCAGCCTTATTCACTTTGGAGTCACCCTCAGAGTTTCAACAGCACTGAAAGCTTTCTCACCTTCTTTTATTTTCCCGTGGCAGGCAGCTCTCACAAACTCCCCACCCTCCCAAAAAGATGCAGCCACTGCTTTTCTCTTCTCCTCCCTTTCAAGGAGAGAGGCAAGCTTTCAATGAATCACCCTCTGCTCACGCCATGTTCTGAACTGTGTCTTCCCTTCGTCAAACAGCGTGAGTGATGGAAGTGACAGAGAAGACACCTGCCCTGAACCACCACTGATAGAGAGGGAGAGAAACAAGGAGGGAAGAGGAGGGAGGGAAACGCATTGCCTGATGGGAGAAACACACAACGAGGCAACAAACTTGCAGAGACTATCACTTATAGTGACAGGCCAGGAGGTGCCGTGCTATTAGCAGGCCGTAGGGTAGGCCCAGAGCGCAGCCCGTCCTACATAGGATGGATGGGCCTCTCTCTCGGGACTAAATTAATACTGGGAGTCTAGTGAATTGCTTTTGGAACAATGTCCTCCTAAGGAGCTAATCAGACAGGAGTTATCTAGAAGTGCCTGTAGGCTGGCTGGCGTGGTTGCAGCGCTGTGGCTGCCTGGCAGAAGGCAGGTGCACCACACCGATTCACAGCAGTTCATTCCTGAGCAGGCCACAGCAGTGGCATTATATATTAGACTCTGGGGATGATGAATCTCAAGTTTTCAAAGAGAGAGAGATTTCTATGTACTGAAAGTGAAGGCACATGTTACAAGAGGAGAAAGTTCTTGTATGAGCATTACAAACAAAATATCAGTTCAGTAAATTTGGGGGATTCTTTAAAAACTAGTTTTTGTTTTTGCAACAAAGGAGAAGCAACTTCGCACTTGTGAATATCAAATAATTCCCCCATTAAATATGATATTATTGACTTTTATACCCAACTAGGGGGCAAGGCTACAGTGAACAACACTGACATGTTTTCACTTAATTGCAAAATAATAACTTTTTCCAGCGTCCAACAGAGCAGATTTAGCATTCGTTTGAAATCAGCGGCTCCTTTTCTGTCCATTAACTCCAATGCAAAGTGAACAAGCAGTTTATTAGTAACTCCGTAAGCCAAAAAAACGGAGGCTGTGGCCTTAAAACCCAGAGATACAGAGATATGGAGCATGGTTCTGCTGGTCATTGGTGACCTTATTTATCTTCTGCATTGTATAGTTTGGTAATATAAAATATTAATACATGCTCCAACTACTAAATAATTTAGAAAAAGAAAAACAAAGTAGCAAGTTGCAAAGTTTCGATATGCGATGAAAGAACATTTTAGATACAATTCAGAGATTTAATCTGACAAAAAGAAAAAAAAAACAAACACAACAAGGAAGCAATGAGTCAAAGCCAAGAGGGTTTTGACTACAGCATGGTACTCATCTACAGTGAGATATAACTAGGAGCAGGTTCAGCTGTATGTATAAAAAAAAGAGAAATGACAGGTTAATATTAATGGAATGGATTGACATTTATATAGTGCTTTCAACTACAAGCCACAGTTTACCATATACAAACACAGGGTTTTATTCTATGTATTTTTAGTACTCTATGTAGCTCACAGCCAATTTAGGATGACTAGTTAATCTTACATTAACGTGTATGTTGTTTGGCTATACTGTACTGTGGTCATTACTCAAAAAAGTAATGTATCACACTTACTTTTTACTTTTTAAAAAGTAATGCATTATATCATTTAATTACTCCCCAGAGAAAGTATTTTTTTAATTGCATTACTTTTAAATTATTCTGTAAAATGTTCTGAAATGCACTGTCACATAATTACAGTTAACATCATAAATCTTAGGCTGTGGACTCTCACGCCAACGCAAATCTTTGTCCTATGCACACAAGCTGAAATCAGCTGACTGAAGCTCAAGAAAAAGCCATGTTTGATGATTTTTTTTACCGCTGTGCAGACAACTGAAAAACCTTTGTAACACAGGCACATAATTGTAACTGTAATGTGATTACTGTGATTTAGGATATGTACATTATTGTATTACCATAATGTGATTATAGTAGGTTTTGATCACTGGCCAGGGCTTTTCTCCATGCACAAAAACCCTTGCCAGGGTTCAAACCAGTTACCTTCCTCCTATGAGGCTACCAGGCTAACGACTGCATGATCATGCAGTGAGCTTAAACAGTGGAGCCAGTGGTATATGCTGAAGAAAGACAAGCAGAGACCATGATTAAAAAACACTTTTCATGCTCCACTTCTTTTATTCTTTTGTATATTCTGCACTCTGCGTGGACATCTACAGCTGCTACACTCCTTCCTGGTTGAAGAATTGTAAAAATTATTATTTCTAAAGTTATCATCACATTTTTACAATTAGCTGACAATGACAAGTGCTGGAAGAATTTTACAGAGCCATTTATACAGTAAAACCAATAAAACACTATGAAAACACATCCCAACACATAAACTGTGTATTACTGGCATAATGTATCGGAAGAAACAGTAATTATTCTGCAGAAAAATTTTCCTTGTCGGTGTATTAAGGATTAATATTACTGCTGCTGATATGTACGGTTGAGCTCATTTTAAATATACAGTAATATATCAAAATCATGTTTGTAGTGCCGCTGTCCTGCGAGGACCGCATATCTGGGGGGGGGAACAGTTTTTACTGCACTTACAAACAAATGCTTTCAGTTTGATTTTAAAGAAGTATATTAAAATACATGAACAACGAAACATCAGCTATATTATAAGACTTGAGCACTGTGTGACATGGTTAACTACCAATTTCTACAAGGGAATTAAAAATATTAATGAAAAATTAAGATGAGGTACTGGTGAAATAGCTCATTAAACTTGGTAGATTTAAAGTAATCTGAAAATGTGGGTGGAGCCTTCACCTGTTCAGGTCACCTATTAAACCGGACATGGCAGGGCCTGGCGCCTCCTGTCGAACTTCAAGGCTTTTCTCACTAACGTGCTAAAGTAATTATTACGTTTCTTACGTGTTGGGCAAGGTAAGACTAAACTTATCTGTTAAGAGGTTGGATCACAAAAACATTGTTTACTCTGTACCTCTGTTTCCATACCAGTCGCAAATGATAGTGAGAACAGTGAAAGCAGAGCCAGCAGTAGCTTCTCTTGCACAAAGATCTTCCATCACTTTTCTGTCAGAGGAAGGTTTATCCGGGATGCGCATGCGCAAACAACCACAAAAGCCTACTGGATTCTCAGCATGCACAAGCTTTTGTTAACAGACAGTATAATGTTAACGGGACATGGAAAGATAGCTGAAATCGAGAAATGTTACAAATTTTAGTAGAACTGTAGGCGAGCAGAGTTTAACCACCTTCCAGAGACACATTCCAACAGCCACAAGAGGGCAGTAGACTAATTTAAAGGATGAAAAGCTCAATGACTATCACTTACGTTTTAATTGAGTCCTAGTTTTATATTTCACTGTGCCTTCCTTGCGTGGCCTGATAGCCAGGGGGAAAAAAAGACATATTAAATTCAAGGCCAAAATAGGGGTGGGGGGTGGCAGTTAAAATTATGTATGATAAGCATTTAACAGTTTTTATTTTGTTAAAAACAGTAGGTGTTAAATGGAATAGTAGGAGTTATGAATACATATTTTAAATAGTTTGCCATAAATGATGAATGCTTAGGTGAATGATATTCACGTTCACCTAAGCAGCAGGTGATAACCTGAACATAGTCCAGAAAGAAATAGAATTAGCTCATGCTTAAAAGTCACAAAAATAATGTATATATGTCAAAGTATGTCAATAATACTAGTGAATTAATGAGTCAGATAAAGCCAAATATTGACCATGTGACTAGATGAGCCCTTATACTATTTCATTAACTCTAAACACCACTAAGATTCACTTTATAATGAAAAGTAAGTTGATGCTGATGAAGGGACTGGTCTTCACTGCACTGCACCACTGGTTACAATCATTTATCAGGGGCATAAAGTGACTCGATGAGGTCTGAGCTGAAACAGATGAGAAAGCACTGAGACCACACACATGGCTGAACAGTAATTATGTGTAAGAGAATAAACTCTGCTTTCAGCACATAATACACACCCAGTATTACTTATGGCCACTTAACACAAAGTGTTGGTGAAAGAAAGCAATGTCTATGGGGCGCTGGCTTCTTAGCCTGCACCAGCCCAGGCTGAGAGAGTGCAGTGCCTCTGGCAAGCCCCAGCCTTAGCACTGCTTCACCTTCTGGAGGACAGCTAACACATTCAGACTGTAATTCACTGCACAAAACAGATATATCATGGGTTAACTGGCTCGTAACACCCTATTCAGCAAAAACCCAGATGTTGCGTCTTTTTACCTTGTATAAATTATACTGCATTATGCTGCTTAGAGGAACTCCGGTGATGAAGGAAAAAATTAATAACCCGACATTGTCAAAGCACTTTAAAAGTCATGCATAGGTTTCTAGTGCTGTAGCATAAGCAGAACTTTACTGTTGTAGCTTGGCGATAGTAAGTTAGTCTAAACAAGACGAGGTCATTAAAAGAAAAGAAAAAAAAAGTCAGGTTTATTATTTTATTTTCTATTAACTATTTCATTACTGTATATCTTTTTTTATAACATAATTGATGACACTTTTTTATCCATCTTAAAATAACAAAAGAATGCCTCAACAATCCACTTCAGTACAGAAATTAAATAAAAGTACCTAAGTTACCTTCATTCACTCCACTTAACCATTTTCCTTAGGCACAATATGCCTAATTTATCAACAGTAACTCTGAATTACAGAATTAAATGCACATTTACTCGTGTGTCATGTTTTCAGTCCTGTTTTGTAAAGTGTAAGCTACTAAAATACTTTTAATAGTGTGTTGTGCTTCCATATGTTATGACTTAAGAAGTTTTTGGGTTTTTTTACCAACAACTGCTGTGTTTACTGTAAAAGAACTAAAACTCAAAGGACATGATGACATGCAAAACTGCGTCATTCTTTGTGTGGCTGTAACAAAAAAAAAAACCAAACAAAAAACCCACCACCATTGAGTATATGAAAACTGGATTTTCACCAACTAAAGTTGGTTGGATTGCATGTTGTGACCATAAAATGTCATCAGCCAGCAGCCTCAGTCCCTATCAGGCAGTCTGCTGCACAGAGCACTCTCCTCTAGCCTTGGGCGCTGGCCGCACTAGCATGCACCCTTCCCCCATTGCCTCTCTTCTCTCTCCTCTGTCTGTCTCTCTTTTACCAGGCTGCAGTGACCCACCCTTCCCTTCCACCCCAACCCCACCACTCCCCTCCCTGTCACCCTGCGGCGCTTAGCTTCCATAGTGTCAGTGCACAGGCCTCAGTGTTGACAAAGCAGCAGGCCTTCAGAAGACACATCAAACCCTGTCCCTCCTCTGTGCTGTTAGGGAGCTCAGCGCACAACAAAAGGACAGGGACTCAAGCTTCAGTCTCAGGCCATTACTAGTCTCAACAACATAGCTACAGACAGAAAAAGGCCCTCGAGGATAATGTACGTACCAAGACTTACAAACATGAGCTGGATCAGCTCAAACCATTCAAGACTCAATCCATGTTTTCTGACTGTTGTGATGACAGTGCTGTGATGGATGATTGTAAATATAAAACATAAGTCAAGGCTGTGGGTTGATGCCATCATGACACATGCACTCTAATGAGGACTGTGGGTGCTCTGCAATGCCAGGGACTTCCCCCAAGGCACATTGAGCGGGGGGAATGCTATGTGATGCATACCAGATGTGATTGGAGACATCACACTGTTCACGTTGTTACTGCTAACCAAATAGTAGCAGCAACAAAAGCAAAAGATCATTTTTCCTCTGTTTACACATTCAAGGCATGAGGCTGGATGCTTGTAAGACTGGTTTGAGCCAGAAGCAGAATAACACATTTCAGAGGATTTAGTTTTTTCCCCAAAGAACTTCAGAGAGGACTGCACATAGAAATGAAAATTTGGTGACGGATACAAGAGATGACATAAAACAAAGTTACATTGTCACTTCTTCTCCTCTGACAAAACAGAGAAAATGTCTAATTTCTTGGCATTTTGGCAAAGTTTCATAAACATTCTCATGTTCTAATTTCATCCTGTACTCACGAATGCCTCTATTACCTGATGACCTCCTTCACGGGTACTTTTTCATCAGTTTGTAAATATTTAGAGCCTTAGACCACATGATGGCAGCAGATTTTGAGATTTTTGACAATTCTTAAAATGTGGAAAATACATTTTCCGCTTCATTAAAATGTCAGATTTCTTTTTTTAATTTATCTGATCTATAACATCCCAGAATGAGAGGAGGATATTTTCTTTGCACAAAGAAGAAAAACTAAAAATACAGGTAATATAATATATAAAATTATCACAATACTGTATTTTTATAATTGATTTATTGGTCTATATGGAAAATTGCCTTTTTTCTGAAATATGTTTATTTTAAAAGTATCCAGTCACTAAAGATGTCAAAAAAGGGGTAGAATATGTAAGATTTTCCGTTTTTTAGTGAAGTAATATTAAGTACCATGATGGCATCAAAGTATACTGCCTTTTTCAAGGTTCAGAGTCTAGCATGTTTGGGGTACTCTGCAGGCTTCCAGTTGGCTAATATTTAGTAAATGTCTCAACCAATCACATTAAGATTCTGAATAACCAAAGACTGAACTTGACAACATCAGAGTCATTGCAGTTTTACCTGTAAAAGTGGAACTGTCTCATAACAGCAACTCTCAGAAGTACACAGAGTGTACACACTCTCCTTGTGCTCAGCTTTTTCTGAAACTTAATTGCTGGCATTAAGCACTTGAGGGAATTCTGAGCTGTGCTTGTTAGGTGTTTGTGAGCAACACAACTCCATACGTTCTATTAATAAACTGACACCCTTTTACCTTCTCTCTCTCTCTCTCTCTCTCTCTCTCTCTCTCTCTCTCTCTCTCTCTCTCTCTCTCTCTCTCTCTCTCTCTCTGAACAATAAGTGTCGCTGCTGCACCTCAGACACACACCAACATCAAGCAGAATGTCAAATGGCTGTAAGAACGGAGCGATTGACAGCAACCGGGCTCCACAAGGCATGCAGATTACTAAAAGCAAGTTCTGAGCGTTCTTTTCAAACTTTCTCCACATGCCAGAGGGGCAAGTAGAAGTGGAATGCTTGAAAGAGATTCTTGCAAATGCTCACATTTAGAAGGGCGGATGTGACTGTATTGTGCCTACTGTTTTCACCTTTGTGCACATGTAGTACAGTTGTGTGGGTGACCTGGGTTATGTGGATCAAAAAAAGGACATGTTGGCCAAATGCCCTAAAGGCTTTAATTGAAAGTAAGAATAAAAAAAGAGACAAGAAATATTTTATCATTTTAATGCAGGAGAAAACACTACCCATTACCCTTGCACATTAATAACAACTTTACTGATGAATTATTATTGATGATTACTGACTATCAGATTCCACCATATATAGAAACAATATTACACCTGGTCCCAAAATTATAATGTACATTTTTATGCAGACGGCACTGTTTTATGCCACTGGCTCTTCCCTTGAAGTACATGCGATCATCTAAATGTATCAGTGAGCAGTTCATTAGCCCTTTTGGAAACACCAATCAAGAAAATGATATTTATATTTCTTATGGTGATATTGTTTATAGTCGTGTTTCTTCATCCATCTTGAAGCCTCTTGATTCTTGCATCACAGTACATTGTACTTTACCAATGATAAATTGGTGTAGGTCTTTTCTTATTCACTCTTCTATGAAGAAGTAGGATGGTCAACCTTAGGAAACAGAAAAAATTGGCAGTGTGTGGTGTTTATTTACAAGGCTCTACTCAGAAATTGCTTGGTTAGCTCTAAACGCACTGCATGCAATTTCAGGTCACAGAATGTGCTAACATTACCTGTTATTCACAGTGAACCTGGAAAAACAATTTTTCATTACGTCTGTGATGGTTCTCAGTCATCCAGGTCAACATAGTCTAAGGAGCTTGGAAAGAAAAGCATCTGGACTTCTTTAAGTTTCCTTGCAGATGTTTCACCTCTCATCCGAGGAGCTTCTGAAGAAACTTCTTGGATGAGAGGCGAAACATCTTCAAGGACTTTTTCATTACTTTGCTGCCTACAAATGGACTGAGCTACAGAAGACTATGAAGCTTCATTCTATGGCTTTATATGAACGTTTTTAAAAGGTGACATTTAGGTTTATCCAAAAGCTAGAGGTGGCTGGATAGACCCAGATATTGAAAGTATTAATACCAATACTGGCATTGGTATTGAATTGATTCTGACAAGATAGGATAGATACTTTATTTGTTTAATTTGCGTTTAATTTTTTTAACTTCAAACATGCACTATGAAAAATGTCTGAACCTTAAATCAAAGTTATGTCAAATAGAAGCTATAAATCAAATAGGTGTGTTCCAGTTCACATCTGTTTGAGTTGTAGCTTATAGCACATTTGAACAACAGAAGATGATCCAAAGTGATTTAGTGACGGGCACATTTACATTCCAGGTATCCAAAAACCCCAGCTTTAAAATGCATAAAAGGTGAAAGTTGTGTTCTGTGTTAAATAAGTATTGGGGAAAGTAAAAAAAATCAATTTGAATTAGTGGTCATTCAAGCGTGCTCTGAATTTGCAAATTGATGATTCATCTTATGAATCATGACACGTGGCTCTCCCCTTGATAAGCTGCCTTTATAGCTTAAAAGTATCAGTATCGGCAGTACTGACCCTGTATTTTCTTGATTTTAGATCAATACCAAAATTTGCAATATCCCACACTAAGATCCCTTGTACATGCTTTTTTTAATCCTCTGAGATCCTCTGACCCCAATGCTAGTATCAAATCCAACCCTATGTTTTTTTTGGGGGGGAGGCTGGATTTTAAAAAAAAAAAGTTGATGTCATAATTGAATATGTTTTTCATACACAGGTTTCTGTTGAAAATGATATCTTGATCTCAATGAGACAACGTGTTTAAATAAAGGATTTAATAATAATTAAACTCATCAATATGCATTTTTTTGTTCACAGTGTTACACCTAGCCAGCAGATGGTGCCATGTTCCATCTTTCATTTGAGTAATAAGTATATCCTCCAGATTAAAAAATAAATACCAGCATGCACTCATTCATTGGTGTCAGATATCTGACCTGCTTACAGCAGAAAAAAAAAAAAAAAAAAAAAGGTAAGCATGTGTCTGTACCACAAAAAAGAAGGTGGAATAAATTGTTTTTAATAAAAAAAATATAGTACAATTTATCCCTCAGAGGCATAAAGCATGCAATACACCGTTGATGCTGTGATTAATATATAGTAGAAACATATATTCTCCAGCTTTATCCTCTTGTGATAAAGCTGGAGAAAGGCACAGCATTGTCCTCTGTGCCACTTTAGGCAACATAAGTAATAGCACCTTGCATTTGAACCTAGAGGCAAAGTTATTCTTCTCGGGGTCATGCATTAATTCATATACTACATTAACATATGTCTGAAGGAGACTTTGAAATTTTGACTGATGTATGCAGTTTGAATGCTTCACGTTGCAACATAAACATCTTGACTCAGATTTGAGCAAAAATCTATGTTCATTTTATAGTTTTACATAAGTAAACATTTAAAATAATGAAAAAATTATGTGGAATAATCCTTTAAAGAAAACTAGAACAGAGCTGTTATCTCACTCTGTGCCTGCATCAGGGAGACCAAACATCTATAATCTCATTACCTGGGTCAAATAGTACAATCAGATCTACATTTTTTAACCCTTAACTAAGAAAAAACACTAATCGTAGGGACAGTTTTTTGGACGGTTAAGAAAATGGAAATGGAAACCTGTCTGTCTTCTCACTTGCTGATGTGCTGGTCAGGAGGACAGATGTTTAGATTTGGGAAATCTCAAAGCTGCATGCAAATCCTCAAGATGACCTACTTCTTCCCTTCCACATAGACACCGATAAAATCCATAAATTAAGGAAATTAACTGATGGGGCCCGGGGCCACTTTGTAAGCTATTTAAATCTTTAAATTTACAACATCCCTGCATACTTCATGTAATTGAACTAACTCCGGGCTTGTTTCCTTTAATGAGAAAAAAAATCCCTCTTTCCCTCCAGTCTGTACCTCTGGAAGCAACAAATCTGTGCCAGAGGGGAAGAAGGGAGCGCTTGAGGCACGCTGAGGTCTCTCTAATTATAAAGACTTCACTTGCTTCAAGGAGAGGTGCATTCTCACACATCCATCAGCTTGCTGTCAAATATCACCAGCACTTTT
>NW_005187426.1:2583787-2592544 GCF_000239375.1 Pundamilia nyererei
TATATATATAAGAAAATGTTAGAAGAGTATCATAGTGATATTGCTTTGGAAATCTATGTGCTTAAAAAGAATGTTAATACTATTCGGGATAAACGAGGCTCCAAAATACTGAGTGAATTGATGTATTTCCTATGGACCAATAATAAGTTCCTACACTGGTTGGCGCCAAATATCAAGAAACGAATATTACACCCCTCTCACGATTCTGGTACAGAGTAATTACTGGGCTCGATGTTGCATCAATTATTCACAGTTATTTACCCGCAAATAAACAAACATGCAAATAAATAAATAATCGTCTCCTTGGCGTGAGCACCTGCTTGACTCCTTCTTCCCCCTTTTACTTTGTGCTGAAGTGGCGCAACACTTTAGCGCTTCATCACTTGCATTGTGTCTTTCTCTGTTGAAAAATAACAATAATCAGGCACAATCTTATTTTTCAAAAGTCTGGAGGCTGCCTCCTTTCATTGTAGAGTAGAGAGGGGGGTGTTCTGGGCAGATATCTCCATCTAAGCCCTGCGCTATAATTGAAATGGCGCATTTGGCTGCAGGCAGGTTGTGAGGGCGCTTTCTGCAGCAGCATGCATGCATGTCCATAGACGTCATTTGATTTTAATGGCCTGCAGGAAATTTGGCGTTACAACTCCAGACATTAAGGCAAGAGAGAGAGGGAGAGGAATAGAGAGCGGGAACACGGGGGGAAAATCACAGCATGAAAGATATTGGTTCAAGGATATCGCTTCATTTTCAACATATTTTTTTCCTGCTGAGACTTTATCAACAAGTTATTGCGTCTTTATTATATGTTGCCTGAGTAAAGGACTATGGCAGCCCGCCCGCTTTAAACTTTAAATTTAGCTTGGAGATGGAGATGGAAATGTAATCCTACTAGCTGGACAGCCTGGGGAACTATTACATCAGACGAAATGACAATGATTAAAATCTGCTTTTTGCTGCTCTAAATCTATTGAGCGACAGACAGTTGCCTGTTAGGTTTCCTACCCCCTCGAAATCACAACTACTTTTTGCCGGAAAAAATAAGATAAGTTATTATATCTATGTAGTCATAATTTCGGGAATAGAGGGTATCACGTTTTCTTCCTTGAGAAAATTGCCTGGGTGAGAGAGTGTAGTTGAGCTAATTGTAGCCTAATCCCTGGCCCAGAGGCGCTTGGGCAGCCCGGAGCAAGATTTTTCTTTTTTAGCTCCGCTCTGTTATTTAGAGAAGGATTATTGGCTTTCTTCTTCTCATAACAAACCACAGGGGCAGTTTCATTTAGGCAAAAAGGCAGACAAGAAGCCGAAATACGAAGCAGGATTCCAATAAGAGCGCACATTTTACGCGTATCCAAATAAGAGCAGAGAAGGGGAAGGAGATCATCTCATCTATGTTCAAGGTAAGGACGCTTCCTGTGCGCTTTGGTACAAAGAAGCTTGGTGAGGACAGGTCGACCCAGCCTTGCAATTGAGCCTTTAAAGCCACAGAGACTCTTTGCAGTCGATCCCGGCCACAACCTAGCGTCTTTTAAAAGCAGTTTTGTGTCGGATACAGAAAAAATACTTGGCTTTTCCGTGCGGCAGTATAGGTACTGGAACTGGACGGCGGTGTAGTTCGGTGACAAACTCGGGGGCATTTTGAGAAAATATTTGAAAATTTTGGGGGGTTACGCGGACAGCAGCTGGGACTGACCGCCGGCACGGATTTCCTCCGGACTCCCTACAATGTTTGAAACGGTAGGGTGACAATTTAATATTACAGAATCCAATGTTTTTTACGCACAGTGTAGGCTTAGGAGGTACAGTTTTCGTGAAGGACAGTTGAACTGTGCTGGAGAGTCCTGCATTGGGCTACTGCTCAACCAAAGTGTATTTCCTGTCTTTTCTGCCAGACTGTACCCTATAGTTAACACGTGTGTGTTTTATCAATCGGGTAGTGAATTACACGTGTCGGGATTATGCTTTTAATTGTACAGCAGCAATAAGACGCCATGTTGAGCATTTGGTAGATTAAAGGCAGAGCAGGGGCTTGTGGTGTTCCTGCGGAGGGAGTGTTGTATCGCACCGTTTCTTTTTCAGAGATTTCTGTGTCCGTGGTTCGTGGTTGTTTTAAAGATCGGTCGTCAGGGTTTATGTTGCTGTCATTAAGTGTGAGCTCGACAGCAGTATGTCTGAGCAGGGGTCAGCGAAGGGAAGCAGCAAGAAAGCAATTCAAAGAAGGAAAGTTGAGTCTCTGTAGCTGCTGTGATTTTTGTGAAGGAATTTATGTGTTGTGTGTCTACGTGTGTCACTCACTGTTTGTGTGTATGTGATAGGGAACAAGAGAGTTGGGAACAAGCGAAATCAATGAGAATGTGATCGGGATAGTAAGAAGATTTCTATATTTTTTTTCCACATTTGTTCTTCATTGTATGTCAGTGTAGGGAATTCTTGTTTAATTGGTGGATAAGTAGGAAAGAGGAAAATACCCGCGATGGGACAGACCGATGGGTGTTCGTGTGTGTCTTTGTGTATGTGCCCTAAACTTCTTAAGTCTCTCCAAGTTTTTTCTCTGTTCCTGGGTTTTGAAATGTAATCCCGTCTTCTTGTAATCGCATTAAACGAACACGATACTGCTGTGAGGAGGTCTATATTTAAAAAAAAGTCTCCTGCCTCATAGTGTGCCCACTGGCATTTCTCTTAGAGCTGGACTTTGGCAAAAGGTCTCCCGTCTATCAGTAATGACAGTGCAACAGCCCATATGTGCAACAGAAAACTGATCAGTTCACATAATTTAGTGAAAGCTGGGATTTTATTATATCAGTCTGTTTAAACACACACGTGTACTATGAAGCTCCTATTATTATTTTAGGTTTCCTCGAATGGAAGGTCTGTATTTCAACCAGAGCCTGTAGGCACGGACTAGTGGTGATAAAGTGGAGAAACGGTGACCTTTATTCTGTGATTATTAAAGAAAATTGACTAAGATCAGTATATCTTTGTTTACTTTTCCTTTAAAAAAATAAACTCAGCCTCTGTGATGTACAATATGCTTCGTAACAGATAATAGTAACACTGAAATGTGGCCACACTGATGTTTTGTGGTTCACCTGCCGCTGTTGGCAAACAAATTACGCACCAGTAGGTTGGATATAAACGCCTCCTCCGCTCCTCCTGAAGCAGTGCGGAATCAAATGACGGCGCATCGAATTGAAAATATTTTGTCAATCATTTCATCAGATAATCTAATTCAGCTCTGCACTGACCTCGGAGTGCTCCGGCGTGCTCCCAGTAAGCCCCAGTCCCAAATATATGCACCCACAGTCTGTATACAGTAGGCTCTAGTGCCATGTACTTTACTTTATTTTAGTGGTTAATCAACGACACTGAGCTACAGCAAGTAGATACACAATAGTTTGGCCTGCAAGTAACATGATACTTCTCCTGCTTTCGACTGAAATCGGATGCGTTTTTGTGCAATACACGAGGCCCGTGTGCCTCAAACTATCTGCGGACACATGACAATCTTAATCTTTTTGTGTACTGAATGGATTGCGTGTGCGTGTCAGAAGAAAAGTTGAAAGCTCCCTCCCCGTCGAGCTTTCCTTACTCTTAGATTGGTGGTTGGTGTGTCTGGGCGCATCACGTCTAACACATAAGGCGACCTTTAATTAGAATATTGCAGCAGCAGTTTATTTTATTCCCCTGGAGGCTGACACCTAGCATTCCTCTCTCTCCCCCCTCACCCTGTCTCCCTCTCCCCCTCTCTTTTTCTATCTGTCTATCTCCTTCTGTCTCTCTCTCTTTCTCTCTCTCTCTCACCCCGATTCTAATAAGCATCCTCCTATCCTCGCCTGCGGTGCTGCATGAAAAGATGCAAACATACTTAATTAGAGCGGTGGCAATAATTTCCAGGCTAAATATGCGACCAGACAGACATGGAAGTGATCTGATACCATTCAGAAAGGATACTATCTACTTCCCTGTTTAGGAGCACTCTGCTGATTTTTTTTATTTCTTCTTTACCTTTATTCCCATGGCTTTTCTCTATACTTGCTTTCAGGAGGGAAGAAGCATGTCAAGGCTGTCTCTGACCCGGTCCCCGGTCTCTCCTCTGGCCGCTCAGGGGATCCCTCTGCCGGCTCAGCTGACCAAGGCGAACGCCCCGGTGCACATCGATGTCGGGGGACACATGTACACTAGCAGCCTGGCAACCCTCACCAAGTACCCAGATTCAAGGTAAGATCAGTCCCTGCCTCTAGCATCGCTGCTGATCTTAATGTATTAATTCATAGCTTATCTATTTTTTATTTATTTTTAAAAATCAACTTTAAGAAATATGAGCAAACTAAAGAGTAGTTTATTCTGTCTCTTGCTGCTTTTGTTTAAAATGTGACACAGTTATGCATTTATTCCAGTTTAACTAAATAATTGAAAATGTTTCCTAAATAAATATTCAGTTAGATTTCAGTCACTTTTTATCTTAGTAGCTTTATGTTGCATTTTTCACAGTGAATCGTTTAAAAAATAGATTTGACTGGCGGTTTTGTTAATGAAGTCTAACAGAATCTGAGATGTTAGCAAGTCATTTAGCTGACTGGCATTGGGACACCACCAGTGAAACTTTGGGGACAATTTCCCCATGTATCTTTTCAAATCATGTGGGGGCATTTCTCTTCTCTTCATTCTATCAACTTTGTAACTTAAAAATGATACATGTGATTGCTTTTTTGTTTGTTTGTTTTAAAGGTGATTATTTCAATCTTCCAATAAATACCTCCAGGGCTTTTATTTTTTATCTCCTTTCACATGGTAGCTGCTATTGAAAATTCAGCTGCTGTGCAGAACCTTACACATGTTTTACTGCTGATGTGAGTAGTAGTGTTTGTGTGAATTCACATTTTCACACTACGCCCCCTTTTCACAGTCCTTATTTATTTATTTTATTCTATTTTTCCCACAGATCAGGGTGCTGTTAGGAATACTGGAAAAAAAAAATTAATGACGTAAGCGTCCAGAACCCCCTTAATCAAAGTTGATGTAAAACAGCTTCAAATGTGATTAAAATCATGGCATGTTCCAAGTTGTAGGGTTTTTTTTGCAACCGCCATTTATCATGTGTTGCAACATGACCTTATCAAAACATTTTAATAAAAAGTTGCATGACTTATCCTTTTATTTTGTGAGCTATTGTTTTCATTATCTGATTGCTACAGTCACACATGAAGCATTTCCACTTCTAAGAAAAAAAGCATGATGATTCAGGCTGTGTAAGAGCTGATGGTAATCCACCATCCCACACTTTTATACACATTTTTAGCTCCATCCACAAACAAGGTGCCACTACTAAAGGAAGAAAATTCAAATAATGATAAAACGACTCCGTTTTATGCTGATTTGAATGACCCCTCCCATATTTTCCTCTAATGCAGTTTGTCATTTATTGCATTATGCTCCCTGCATTTCGGCATCAGCTGAATCCCATGTGGGCCAAGGTAAACATACACCAGGTTGTTAGAAAACCTGCCAAATTGGCTACAGGAAATAATCCACATAATCCCCTGGTAATAAAGTCTTGATATTCATAAAGTCTGCTGACAGGAAATCCCTGACAACTCTCTTTCTATTCCAGTGCAACATGTCATGAGAAAGATAAAGCTTAAACCAGAAAAGGGTTTATCGTTGTTTGTGTTATTAAGACAATTTTTTTTGTCCACTATTTCAGTGTCATAGTCAGTTTATCCAGTGGACAGATGGTTTTTACATTTCTGTGTCATTTGTATTCGCAATTGTGCATTGCTATTGTGTTCCTGTATTTATTATGCTCTGATGCAGCTTTACGCTTTACAAAGAAGTTATTCACTCTGAGATGCACAGGGTCTTTACTCCAAATGCAGCACAGAGTCATGTCAGAGCATCCAAGCAGTGTTTTTACAGTAAAGACCGGATATCAGTGTGAGTGTTGGTTTGGTTTAAGTGCTCTTTCCTCTTTCTTTCTCCTTCTCTTTTCACACATGCTCCTTTGCTCCTTCTCTCTCTCCCTCCCTCTGTCTTGTGCTGTTTCTTTCTCACTCTGGATCACACACAAACACGCGTGCACACACGCACATATTCACATGCATACACTCACTGTTTCTCTCTTTCTCCCAGCCTCCTCAGCGTACAGTTGGCCTCAGGGCTCCACTTTCCACTGGAGCCAGTGGAAGGAGGGGCCCTTTTGTGTGAATTAGTATAATGGCTGACAGCAGAAAGCAAAACAATTACACTGGCATAACCGCATATGCTGTGTTCAGCTACATCCGGTCAAGAAAGGCGCACGGGCAAAACTGAAAACGTGACGACTGAAAGAGCAGAGCTAAAGAGTTTGAAGTTGCTGATTACTTTTAATAGATTGGGTTCTAAATAATGCAGGGTGCCAAGAGAAAGTTAGTCTAGTAACTAATGTGTGGATATTCATCTTCTTCTGTGTGGGCCATATTAAGGGACAAGGGTCATGAAACATTGATGTGCACTCTGTGTAGCTCTCAAAGAGGACAGTCTCAGCAGTCACTTGAACAGAAGCTGAGGAAATTAGGGGAAATGTTCCACAGACAAGGAAACTATTTTGAAAGGACCACTGGACATTTTTCTCTATGAAGACGAGACTTCTATGTCCAGAGATGATAGATCTGTACTGGCTTTATGCTTTTTCAGTGGTCCTCTGTTTCTGGAAATGTCCTTTTCTATAAGCTGAGCTCAAAATATGTAACAGAATTTTGGAGTTGTGTTATTTTATTGCTATTTTGTTTCATTATCACAAGCTTCTTTTTTAGTACCAACACCACACCATGAGATAAAGCTGAAGCTTTCAAATAAATCTTTTACTCTGTTCACTTAATGTTAAATATTAACAGGAAGTAATTGTTGCTCCGGAGTAGAAATAGCCGTATTATACAACCATAAAGTAACAGATAAGAAAACAGAGCTGCAGGCAAATATTGGCAGTACCAAAGTGGAGATGTTTGCATTAATACATTCATGTTTATAGTATTTCTTATTTTTTAAAAATCACATAATCTTGCAATTAACCCCAATTTGGACAGATACTGAGCAACTGAGATATACACAGTGAAAGTTATTACCAGAGAACCAGAGAATTCTGTTGCTGCTGATTGCATTAACACGTCAAGACTTTCAAAGGCATTATAGTTAGGCTGGAACTTGAGTTAAATGTTCTCATTTATTTTCCATAAGTCACGATCTTCGGAAAAAGCGAAAGTGTGTTTCCTTATTTTGAAACCTGTATCACCCTTCCTTTGGGTTAGCTTGTTTGGAGAACCATGAGTTTATCTAGTATTTCACAGTTGCTTCAAGCATGACTTTGCGAATCAGAGCCAGGGACTGTAGCGATTTGGTTTTGAACTTTCTTATTTGACTTTCCCTACTCGGAAGCCATTGTGGGCAGCCTTTGATGTCAGGTTGGACAGCCTCACCGAGATCCCTGGGTGTGTTTGTTTCACTTTCCAAGAAGCACTGGGTGCTTTGTCTTCGTTAGGGGTCCACAAGTGATACAGTTTCCACACATTGTCTGTTCAAGCAGAATCAGTGTTACCTGGGTCCTATTCCCAACCTCGCGAGGATGCGTCTTTGGCAGCTCTCAGCCTCTGGCTGGCTTTAACTGGTGAAGCAAACATCCTGCCAGATATTGCCCACCTACTGCCCCACTGCCTGCCCTCGCTTGGCACCACAAGGGTAGGAGATCTGAGCCATCCGTGATAACCTCCAACACCCACCACCTCCCTCGTTCTCAGTGACTAGCACGCATTATCCAAGTTTTTTAGTTCCGTCAAACCTTTTTCTCTCCCACTTTATCTCTCTGCATTTCTCCTGCATTCTGTTTGTTTCTTTCTGTGCTTCTTTTTCTTTTCTCTGTACTTCTGTTTTTTTTGTACTTTCGCCTATCGTTGCCTGTCTCTTTGTTTTTTGGCCCTTCTGTTTGTGTATCTTGTCTCTTAATTTCTCTATACAACCCCCACTCCCTATGGACACACCCTTTTCTCTCTACCTACCTGTTAAAAACAGCCCACTCTCCAATTCAGAGATTTAACAGAAAAGGGAAAAATGAGGAGACCAACAGAGAAGACAGCGAGACAGAGAGAGAGAGAAAGAGAGAGCGAGAGAGAAGGGAGTTGGAGAGAGGGAAAGAAAAAGAAAAACAGGCAGCATTTTAATTGCTTTTTAAAAAAGTGGAGATGAAAAACAGAGTTAGCCTGGAGGGGTATGGTGAAATTCTAGCTGGAAGAATTGCAAGACCATATGAGAAAGGAACACCTCGGGCAAAACAGGGAGATGAGTATTGGTTTTTTATAAAGCATTTTGCATCGATTTCCAGAGAGAAAGCAAGTAAGGGAGAAGGATAGAGACAGAGAGAGAGAGACAGAAAGAAGGAAAGTCGGAGAGAGTGAAAAAGAGAAAGGATGGCAGGAGGGGGGAGAGGGGGGAGAACCATCTTTGCTTTCCTTCTTCACACAGTCAAGTCAAAGAAAAGAGACAGAGCAAATTTAATTTGATAGCTTCTGTGTGTTGAGCCAACACATCAGGGTCAGAAGATACCTGATACAGCCAATAACTACAAGCTCATACACTTTTACAAAGCAGCCGATTGTAATTGTAAATTCAAGCGAAATGAGTCTGTGAGTAAAGCCTTGGTGTTTGTTCATTGACATTCCCACTACAGCTCCCTTCCTCTGTCATGTAATAGAGTTTGACAATGCCAGTGTTCAGGCAGTGCTTTGTGTGTGT
>NW_005187426.1:2592564-2637602 GCF_000239375.1 Pundamilia nyererei
CGTGTGCTGGTCGGCATATTTGCAAATAGGTTTTATGATTTTCTTTTGTCGCACAACTTTGTCAGCCAACCTAGAAGCTGTTGTTGTGATTAAAGTGCTGATTACTTCAAAATGATGATAATAACAGCAACATAGCTCCGTGCCAAGAGCTGTTTCTCTGCAAGACGATGTACTGTAAATGTGCACGGAAAACGTTAAGAAGGTTACGTGCAACAGATTTCTCGTGTAAATCAGCGGTACAGCTTATTTACACTGCGTAGGCATTCCAGGTTTCTCTGCTGAGGGTGAGTTTTGTTTAAAAATGAGTCACCAAATTAAATTATTGCACTTCAGACTTCGCAAACTTTAGCGAAATGGGACACTTGCACATTCTCAATATTAGGGAGATGCTAAAAAACAGTTTTTTAATTATTAAAAAGGGGATATTTAGTACTTGGAAATGAACAAACAGATAAAGTGAAGGTGCCTGGATGAGATCATTAGACCAGCGAGAGAGGAACCTGCAGGTAAGCGGCAGGAAAAGCACACAAATATTAGGGGAAATGAATATCTGTCCAAGGGTATCTCGAGGCACGGCACAAGCATGGTGTGATGAAAGTTTAAAGATAACAGCAATTTCCACTCTTTGCTTTGATGAGCCCCTGTAGCTGGCTTCAGCCCAGCCCTTCATCTTGCAGTAAACTGAAAGGGTTAAACATGGGATACTAGGAGGCAACAAGTGTTTTATTATTATAGCAAAGTCTTGTCAATACTTAGTGAAAGCTTAAAAGTATATATGTATTTACTGTCTTTAGTTTATCATTATTCACATCATTTGGGCACTGATATTTACATTATCTTAGAAGTTATTGTGTCCTTGCTTCAACATGTGAAAGAGATACCTCTGTTGACTAATATAGTTATTTTAATTCATTTTAACCCATTTAATAGAGGGAGAAAATGAAAACTCAGCACACTTTGTTGGGTTCTGGTCATGTTTCTCATCTTAAAATGGATTTCTGAAAACAAATTCAAATATTTAATGGTCAATATGTTGAGTTCATTCTCAGTGGGGTGGTTCATATTCACAAATATAAGTGTATGTTTTAGATCAGAATTATCAGCTGGTGCTTTGTCTTTTTATTCTTCTACAAGAAAAACTTGCACAGATTGCAAAGGAAGAAACACTAATATCCTATGATTCCAGCTGCAAGACAATAATCTTCTCGCCATTAAAGCGAACTGCAATTACATACATTAAGAAAATTACGTTCTGCAATTTTCCCTCATACTAAGACAATACAGCACAAGAAGAGTGTTATTACAAGCTGTAACACTGTATTAAATTAAAGCAGTATGGCCTACAGTAGGATTGAGTCTGTCCGAATTCCCCTTGAATTAATAACGAAATCAAACTGTAAAAGTAAAATATCTTTTTCCACATATTCTCACATTAATATGTGGCCCGTCACCATTTCCTACCTCTGTTTCATTTCCAGCCTTCTGACAGATGGAATAATAGAGCTGTAATGCTACATTCATGCCATTAATTTCTGTAAGTACAAGCAGCAAGCGTGTGTGTTGTTGTAATCTCTCTACAGAAGGGACACTTCAAACAAGTCTGGAATGGAGGAACGGTGCCTTAAGCCCCTTGTTTCAACCTGGGATGCTAATGCATTTCAAGCTTAGTGCTAATAAAATTGAAAAATAAATGGAGGGTAATTGTTTCATGCATTTGAAGGGAACTGGCTCATTCCATTATGTGGTTGTGTTTGTGTGTGCGGCTGTCTGCGTGCGTGTGTTTGTGTGTGTGTGTGTCTTTCAATTTCCAGAATCAGTCGTCTGTTCAATGGCACCGAGCCCATCGTGTTGGACAGCTTGAAGCAGCACTACTTCATAGATCGGGATGGCGAGATATTCCGCTACATTCTCAGTTTCCTCAGGACCAGCAAATTGCTCCTTCCAGATGACTTCAAGGTATGTGTCTGCACCACAGTATACTGTATTGTGTGTACCTGTCTGCACCATCAACTCACTGTTTGAACAACATAACATAAAAGGCATTTGCCCAGACATCAGCTCACACTCTGTGTGCTTCTTTATTTTTCAAAAGATTGCACATTTAAGTGTGAATACTTCTGTATTTATTACAGTTTCTCTGTTCTCTGATTGATAGCGTGTTTTCAAAATAAACCTGATACCACAACAGTGCAACTAGTTGTGCTTGATACGCACAGCCTTACCCCCCTTAAGTGTATCATATGAATTATGTGTAGTAGAAACATAAACAGTAGTTAAGAAACTTTGAAGAGGAAAAAATGGATGCAGCCTGATTATTAAATGGTGGAAAGGTAAATTGCTAACTGGTTAACTGGCGCATGGTCTGGTGGTGTGCATGCCAATCACTTCTATAGAAGTGATCCCAGGTGAAATAACCCCTTATGAACTTCCACTCAGCTCCATGCAGACAGTAACTCTCATCCAGAGTCTAGAATTGGAAGGGAAAGGTCCAGTTTAATACCTGGTGCCCCATTTATGCGTACTTCTTTGCACTTGCTCTTTGCTCTTTATGAGACAATGAACCTGCATGCATGTGTGTCCTGTTTTAGTGGCATGTCAGTATCTATTGCAGACAATGTAGGTGCTTTGTCATATTCCTGTATTAAACAATTTAAAGCACATGTTCGGGGCACAAAAGCAAATTGTGAAAAGTTTTACATTTAAATGTATTATCTGTACGAGCTTTTTTGCATTCGCTGTATTTTTGTGTTGTGAAGGTTTCAGTTTGACAGAGTAAACTGTGTGTGTGTGTGTTAGCTGTAAAAGTTGTGTAAGAAGCTGATGTGATAGAGTGTTAGCAAACTTTAAACATTAGCATTTCACTGAAGTTGTGTTTCTGGACACCTGCCAATGTAAGTCCAATAAATCCAAAATATCTGTGTCTTTAGTTGTTAAATTCTTGCCTATGTTCATTAGTTGACTTTGTCTACATGCTATTTGCTTCTGGCCAGGTAACATTTAGTTGGTGTAACAGAGCTTCTTTTTTTTTGCCTCCTGCTGCTTGAAATGAGGGTGATGAGAGTGAGGGATGAGAGTAAACCAAAATAGTAAAGCTACAGGCTGTGAAAACAAAACGATGATCTAAAAGATGCTAAAATGTTTAGCTGACCCTAAAAAAGCCTGAAGCGTTAGAGGGATGATCACTACCTATGACCCCGCTCACATTGCACGCATGCCATTTAATCTACTGTAATATGAAAGATAACGATTAAATTTAATTTTGGCACTAGTACAGATTTAGTCTCACCTAACAAGTATTCATACAATCATATGTGACGTTGTCTGAATGATTATCTTCCTACAGCTTCTTCCTTCTCGAGGTTTTCATTCCATGATACAGTTTCCTAGGTGTATTCTACACTTCGCTTCACGTCGACCCCACCTTAGTTTTCATGACCTTTTCACTGCACTGGCACTTGTTCATCATTCTGTACGAGGTAACAAGGCAAAGCCAAGCCACTGAGAGCCAGGGGCAAACTCTTTGGGCCCCACGGATAGTCTGAACAAGAGCCAAACCACAGACAACAGAACATGACATGAAAGCCCTGCATATTTTGGCAAATGACGGCCTGACTCAGTACCGATTAGATTTTCCCTTCTTATTCATACACCCCTCCTCCCCTCTGTTAAATCTTGACAGTCCAATCAGGCACCACAGTGGAAGAGAATGCATTGGACTTCATTGTTTCAACTCATTACGATCCCCTCGCATAAGCCTGTGTTGATCTGCATACCTTTCAATTTGCGTGAAGCCGGGGAAAAAAAATGCAAATAGTGCGAGGCGGAATTGAGCATGTCCTTATCTGAACACAATCAGGCTTGCCGTCGCCCCAGGGCTGGGTCTGTTCTGCTGCTGGCAGCCACGGCGCTGTGTGTTTTGCTAAATCAATGTGAAAGTCTGAGCAGAATAGGAAAAGAAATTTTTCAGCCTGCATCACTGGAACAAAATATTCACTATTAATATCCTCCCTCATCACATTATTCAAACTACAATTAATCACGAGAGAGTAAGCAATGCTCAGTCATATTGAGGGCATGGTTATAAACCGGTAAGAGTTACTGTTTTCTGTTATTATTCAGATTTTGCATTACTCCTTAAATTGATTTTTTTTTTAAATCTCAGATGCTGGAAATGACAGAAAGGCGCTTTTATTGTGATTTTATTTTATTTTTGAGTGACATTGTTATTCACCAACCTTGAACTTCTGCTTTTTTGGGGGGTCATTTTTGACCAAAACCTACATTACGTCTTCACTAGTCCTCTAAACTCCCTTATAGTGACATTTTCCATCATTTTCTTCTTCTCTTTCTCTGTCTCTCCCTCCCTCCCTCTGTCCTTCCCTGAAATGTTGCCTTGCCAGTGGGCGATCAGGTCGGATCATTATTTTGAAGCTCAAACGGGCTGTCTGGACACAGGATTGGGGGATGAATTGTCTCGTAGAGCTGGCAGCAGTAGCAGCAGCTTCAGCAGCCAGGACGGAGCTGTTGGCCCTGTCTCCCTCTCATCCTCACCTCAGCGCTTAGGATTACTCTGTTGTTTTCTGCTCTACTCAGGATGACTAAAGTGCCTCGCAGACAGACCCCTGTTAAAAACATATCCATCCATGGCTTCAGACCTGTGAAGGATGAGGAGTAGCACTTTGATACAGAGAGCTGCCTGAAGGGGAGCGTCTCAGTATGAGTTTTGTCAGCTGCAGCAAGAAGGCCAGGAGAAAAAAGACAGGGAGTAAGGGAGAGAAAAAGGGAAAAAAGGACCTCCACCCCCTCTTTTTGCATTCTGAAATCTTAAACATTAGACCGTCAGCTTAAGATGTGTTGCGTCAACGCCGCGTCCAGATGGAGTTGTATTTGGGTGTCGTTCACATGCCTCGGATGAAGGCACAGTTTAGATGAAGGGGTAAAACAGTGAGGGAGGCTTTTCAAGGCTAAAGAGTCTGACAGAAGCAGCAGGGTTAATGAATATGCTGTTTGCTGCCATGCTCTGTTTCTGTGCCCAGCAGTGGTCTTGAGAAGGAAAAGGGGAAAAACTCTTTCTAGATCAGGGCTCGCTGCCAGCGCCGACACCCAGACACCCAGAGCCACCAATGATGCAGACTATATGAAACATATGTTGTTTTTGCAGCACAAACACACATTGTCTCACTTGGGTGTTTGGACTTTGTTCTACGAAAAAAACCAGCAACCTCTTTCTCGAAAAACGTCACCAAATGGACAATCACTTCTTTGCTTCAGTTTACTATGTCCATTCATTGAATTAAGCTGTCATTGTTTGCCACTGTGAAACATTAATCAGAACACAGATTTATTAATTACTAATTATTTAGCAAAAAGGTTTTGCAGCATTTAGGTGTAACCTAATTAAATCGTGTTCTAATAGGAGCTTAACATCGGGCCACAAGCCTTATTAACATAAAACTCCCTCCATGTGAGGAATACATTAAAAACCTCCTTGGCTGATGATTGTCCTCATGTTCACTTGCACATATCTTTTCCTCACCTCCCGTCTGCCTCCAATAGCGAACCTCCGCCTTCCCGTATTTTCTGTGGTAGTGGTGAATGATGGTGCCATCTGGTCTTGTGGGAAATTAGAGGCAAGAGCGCAGGGGCAAATGGCCCCCAGCAAACCCTGCCCAGGAGGGAGAGGCAGGCAATCTGCTGCAGACTGTCTGTGCACAGGAATGCACCATCCCACTTCACCAGAGCCCAACTGACGGCCTTTCTGGAGTCAGCTCACTAAAACATGCTAAAGGCTAACACCACTCTGCCAAGAGCTACTGTGGAGGAGAGCTGCAGCATGGCTATCCTTTGTTTATTGAGAGTGTTGTCCTGCTGGTCCGAGTCCATCACTGATCTTGGTTTATTGTTCTTCAATCTGGTCGACGTATTACATGAAACCAAATGCATTTTAAAAAAATTTTAGCTTCATGGGGACAAACGAAGGTCACATTTTTGTATTATATTAAGATTAATTTGTCATTTGTGCAAGTTTATAAATTTAAAATCCTACACTGTTATTTTTGCCATTTGTAAAAATAAATAAATAATTTATCTATCTGTCAATGTGCAATTAGTTATTAGATCTTCTGTGAGTTACCTTTGCTACACAGGTAACACACACTTCACTACAGTGGAAGAGTCAGAGTTCATATACAGCAAGAACCCACTCTTGGAGTAATTAGAGGTTAAGTGTCTTGGTCAAGGACATCATTAGCTGCTGTGAGGAAGCCATAAGGAGTCCCGCAGATATACTTTCCTCTGTCATATTAATGTTGCACAATACTGTATATGTGTAGGGTTTTTCTGTGACCTTGGTGATGAGTTGCAATCCAGGGAAAGTCATAGTGTGTTAGTCACACATATTGCCAAGAGGAGTATAATACACATGCAAAGTCACTGCTCTCATCTGTACGTTTGTCTGCCTGCACAGGACTTCCACCTGCTGTACGAAGAGGCGCGTTATTACCAGCTGACACCCATGATCAAGGAGCTCGAGCGCTGGAAGCAGGAGCGCGAGCAACGACGAATGGCACAGCCCTGTGACTGCCTTGTGGTTCGTGTCACACCTGACCTGGGCGAGAGGATCGCCCTGAGCGGAGAGAAGGTCCTCATTGAGGAGATCTTTCCTGAGACTGGAGACGTTATGTGTAACTCGGTCAATGCTGGCTGGAACCAGGACCCAACACACGTCATCCGCTTTCCCCTCAATGGCTACTGCAGGCTCAACTCCGTCCAGGTAAGACGCTGAAATGCCTGTCCTTTGTTCATCTCCTTCTCTGCCCATGATTTATTTATCACATTCTAGATTTGTGTGTAAAACACATTACAGTGTTTACAGTTTTACTTGAGTTAGATTGTCCTGTGTGTACACCTCTGAGTGTAGTGCCAATATAACAAATATGTGCTGATATCTAACAATGACTTTCACGCATAGTTATTTTTTCTGTTACATTTATTCACTAATAAGCATGATACCATGGTACTTGCAGAGAATCAAGAGCAAAATGGCTTTGTGTAACAGAAAGTTTTGATGTGTGTCTAATATGTGACTGCAGCATAGTCACAGTCTTTCTAAAACTGGAGGCGGCATCATGATCAAGGCTGCATTCTGTAGCTACCAAATCAGCTAAGTTAGGTAACTGACAGCTGTCTTCAGCTGTGAGGAATTTGCTTGCTCATATAGAGCTGATTCAGCTCTTCCAACACCTCCTCACCTCAGCTGAAAAGGAATAAACTGTAATCTTATAGATGCAACCTTTAAAACTTTAATTTTTAACGTGAATATGCAAAGATCCAACTTACTGGCTCGCTGCTAACAACAAAACTTACAACGTGATCATGAAACTAACAGTGGTAGTTAATATGAACATTGTGCAACATGGGGGGGAGAAAGCCACAAAGTAACTTTAGTGGTGCACTTGCAGAAGAGTCGGAAAGTGTCAAAATGCCTATGTGCATTATGTATCATTATCTTTACCCAAACAGCTTAGTTTAGCTTACTTTCAACATGAAGATAAAATATTGAATATTTGTTTTATTTCTAACTGTACACAATGTTTTATGATACTGTGCTTGTATACCCCTCCATTCTCTTTTCTTACCAATTCTTTATTTAATGTTGGCCACAGGATGCAGACTCCAAAGAGGAACTTATGTATTTATCTACTCATTTATCCAGCAAAGTATTCTGCTTGGCAAGCAAACCATTTTTCACACCAACTTTCAACATTTTCATAAACATTTGAACACCTGGCTGGGATTTGCTCAACCTGGGCTTTTGTGACCACTATGCAGATCCACTTAGCTGTTTTGCTGAATGGCACACGATGGCATCTGCTGAGGGAGAGGTGGCTTTCTGTTGGTCACCTTCTGTGTGAGTCCTGTGCCAGTCTGCAGAGTTTATTTTCAGGTTGCTTTCCCAGATAAATGCTGTTATATACACTGATTTTTTTCAGTAACAGTAAGCTGGAATTACACCTCAAAACTTTGCTGTAAGGCACTTAGCATGATTTGTGGCCCACTATATTGCATTTTGCCACAGTAGAGATAATAGCTTGTTGTCAATAACTGGCATAATAGCCACTCTGGAGCAACAGCTGGAGTGTGCAGGTGTACAAAAACCTTTGGAGTTTTTCATTTTGTCAAACGATGGTCTTCAGTTGGCTGTTGGGGATGAGAATGATGCAAAACCTCAGCACGGTATTACCATAAAGCAATTTACCGCCAATATCATATCAAATACATTTGCTTTATGATCTGTTTTTGAATAAGTTTGGCACCGGTTTGAAAAATGGTGTGAGATGAACATCCGTTTTTGGTCAAGCAGAGTTGACCATGTTGTGGAGTCAAGTAGTAAGAGATTAAAAGCAACTTCAGAAAAAAATAGTTTTACAGTAGTGTTACCCTGCGAGGTCTGACAGAGAAAGAGAGGACGGGGGGAAACATAACAGTCTCACACCACAGGCTCGATATAACACACTTGAGTGCCCACAGCCATGAACAAACCTACACATAGAGGAGCCTTCACCCCTTCAGCACCCAAAGAGAGCCTCTCCCAGGCAGGCTAGTGCACTCTGACACCTCCACCTCCTTCCTGCCAGCGTGAGAGACCACCTCCAGGGAGGAGAGCAGAGCGAGTGGGACAAAGCACGTGTGGACTGCGGCCATGTTTTCCTGCGAAAAAATGAAGAAGAGAAATGGAAAGGGGGGGAAAATGATATGCATAATTTACGCTTTACTCCTTTTTAAGACACAGCTCCTTTTTTAAAAAGACTCCAATATAACACCGCTCAAGGCAATTGAAATACACGTATTGCATTTTTTAATACCATACTTACAATTTCTCAAACAGCCTAAACCAGTTTATACTTCTTTTATAGATTTTTAAATGACTTACAATATAATTAATTGGCCGCATCAACTAACACAACATTTTCCCACTCTGTTTACCAGTGAGACTGGTTATGGGATGTGAGCACATCTGACTAACACAATCTGAACGGCATCTTTATTGTTTAGGCTTTTATTAGGCTGTTCTTCTGAAGGCGAGGTGAGCCGAAACCCTTTTCTCATACAAACTCGTACAAGGCGGATCTGCGAGGTTTATAGGCAGCGACCCCTTCTTGTCTCATATTCTGGCCTCTCCTTGGTGTCTCCTCGTGAGCCCTCTAAGATACAGCTCTACGGCATTCGTTAAAAAAAATAATGAAAAGCACAAACACACACACACATACATATGCACACACAGTGAAGGGGCCCGGCTCATTGAGTCGATGTAGATGAGGACACAAGGAGCAGATGGAGGTGTTTTTTTTGTTGTAAGGGGAGATTTTTCCAAACAACTTAATCATTCTGTTCTCTTTCATTGTTGCGTGAAGGAATGAAAAGGTTAGGAAAATAATCCTTGTCTTACCTGCCAGACAATGAGCCTCTGATCTGATTTCAAGCCTGGACCTTAACCCAGGGGAACACACACACAACCACACCCTGCCCACAGAGGAAGTTCAGGGAGAGCATGGGGAGGCTGCGGCAGCACCGTCTGAAACTTATTTACTGTGTGATTGGATCAGTTTCAGAAGAGGTCTTGACAGGAAAGAGATGGATATATGATGACATTTAAATGTGTGCTGTTTTCACTTTATTATGTCAGAGGTGTAGAGATTTTATTGAAGCTGAGGTACTGTTGCTTTCGTGCCCCAGGCTGGACACTGCTAGACCTTGTTATAGTTGGTCACAAAATGATAACACACATTTCTCCATACCTTACTGTACACTATACACTGTACACGACCTGTGTTTTCTAAACATTTAATATTCCGTTTTAATAAGATAAAACATGAGGATAATTCATGAACATTGAAAAGATTTCCATGACTCGGTTTTCATGCTTTTAAAATTGGTGATATATCATTATACTGTATCATCTATTTATAGTTTGAAATGTGGCAGCAGTAATTCTTTGCATGTTGAGATATATATGTATTCTGTTGCCTTGCAAATTTAGCCACTTCTTTAATCTGTTGTCTTGTGTATTTAAATGCGAGAGAGGGAGAATAAACAAATCCACCTTGGCAAGTAACTCTCCATGAAGTCATGAATGGAATTTCGGGAGTAATGCAAACCACCTGCGCTGTGATGTAGATCCAGCGGGGGGAAACAAAAAGCAGCAAAGGCACTGAATGCAGGGAAAACATTTAGCCAAAGAGCCACAGAGGTGTACACACACGCGTCCCAGCGCTAGAGCTGGGCCTGCTGTTCCATACATCACCATGATGAAGCACTCAGATCAGACCAGAACCAATCCGTCCTACATCAATGTGACAGCGGAGGCAGTCGTAGAGAAGGGTCCCCTGTCCCCCTGCTGCCCAGGCGGAGAACGCAACACGTCGCAACACTCTCTTACATGTCACGCTGCCACTCCATCAATCCAGCGCTGGGTGAAAAGAGAAAGCACAGCTCATCAGAGCAGACACGGCCACACAAACACCTCCGCTGCGCTCCTCAGTGGCCCGAGTGGCAGAGTAAGACATTAACACTACTATGGCTTTGGGTCCCTTGGCTTTCTGTGTGGCTCTGTGGGTAAAGCACAATGTCAAGATTAACAGTAAGCAAGCCAGTGTGTAGAGAGGATTAAAGCTGGGAAATTCTGGCTGCTGACAGCTTCAGCAGTTGATGCCAGAAAAATCTTTAAAAAATTGTTCTAATTCGTTTGTTGGACACGGGCTGATTAGGTAGTGGAACGTAAATCAGAATAATGACAGAGAAGGACAATTCAACTGAAGACAATTAGGTAATTAACAAGTCGTAGTTTAATCAAAAGAAATGAATCAAATATATGGCACTTTTTTTCTGTGTTACATTTTATTGATCAAGTGTCACAAAATCTTTATCTCTGTAGAAATGGCTCATACAATAAGTGTACTGTAAATGTGAACATCAGTGATGGAAATTTTACGAAGTCAAACGCTCCAATGAGAATATGTTTCACTACAAATGAAACTTATTTATTCCAAGTCTAATTTTAAGGAAAAGATGTATTAACAACAAAATGAGCTTATAAAATATAAAAAAAAGAGATTTATAGAATATTACACTATTGCTTATGGGCTAAGCAATAATTTAATAGTTATTATTAATAGCTGATCAAGATAATTGTAACAGTTATATCCACTCCAGGATTGTTTTAATCTATAGATTGGATGATGGTTTGCATTTTCTGTAAGTGGTGCGGGAGTATAAAGTGGTATAAAATGTAAAGGGTTTTAAAGATTGTGCTTTTAGGACATGAGTAAATTCGCAAAGTTTTCTTTGATGATGGCTCTTGGTGTCTTAAATACGAGAACAAGTAACTAAAATTGAAATAGAAAAGGTCAGCGGATGAGTCAGGTGGAGCCCTTGTGTATTTAAGTCTCCTCAGTTTAGTAGTTGAACTACTTGCAGTCCCTTTGAGGACTGACCTAACCCAAAACACCTCTGTGCTCAGTATGTATTTACTGTGCCAGGGTTACGTATTGCATTCCCACAAGGGTCACCTGAGCTAAAAATCCTCGGTGAATCACGATGCTTAAAGACACTTTAGAGTGCCTATTTGTAATGGAGCTCAGTCAGCTGCAAGTACTTTAAGAATAGACTGTTCTGTCAACGTGTTTTTGCTGTCTGTGACTCTTTAAAAAGCTGGCAGATGGCTTAGAGAATTAGAAAGAGTTGGAGCTTCACGGATGTTTTATGCCAGATGCTTGTGATAAGCAGAGGATACGACGCAGAGACTGCAGTTAGTGCTCCTTGTCACATATTGAAGACTGCATAGTTAAACAAAAGCAACCCCCTGAGTGTGGCGCCCATCTCATGCTACAGTGTGTGTGTGTCATAATGTGTCAATCATCTCTGTGTCTTGTGCCATGAGGAGCAAGTGTCTTACAACTCCTCCTGAGAAGTCTTGCAAGTGTGTCTGTGCACTCTGGTGGCCATCAATATTGTATTGTGCTCCGGTTTCCAGGCCTGAGACTCATCCACTTTGATACATGCCTCGCCATCTTGGCTAAGATGCTGGGAGGTTAGAGGAGTGAGGCTGATGTATACCCTACTGATCCCCGTGGTGACTCCAGGTTGAGTGGCAGCTCAGATGGATGGTTAAATGCTGAATGGTGTGCGTGTGTTTGAGGGGAGATCCCTGTGCGGCCAAGTCGACCGTACAACCGCGAGACTGACTTCAAATGCAGGATCACTGGGGATGAAGAGGCTGAAGAGACACTTGTATTCAGCTTCAATCACAAAGACAGGAGAAGACAAAAGGAAGTGCTTGATTTCATAGAACAACTAGCAAAGTTTGGTGCTGCAATATCCTCTTTACTGTTATTTTGATTTCCTGCTTTGATTATTGTGGTGTCGTGCTGAAAAGAAGCCTGTCTTTAGGTTGAAAGTGGTGGACATGAAAAACGGAAAAAACAAAAAAACAAAACAAAGACTGCTAATTAGCTGTAATCCAATTTCGTGGAAATCACCGTGTTAGGGATGAGGCATCGACCAATGAGGGTGCCCACATGCAACTCGCCGTTAGAATATTTTGTTATGGTTTCGCTCAAGTGAGGCAGTAAAGGAAGCAAAGAAATCTGCATAAGTACAACATAAGCTGGGATCTGAAAGCCTGCGGTCAGAAGTATGTTCTGCAGAACTGAGAAACCAGACATGTTTTAGCTTTTTAAGAGGGTGCATTACTTTTCCTTGTCAACGGGGACTGATTTTGGGACATTGTCCTGTGGACATTAAAACCTTTTGCTTGGATACGTCTTAATTATTCACTATATTGTTTATTCCCCCATGGCACTAACTCACTGTGTCAAACTGAATGCGAAGGTTTTTTTTTTTTTATGGCATCTTATAGTCATTACAGTATCCTTGAGTCAGTTACAACTATCTATAATAATATCCTTAAGTCTTTTGTGTTGCCATGCATTAATGATAAAAGTGTTTTCAGACTATCTTTATTGATCAGGCCATTCTCCTCTGTGACCAAATTCATTGCTGAACATGATGGAGTCCCACATGCGTTAAGAGATGATGGGGAAAAATGCAATGTGATGCAATGATCAAAGAAGGCTATGTAATATCATTTCCATAATCGTTAGGCTCCTCCGTCGTCTGTCATGGATTTGGGAGTGTTTGATGCTTGGGCAGGTCTCTTAATTAGCCGTCCTCACCATCAGCTGTCTGCTGCCCCTTCTGTCTCACAAATTACATAGTTTGTTGTTGTCATTTTGCTAGAGGACAAAAAGGGGGAGGGGGTTAACTTTTGCAAGTGGTCCTTTCTGCTTACAAGTAGCATGTCGGTGCACATTTAAGTTTTAATTTGAAAGCAGATGGGTGCTGGGGTTTTTCAGGTCTGTTCAACAAGTTTGTATGCATTTGTTACATTTTGGATTTGTACATTTTAATTCTTGCACGTTGTGTGAGTTTATCTGCTCTTCTTCACTGTATCCCCAACTGAGGAGGCTGCGGCCCTTTGACTTGCAGGCCTAAACATTCAACCATAGCGCGCCAATGGGGCCTAAGCTGTAATTAGAGAGGTCATCCTTCACCACGAGTGCACGTGTCAATGTGTGTCTGTGCGCGTGTGTGTGTGTGTGTGTGTGTGTGTGTATGAGCATCTGAAGAAATCATTCTGTTTTTCGTGAACTTCTCTGGCTCTCTATCTGGCAGAAAGAGTTAGCCCTCGGCGAGACCTTTCATTTCCATGCGCTGCACACTTCTTTAAAAGGAAGGGGGGATAAGTAAATACACGGCACTCCTCTCACTGGGATTTAGATCTATACCCCCTCCAAAAAAACAACATCCCACATGGATTACCCCAGATGAGTGATGCTGAAGTTCACGCGTTTGAGTCTGAGCGCATCTCTTGTTTGGACTACTGTGTGTATCACTGTCCAGACTAGAGGGGTAACATGAACCCCATCTCCTCTTCTCTCCCTGCAGCTCCAACACGTTGTCCACACTCAGATCACCCATAACTCCTCATCGTCATTCCCCACACGTCGCTCTCTCTTTCGCTCACGGACCTCACTTCTCCTCTCACCCAAGCCTCATTACTCAAATTAGGAGCTCCAGTAATCACCACGCTGAGCTACACTCAGCCTCTTAACACACCTCACTCACTCTCAGCTCTCCTCATCCCTTTGAGCTCATGCCCTCAGTTCGGTAGCCAATCTAGCACAAGCAGCATGAATATTGCAGAGATGGTGTGATGTCGGAGTGCCCTCTGGATTTATCTCATCACTGTGTGCGATTGGAGGTGGGGGAGGGTTAATGACACATGGTGCACGTTGTGACTGATGAACATCGGAGGTTGATGTCCATTGACTGGATGTGTAGATATCAAAAACTTGTACTGCTGCTCATTCATTAGTAAGAATGGATAGCAAACTTTATTTTTACAGTGGAAAGACTTGGTCGTGGCCAGACTCTGGAACAACAAAATTGTTACGCAAAAACAAACAAAAAAAAGATTTATCATACAAAAAGTTAAAGTTAAAACAATGAAAAAGTTGTTTAACTATTGAGGATGATGTTATACGTCTTATATATAAATACTAAAGTATAATCAGCACAAAGACTAAAAACAAGGTTAGCCAAGGAAATTAAGCTACCAGCACCTCTAAAGATGCTGTAATCTGTTGCTCTGCACTAAAACTGAAGTATAAACGCAACAAATTTTTCTGATTGGTTACAGGCCAATGCAGTTATAAGATCATTAACTTTCTGGTGTGTCTGGTGGTGGCTTTGGCAACTGTTCCTCACCAAGACATAAAGCAGAGCACAGAGTAATCCTTTGTAAAACAGAGAATTGTTTTGTTTTTACTCTTAGGATTTTGTGCAGATTAAACAAACAAAATCTAAAGTGTTAGTGAGCTTTTGATGTGACAGGAGGACAAATTTGTTATTAGACAGAGCTGCACTATTAATCTTCCCATCTTGGCAAGAATAAGCATATTTCACAAAACGTCAAACTATTCCTTAGAGCTGTATAAAACCTGAAACCTGCATCCTATCTGCAAACTGTTTCATTTAGACTTGTCCTTACTGACATGGTACCTTTGTTGTAAATGCCTTCTTCTCTGTCCTCTCTGCAGGTTCTGGAGCGTCTTTTCCAGAAAGGTTTCAGTGTGGCAGCATCATGCGGAGGCGGCGTGGACTCGTCCCAGTTTAGCGAGTATGTGTTGTGTCGTGAGGACCGGCGAAGTCTCTCCATTAACACACCCATCAGGATAAAACAAGAACCCCTGGACTAGAGCGTTCTGGGCGAGGGACTGCCAACACCCCCACCTCCCCCTAATACTTCTTCCATCTTCTCACACCACCCCACCCCTGCCTACTCCAACTCCCTTCCTGCCCTAATAGGACCACAACCACCCCCAACATACCTAAGTATTAGCAGAGGCTTGTTAACCTCACCAGTTCTCTGCAAAAACTCTAAGGGGAATGTAGTACCAAACAAAGGAAAAAAAAAAAAGCATCAGCAACAAAAGTTTTTAATTATGTTAAACAACGCCCAAAGAATCTGGGACTGTGATGAAAACAACAATGACGAACGGACACCACAGCAGCTGACAGCTCAACATTTTAGCACAGTGACTGGTTGTTTTTTTTCCCTTACCTTGTCATAAAAAGGTGCCCCGAGACTCTTGGAGGGACACAGTTTTCCCCCCTCCCATGCCTTGAACTCCAATCTACTTCATCATCAGCATACCACGTACACCCCAACCCTCTATCTTTTGTTTCGTCCGTGTCTGTGTGTGAGGCCTCAGTCTTCTCTGACTGGTGACAAGTCTGGTCTATTGTGGGACAAGGAAGATTTGGCAGACAGGATGTTTTTAAGGATGACAACAAGAGGACATGATTTAATGTTGTGAACTCCCACCCCCTCTCCCACAACCCCCAAGATCCCATGACCCTCACCCTACAGGCCTGGCTTCGACTGTCAGGACCTTGCCAAACACGACATCGTTTGCCAACTGATTGTTTATTACAATTTTTCATTGTTGTTTCTAAAGTATGTTCTTCTTGCTCCTTTTGCTGTTCTTATCATGACATAGTGTAAACAATTATTATTAATAGGATTATTTTTAATGTCTCTTTTTTTCTTTCTCCAATATGAAGGATGTATGAAAATTGTATTCATTAGGCTCTGAGAGCTTGTGAGGGAGCTTTTCTTGGCAGTAGCTGCAGAAACTCAGATGTCTGCAGGCTATGTGGCTAAAGCAATCTGACTGGCAATGCATTCAGAGCCAGAAAAAGTCCCATTGTTCGAACCAGAATGGAAGAAAACCTGGATGTTTTGACATTGTTTTTAGTCAAATGTGTAGCGCACATGAAAAAAAAAGAAGTGCTCCAGAATTTCTGCTTATTAGCTCTAAAACATATCTCGGGTCTCTGATTGGATTCTCTCACACGAGCACAAAGGATTTGTTCACACTTAGTTAAAGAACATTTGTAAATTTGAAATTCAGGTCAAATTTGCACACGCTCCAAGTGTATTGCAGTTTTGTTGAGTTAGAATGTTAAAGACTTGAGGACCAACGGAGAAAGCTGACGTTTACCAGTAAATCTCATAATCAGCACGAGATGTACTTTAAATGCTAAATGTTTCTTTGCACTTCAACATTTCCAACAGAGCTGCTCTGACCTGCTCCCTCAACACACTTGCTGGAGTCCAGTGAACGGCACCAAGTCAAGCTGATTCTCTTCTCGTGTTTTAGGAGACTGTGACATTAAAATATTTAAAAAGAGAAAGAAAAAAAACTCCAACTGAACAAACACTCTGGTACCAAAGTAGACGAGGTGCCTGTTTTGTTGATTGTACAAATATAAAGATGTTCTTTGTTGCAGTTTATAGCGAAATAAGACTAAATGCATTATTCAGAGCTGTATGAAGGGTACCAATATTTGATCCTCCAGGCTGCCAGTCTTGACAGTTTTCTTGAGAGTAGCTCACAGAACCTCCAGAGCAAGTTTGAAAGACAAGGTCTCTGTTTCAGGATTGTCACTTCTAAGTGAAGATTATTTCATCGGTTCTTCACATGTATGTATGGCAGAACCCAAACTGAACTATACTCACAGCATCAGCATATTATTCACAAAGAGGCATGTGGGCGGCATTTACTCTCTCCTGCTCTCGTTCTTTTGGTCTTATTCTCAACATTTCTGGATCAAAGACAGAAACAAGAAAGGCCAAGTTTTCATGCTTTATATTTGTGTGTAACTTACAGATGCTGT
Source organism: Pundamilia nyererei (assembly GCF_000239375.1). Taxonomy (NCBI): domain Eukaryota; kingdom Metazoa; phylum Chordata; class Actinopteri; order Cichliformes; family Cichlidae; genus Pundamilia; species Pundamilia nyererei. Next base: position 2,609,866 of record NW_005187426.1, read on the forward strand.
TTCTTCCATTCCAAAAGACTGAGGAGAAAAAAGAAGCCCATTCTGATCTTTGTGGGTGCTGGCAGTTTTTTGAGTTAAACTGGGGTTGTTTTTAGCAGTCCATTAAAAATGGGCGGTGGTTGTTCAGACTATGTTGTTTGTAATAGAATATTTAGTTTTTCTGGATGCTGCTGATTAAAAGAGGCCAATTAGTGGGTGAAGATGGACTGAGTTTAAGTGTTGCTTCAAGTCAAATGCAGTCCTCCCTGCGGGTCTTTTTAAAAAAAATATACAATCAAGTCCTTTGTTCTGACCTGCCAGTGGCCTGCGCCTTTGTATCTAGTCGCCTCAAAGGGAATGGTCAACCAGCCCTTTCATGTGCCAAGGCATGTTGGGCGCTTCACAGTCATCTTCACCCCCCTCTGCTTCCCTGAAGGCTCCAAGCTCAGTGGTGCCAGTAGAAACACGGGTTGTACCCCCTGCTGCTGTGTCATCCCTCATGCCCCATTTTCAAAATGCCCTCCTACGCCATAGCTCGTTGGACCACACCACAGCAAACCAAACAAACTGATGAGTCAAAATACGAACATACTCCGAGCAGACTGTACTGTGCAGCCAGTCCACTTTACTGTGGTGTAGATGCGAAGATCTTTGATTCATGTGATATGAGGTGTGGAACTCCATCTGGGTAGTTTCTTGAGGAAGAGTGGTAAAAATCAGTGATCAGTGTTCTAAAACTACACGTACAAGAACAACTTTTTCAGGAAGGAGGAAAAGAAAGCAGTTTTAGTTTGCCTCCCTGAAGTGGCACGGTGAATTATATTATAATGGACTCTAAACAACTTCCGAGAGCTAAGGGGTTACGCATTTGAAATAAAAAAATAAATAAAGATTTGTATTTGTGAGAAAAAAAGAGTAGATATGGGTTTCTGCAATAAAACCTGAGTATAGAAATAGCAGGTTATCTACAGAGACAGGAACGTGTAATTGGACTGGAAAGTTCATAGACATGTTCACATGCCACCCATTAAGTAAAAATACTGGTCAGTGTTCAGCCTGTCCACACGACATTTGCTCCACTTCTGAGGCGGGTCAGTTGTACAGTTATTATAAATTGAATTATCAGGACGCTGGGTTTTATGGGAGCCTCGTGTTTTTAAGAGACATCTCAGTCCTCTTCAGAAAAGAATGAAAAGAATTCAAAGCGTAACATTGTGTAAATATGGATTAAAACATTTCAAAGGGTATAATAAGGTGCAAATGTATATTATTTAAAGTGTTTAAAAACCATTAGACTGTGGTATTAAAGGGCATGTGTTCATTTACAGTGTCTCCATTTGACTTTTCTTGCATATTTGCGATAATAAAAGGATGTACTGTATATCTGACATGTGTCACATTGCTCTCATGTTTTTGAACAACCCCCATAGGATGAGAAATTTCAACTGTGTGTCCTCTCTCACTGAACTGATGCAATCTCACCAGCCTTTCTCTACCCAGGCATGTGTGTGCTCCCCGTTCATCATTTTTGCAAAGGGGGAAGGTCGTCTTCAGGGCTGAATGGGCCGAGATCCTGAAAAAACCAATATGCTCCTAAACCCCAATATTTTGCACTGAGTTAAATGGTTTGGTCTTTTCGAAAATGCTTCTGCTTAATTAGCAGCAGAAACCTAGAGGGACTTTTCATAGTTGAGCAGCAGCGCTTGACTCAGTTTGTACTTAGCATGTGCAATGTTAGAAATGGAAATGAAGCAGGCTGAATTAGTAGTAGACTTTGGTAAAAAAAACAAAAAAACAGCATAGCTCATTCTCCCTTGAAAATCTAAGAGGTGAACACATTGCTTAGTTGTTTTATTATTTGCATTTAGAGACATTTTAGAGTAAAAAACTCCTACCTACAAAATAGATTTATGCATACGCTGCTAGAGTGATACAAAGATGAAACTGGAAAAGGTCGTCTTTTCAGTTTAGTAAACAGCTTATTTATTCCTTTACAAAATAGGTACAAATACATAAGTATTGTTTTTCACACAAACAGGAAATTTTCAAGATATATACAAGAGTTTACCAAAAATAACGTGGTTCTAATAAACACATAGTTTTGTAAACAATATTTACAAATCATCCTTACACTGAAATGTATTTCCTCCATCTGTTTACACAGGAATATTGTCCTAATATTTTGGCTAAAAAGCTGTAGTAGTAGTTGTTGTTGTTGTTCTAGGAGTAGTAGTAGCAGTAGCAGTAGAAATGCCCTCCTGTGAAACGACCGGAAACCATAGAAATAATTCATAAAATCATCTGAAATCACTACAATAAGTACTGTTGTGCTTGTTTTTAAAACATGGTATTTTAGAGATAAAGTTTATGAAAATGTGTTGAGCATAAAAGCCAATCTAAAAAAAAAGCAGAACAGAACAAATATATTAATTGTTAAAAAATAAGTGTCTTTTGACAGAAAGTGGCAAATACTGTTTCTTTGCTATTATACAATGACAGCTTTCAGTTGTCAGGTAAAATAGATATCAAAAAAGTGCCGTCAAAATTTACAATGCACGACTTTTGCAAATGTCATCCATATTTAAATAAATTTCAATATGACAAGAAAAGCTGCATAGAGGCCAAGATGTTTAGTTAAATAGAGAAAACAAACAACAACAAAAACCCATAATGAATGCCATTACATAACACATTAAGGAATGGGGGGATGAAAGTAATATGACAAAAATGCAAGACATGTAAAAAGGACTTTCTGGTCAAATAGTGTTCTTCAGTCAGTGATATTGCAGAAAAGACAACAACAGAAACAAATCAGAGCCGCTTGCTTCAGTTTACCATTAGTTTGTTGCTGTGACATTATATTTCGGATCAAATGTCACACAAATATAAATGTTGTGCACTAAAACATCTCATGGATTAATTTGGCCATTCAATTAATTAAGTGAGGGTGTGGGTTGCTTTGAAATAGTTAAAAAGTGTTTTTGCCAAACATCAGTAATGTGCAGAAAGAACTATGAACGTGGATGATAGAGGAATGTCTGTTTTCATTCTCCCATGCCACTGATGCACTCAGAATAACAGCAAAATTGACCTTCATAAACCATTACTGTGGGCATGATACCATAAGACAAATTACAAACAGCTAGTCATAAAACAATGTTCACATTATGTGTTTAAAAAAATACTGACTCACTCAACAAGGGAAACCAGTCTGAAACTGGTGTCACATAGTGCCGTATGTGTTTTTTTGTTAAATGACCTTTCAAGAAGGCTCAAGAGGCGTCTCCTTTGTAACAACACTCTACAGAATATACCATCTAAATTTGACTCTTTCAAAGCACATGGTTGTACAAAACATTAGGTTTCATAATATTGACACATGGATTATTCCTTTTCTTACAAAGCTTACATGTGATAAAAATATACATGCTGTAAAATAATTCAAAAAGAACTATTTACACATATAGTAAGGAAATTGAATTTACTGCTGTTATTTGGAATCTGGATGTTTCAGAATCATGAGTTGGTCTAGAAATCTGTAAAGTCCCACTTATTAGGTTCAGCTAGACTACATTCATTGAACTGTGTTCAACAAATAACTCATGGATAATATTGTAGGCTGTATCAATATGCTATTATATTTTCTTAGCCAAGGAAATTTCTACTTTAAGGTGGTTCACTGAAGCTTCTGCCAAGAATGTCAAACAAACATGGAAGAAGGTCTTGGTCAAGTCCTATGACGTAAACACATCGTTCCTCTGGCAAATCCAACTTCAGCAATAGGAAATGATGGGGCCCTTAAACTGAATGATCTAACTACACACTGTGAAGCTAAAGGAGAAGACACGGAACACCAGTTTAATTTTTATTTATTTTTTCTGTCTATATCTCTCTCACTTTCTTTCTTGTTATTAAAAGCTACATCAAACATCACACTACAATACATATGGAGACACAGAGCTGAAACATTAGACCTGATCTGAAGGCACGTGGCTGGGAAGGAGGAGGAGGTGGTTGAGGTGGGCGCTGAGCGGAGCAGAGGCTACTTGAGCAGGGCACGGTAAAGGAGGAGCGAGTGGGCGGTCTCTCTCTCCTGCTCCATGTAGAAAATTAAGTCCCTGAGGTTGACACGAGTGATGCGCTGCCGTGTATACTGGCGTGATGAGGTGGATGGGGCGGATGAGCTGGCTGGGGAGCCTGCCGTACTGCCGGAAACCTGGAGACAATGCAGAGGTCGAAAGGTGAAATGAAATAACTCATACGATATGTCGATGCTTTTCATCAAGTGCTATATTATCCATGTAAAAGCCAGGTTCTGCAGTTCTGCAGCAGTAAAACAGTAAAACCCTCATCCAATTTAAGTAAAAGCGCTAAACACTTCAAGGTCATCTCCTTGTGCAGCCATACACTGTTCCCAGCACTCCTACTACATTTGGATTGCTGCCGTTTTGAACCCTTTTACTTTTGCATTTCAAACATGTATCGAGAGCTAACATCAACTTTTATACCATAATGGTTCAGCTTTCATATTGAGGTTGAGAGCTACATCTCGACAAGGCAAACTTGCTAGATTTTGTTTCTTGTGACTTCTTCCCCTAAAATAAAACTCAAATTGAAAGGTCTCTTTTATGACACAGTGGATTCATGCTTTTTAAACAAATGCAACGTGCATCTTAGAATGTGAGCATTGTAGCAGGCTGACGTTATGGTTTAGTCACACTACAGTAAAAACATAACGGTCCCCTTGTAACTAAGAAACGTTGGTGGTCAATATTGATTTTTTTTTGTGTGCATTTCATCACCAAAGAGTTTGGATGATCAACTGATTGCCCAGACATTACACATGCAAAACCTTCAAGCTCTGGGCAGCCACTTTGAATTGTGAGGCGACTGCATGGGTCGCCTGGGGGTAGGCAGCCTGTCTCTGAATTACTACAGTCCGACTCAGTCAGACTGCAATTACTTTCAGACAGATTGACAAAGATTTGCAAATAACTGACGTTTAATTTATAAATGCAAACAGATTGCAAATATTTTGCAGTAAATCTGGTTCCGTCTGCACTGATAAGCACATCTCATCTGCAATGTGTCTCTTTGCAAAAAGGGGACTCAACTCAACTGGTTGCCAGCTGGCTGTATTTTTGTTATATTTCTATATAACAAGAAGCTTGCCATGTGCCTATGCCATTCAGCAGATAAAGAGGTTTGCAATATTGCATTAATTTATCACAGTTAATTGCCATATGGCCACACAGAGACCACGCAATTGCCCACTTGACCCCATTTAATCGCAAACTGATAGGTTGACGACAGATTTACTCAATCGTATTTTACTTTCTAGCAACTCATTTGTGATTTTGTAGGAATCATGCAGCTAAAAAGAGAAGAGAATACCTTTGTTTTTGAATGGCAAATTGTGATAAGTTAAATCGTGGTGTGTAATGATCGATTTTTGATCCCACATTGGTGTCTGTTTGTGTACTTTGGCTATGCAAAGAGAGGGATTGTGGGAATTCAACTAATGCGGCAGCTACATTGCATGTAATGTAGCTGTTGCCATTGGATGGTTGTTGTTTTTTTTTTTCATTTAAAAGGCCAAAAGCATAACAGATGGCCAACTGGTTGAAAGGTTGGCTTGAACAGAATGGGACAGACAGTAAAGTCCACCACAAAGAAGACAAATTGCAAAAAAGACATCAAAGATAGCATATAGCTCAAATATAGACAGTTTTCATTATTTTTGGTTTCACCTCACTGCAAACAAGCTTTTTGTATGGCTTTTTTTTTTTTTACAGCTAAGCTAAACTCCCAACTTAACCTAGAGTAGCCCAGTTTACTGGTTGTTCTACGTATTTTTGACACTGTCCCTTGGTGACAGTGCAGCTACAGCTACAACATGTACATATGGGTCTGCAAAGCCCTGCATACCACCTCCTATCAGTGCACCACCATGCTGTGACCTAAACACAAACCCCAAACTCAGTATGACTTTTTTTATTGTTCCTTTTACTAAGAGTTTTTCCCTCACTTTCTTTTCTGTGAGTCTTTGGAACAGTTTCTATAGTGAAACACAAAACTGTTTAGAGTCAAGCAATATGTGGTTTCCATTCAGAAAATAAAATAATCTTTGTTCAATGGCAAACACATTGACAGTATCAATAGTAAGGAATGTGGCCTCTAAGCAAGTATACACCTCCAATAAAGAAAAATAATCTGTCTTGAAGAGCTGGATGAGATCAAAAGACACGCTAATAATGTCCAGATCTTCAGGTGCAGGCAAATGTTCAAAAAAAAAATTCTTTAAACTTACAAAACAAAACATTGGCAACATGCACCAAAGGCCACATTTTTGCTCATGTATGTTTTATGGCTCTTTACATTGCCTGGACTATGAACAGATTTTTCCTCTAAATAAACAACTCTGCTGACATAGATCTTAGCTGACGTTCCAGTCTGAAATGGAGACCTTGTTGTTTGTATTTGATCCAGGAAAAAGGAGAACGATAAAAAAACAGGGAGTGTATACAGAGGCTGATACAAATCAAGAGATGCATTTACATTTGGAAATGAGAAACACTGGGAAACAAATCCAGCGAGTGCCCACTTTTCACCCAGGCACAGAGAAATAAGACAGACATTTCAGTCAGGAACACCCTCTCATAATTACATTGATTGCACCACTCTGTAAACACAGAGTACAGACAGGCCTTAACTGCAAACATATGATGGGTATGAATTTACAAGAACAAAACCAAAGTCCCTCCAGTACCCACCCCCTCATATGCTTGTGTTTGTGTACAATGTATGATGATGCCTTGTCTCAAATTACCCTTAGAACACATTTTGTCCCTTTTTGGAAGCTGTATGATGATTGAGGCTAGCCAGGCCACTTCTCCTGCCAACTTACCTCAACCACATCTAGGGGCAAGTGGGTACAGCATGCTCCTCAGCACCCTGGGGCACACCAGACCCTCACTTTGGGGAGCAACCCCACTTTAATCAGGTCAATCATAGCTGACCACACGTGAAAGATGGGCCTGCCTACTGCCATGCCAATTACTGCCACTCACAAGTAAGGTTGATGACAGGGCCACAGATTTTACCAATCAAAGCCATCCATCCACCTAGATGGATAGGCAGCACTGGCCACAGGCAGGCAGTCAGTGCTGGGGTGGTGCAGTGGCTAAAGTGGGTGATGGTGGGGTGGAGGGAGGCAGAAAGCACAGACAGATCATGGTCAACAGGTAGTGCACTGCAGATCCCAGAATGCCTTATTCCCTTTGGGGACAAGGGCAGTCGTAAGTGATTGAAATAATACAGGCAGAAAGTCCAGCGCTTATAGAGGAATTCACTCAAAACAACCTCTCCTCTCCCCTCTGTCTTTATATGCTGTCGTCATAAGGAATGCCAACAACCCAAACAGTGGTATGTTGTTGTCAGTATCTATGGAGACCAATGCCTCTCACCAGTACACACAGGAAATAATGTTGCAGAGGAGGGAGGAGAGGGATGGGCATGGTAAACACCACCGCTAAACAAAGCAGATGGTGGAGTGTCAGTTAGAAAGGGAAGTGAGACATCAATGACTATTCGCTCCTTGTCTAGCAATTACACTGTAATTGTGTTTGAAATTCAATAAAAAAAAAAACAAAATGGTAGACTTTTGTAAGGTCATGGTGGATAAAAAGAAAACGTGAGCAGAGGAAAGAGTACGAGAGCAGAGTCACAAAGACAGACAGAGGAGTACAGCAAAAAGGAAAATCTCAAAATCAGCTTGGCCAAGAAAGATCCATGAGGCAAAAAACAGCATCTGTCATTTTATCTGTGATGGGCGCTCGGAGGCATTATGTCATATGACATATCCATCGTACAGAATGCGCAGGGATACTTCGATACATCTCTTCAGACATTTGACTTGTTTGGAGCGGGGGACAGACAGAAAAAACACAGAGAGTGCGGTGGATAGAACCTGAGGAGGGGAGAGCAGAGGCTTTAAAGCTCGTCTGTAATAAGGCCTCTTTTGCTGGCTCTGGTCTTCAGCGACAGTGTGTTGACATACATGACAACGCGCCAATGGTCCAGACACATTATTTTACACTATTTAATTCCCTGTGGTTTCCAGCACATATGCGAATGCACAAAAAAGCAGAAAAAGCAAGTCTAAATGTGCTTTATCTATCTTGCAATTAGCATAACACACTAAGTGGAAAATAATGAGAGAGGCACTGAAGCACAGGACAAGTCCTGCACATTCTTGGGTTGTGACCCTATAATAAGGCAAAAAATAGTTTCAGCAATTTCTTGTGAAGCTAAACTTCAGATTAGATTTATAAATAGAACATGAATGCATACTTTAAATGACTGAAGTAAGATTTACAGAAGTTATTCACAATAAATATGGCCTGATACCAGACAGAATTTTCAACTTGTTACACTCCATTTCCTTCGTAAGTTTGACAGTTCATCCCCTCTAACTGATTTATATGGGAGAGGAGATTTGATTTTCCCTAAACAATGACTAGAGACCACCTGAATCTAACATCGTTTTAAACCAAGAATGGTGCATAGCCACGTCAACACGCTGGTATCACTGTGATTTTAAGAGTGAACTGGAACATATTAAAACTGTTCCACATGTTCCTTCATTTATCTTTTATTTGTTTGTTTAGTAGAGAAACCCACTGTTTCATCTGAGCAGACAGTTTGGCAGAACACACAGATTTCAAGATAATGACAAAGGTAACAACAAATACAAGGCTTGTATTATTTAGTGTTATTATCTTCTTAAGTCCCAATGCAATTATAAAATTATGAGTGAGGACAGATTTCATGAAAATGACAAGGCTGGTGTGTTTGGACATTAATTTTTTTTTTCTACTTTTATATGATAATCAGAGATTCGTGGAAAAAAAGAATATTTTACTAGAAAGGACAAAGTCAGCAAATCACAATTTCAGATTATCAGATCATATATGGACTGCAAAACTCACTTTAACTTTGACAGAACTAAAATGAATTCATATTTTGCTAAACTTACTTTCAATTCATATTTCTATTTACACTCTCTGTCTTTCTTAATCTTGCCCTAATTTTTGACTTATTTTCTCCAGTTAAACAGTAACAGTAGTGGTGCTTGTATGTGTATGCAATTTACATTCAGTCCTTTACTGTTTAAGGGAAAGGGGGTAGGGTAGCGGTGGTGGTGGGTTTCTTGCTGATCTGTGTCTTTGAACCCTGAGTGGCACCTGTGCCTTGATGCCGAAGCCAATATTGGATTTGGCCCAGGTCACACCTTAGGGCGGTGGGTTAATGGCCCACTTTGCCAGGCACGCAGAGCTGCTCGGCCCTGCACAGTCCAACCTGCTGTCTCAGCACTCCACTCCTCACGGCAGAAGTTGCAGACAGAGGCTGGGTGGTGAGAGAGGGTGTACTGTATGTACCAGTGTGCGACAACACACTAACAATCACGCTGTATTAACTAAAACTGCAACATGGGGAGAAAACACCGCTTAGCTGTCATGCTAAAAGACAAATACTAGACTCTTGGTTAAGAAAAATAGAAGCTGTTCATAATACAACATTTATCTTTTACTTTGGTGGTGAGATAGCTCTTATGTCTAAGCCTCAGGCAATGAGGACATATATAGAACAACAATGATAGACTGCTGATAACATAGACAAATAAGCGAAGCAAAAGCTAAACCAAGTAGTGTTTTAAAGCTAAAAACTGGGCGGAAGTTAACGATAGCTGCTATTTAGTTATGAAAATTTTCGCTTTCATATTTCGGTCACTCTTAAGAGCACAAAGTCATGATTTAGTGCTCCAATTATATTTGCATTAGGTGTTTAGATCCTTTAAATTGGCTTGCAGGTCCTACTCCTGTTGGGCTTCCTCACATGATGAGTACCTGATGTGCTGACAAACTATCATGCATGCTGGTTGACTGAAGGCCTCGCAGATTTGCTGATTGACAAACTGAAGACCTGACTGTTGGGCTGACTGGCTCAGAGCTTGACTGACTCACTGACCGACCGACTCATTTACTGACTGCCTGGTTGACTGACTATGTGCCAGGATGCAAAGCTTTCCCACATGTTTTCCTCCATGCTGCATTTCAGTTGGGGAACGCTGCCTCGTCCCTTCAGTGTTTACAGTGTGTAGCCCAGCCGTGGGAGTGCAGCCCCGCTTCATCTCCACACTCGGCCTGAAACGCCTCTTCTCCGGGCGCCATTAATCAGCAACAGAGACTTTCTCTCTCGCCTCTCCCTTTTCTCGCTCTTCTACGCCCACAGACATGCTGGATGAGGCCATTTTGAAAGAGTTAACAGATGTCGGCTGATTTGCCCCAGGCTTTCTGACATTGCCCGAGTGATGTATTTGATGTGGAGTTTATTCAGCTCTAATAAACGTATAAAGAATTAGAATAATAATTCACAGATGTACATACCCAGATTATATGCCGGAGCTCCCCTTTGAAGCAGACAAGGCAGCCAAGATTAACAGAACCAGGGGAAAGGATGAAAAGGGTTTTGGTTCAGTCCACCAATAATCACAGAGGTCAGAATGGACTAATACCACAGCTTTATGTTCATGCACTGACGCAGATGGCCTTTGTTCCTATCAGAGGTTTCTAAATAAGAGGCAGCCAGTGTCGCCATGCTTTCAAAAATGGAGGCGAGTGAAGCCCATTTGCTATATATTTCTTTTCTTGTCACAAACATGTTATTTTTAATTTGTCATTTTGAGAGCAGTAAAAAGAAAAACTAAAAGAATAAAGGGTAAAACACAATGGGACAGGAGTGAGGTCTAGCATTCTGATCATGGCAAAAAGGATGAGGGAATTACTTTCAAAACAAACAACTTCCATTTGCTTCACAACTAAACAACAACAAATCTCAAAAATGGCCAGTTGCAGAGCATCTTAATACCCACATAAACCATAAAAACAGCTACACAGCTCCATGGCAATGCATAGCAACCGTGCAGAATTTCAGTCAAGGAGAAAGAAGGCAAAAAAACACCTTATTACTTCTAACTCCTGCAAGCCATTTTGGTCTCCAAAGGTTTTAGAGCGCCGCAGGCCATGTGTCTGCAGTGTTTCGGGAAATGACTTGCCTTCGCACGAACACTGCTATGTTCTGCAGCACTGCTGCCCCCAGCATCCCCGCTCAATTTCTGTTTAACCCTTTCCTGCCTTCCCTCACACTGACTCACTGCAACAGAGAGCTCACACCCAGCACAATACTGTCACATTGTTCAGCCTCCCACAACCAAAGCGAATCAGACCAGCTTTTTCACGAGCTAACACATTAACTCCACGTCTAATTTGGCTACTTAAGCATGTGATGGCTCTTGAATAACACGGTGCAGGAAAGGCGTAAGGTTACACGAGGAAGAGAAAGACGAAGTAGAAAAAAAAGTGCTCCATTCCACTTGATCTACTACAATGTGCGACACAGTTTGCACACTTGAGTGTGTATCAACGGTGGATTAAATCTGCAAACTCGTTGACACAACACATAATTAAAACATCTTGCTCGAGGTCAGGAATTTTCTAATTAGTAGTGTACTGACAAAGCTGCAATTCCATCGCCCTGAGTCCACAGGTTACTGCTAAGATGAAAGCCGACCCCGGAGCACTATTCTGCAGGGCTGCTCATACAATTCCTCAGAAGACAGTCACAGGGTCACCAAGCTAAACAGTCTGCTGCACCCGGAACCTTACTTCCAAACAAAGAACTTCAAACTTTCCTGCCTGGAAACACAATCTTGCTTTTGTTTCCCCTCTCTCTTTCTTTTCAACCTGAGAGAAACAAAAGATTTTGTGAAGGCAACTAGAGGAAGAAACCATAACACCGTTTTTAATCTTTTTAATTAAAATGCTCTAAGCCTGGCTAGCTGAACAAGTTGTTAAATAGTACAAAGGCTTTATTAGGTGGGGCTTTGTAGCTTAAGTTGGCAACCCCGCTTAGGATTTGGGGGTAATAACATTTGTTCACATATTGCCAATTATTATCTGCTAAATGACAGGAAAGCCATATTGTCCACAACCAGAGTAGTACACCAGCAGAACAGCTAACATAACAAGGATCCAGATGGTGCGTTTGTTGCTGTTGTGATTAATAAATCAGTTTTATTTGTCTGAAGATCATAATCCAACCAATAACCCACCAAGCAATGTGTTCAATGTCTTGCTTCTCTGGCACTTTCTATAGTGAGGGACGGAGTGGCTACGAAACTGCTAACAGCCTCCCTGATAACCTGGACAATTAACACAGGCCAAGTATCTTTGGCTACATAAAGTATCAGAAGTAGAACTTTTTCAGCATTAAATATTCAAGGCGTTTCATATATAAAATGAACCCAATTAGAGTTAAAATAGGAGAAGTGTAATGAGTCTCTAGTCAGAATGCTTGTCTTCAGAACTACTCACTAATGAGCCCTTGTTGGTTTTACACACTTTACTTTCAATGGTGTGGCACTGTCATTTCTGCTGGTTTTTAATTTTTAATTCAAGTTGAATGAGAGGGTGGTGACTGAGTTAATAACCAAGGCACCGGGGTGTTTTGCAGCCGATGGATAGCTGGGAGAAGTTGCCAAATGAGGCTTGTGGTCCACCCTTTGATGTCTTTGCGAAACGTTCCAAATAGGAATAACCAGTTAACAAAAGCCTATCGGTTCAGAATGGTATCAAACATAAATGACCATACTAAGAAGAACGCATCCTGCAAATGGCCTAATTAGGGAAAATGGTACACTAGCAAAATAGCATGGCACTGAATAACATAGAACCCATGCGCAATAACAGACACTGACTCAAGCACAGGATGAGACACGAAAAGCAGCACAACAGTTCCCGCTGCTCGGCAGACATGTGCTGTATCCTGAGCTGTCAGTCTTCACATAAATCCTCATATGAGCAGTGACACATTTCACTTACAAGAAAAGGAACACACCAAGGAGCCACAGTAGATTTGCAGATGTAGGGTTTTAGAGAGCACATCTATGGCAGAGGTTCGCGCTATGAATCGGCCCTTGATCTTAAATTGACATTAATGGGGCCATTTTTGACATCACTTAGCCATCACAGGCTCGCTCCCGTGCTGCTGACACTGGTCCCCGTGCACCTGATGCAGCGCCTGCTAAGATGAGCAGCAGGAAAATGGCTGTCTGAAGAGCAGGTCTGATTAAAATCCACGCTCTTCAGGGGAAAGAGTGGAGTTTCATGTTTTATATAGATGGCCCAGAAAGACGAACCAAAACTTAAATAGAGTGTCTCTGTGAACATTCGTGACCCCCAGTGTCATTGTTTTTTATCCAAAAAGCTGAAGGGGAGAAGCTGCCAAAGTTTTCTAAGCTATTCTGAAACAAATCTCTTTACCAGTCTGGGGATTTATGGTGTTAAATCAACTTACAGTAAAGTTACAGTAAAATGCCCGACTTATATTGTACTTCTACTAGTTTTTTTTGTTAAGCAAAAAAGTCTTTTGACTAACAATATGGTATGTGACACTTGTCGAAATTCAAATCGTATAGAGTAATATGCAATTAATTTAAAAAATCCAGATGTGTGGGAGGCAAACGGGGTAAAAATGGTTGGCAGCTTTGCAAAATTTCAACGCAGTTAAGGAGCTCCTCATTATGGTTCTGTTGGCACTTTTCTGGAGGCCTCATTCCTCCCATCAGATTGCTCTTCCACAGGCCCACAAGGCTTACTTCCTACCTGCACAGCATTTTGGCAACCTGCTTTATTATACCACATACAACAGCATCCTTTCCCAAGCAGCTGTGTGTATATATGTGTGTATAGTGCTTATCTACATATTGACTTGGTATAAATCCACACTCTTGTCTGCCATAATAATTACACATCTTGTAAAAGAAAGTACTCAATTCTTCCTGCACCTGAGGCGGGCAGCTGCAGGAGCTACCCTTCGGCGCCCAGCAAACACACCTCCGGCGCTGCCTGGTATCCAAACAGCTTCAGCGTGCACCCAAAGCCATTGCCTTCCATGGTGTAATGGCGCCTTTCTATTAGATTCCAAGTGAAGAGAAAATGCCAACGCAAGCACTGGTAAATGTGTTTCTATGTACTGCAGGAACAAAGCAGTTAGGACCGGCTGAACAGGTAATAAAGACAGCAGGGGCCTGTTTTATAGCTGTCAATGAGTCAAGACCACACACGCATAACTGCACATACCTCGATACAAATGTATACGCAAACACACAACAAAGTCATCATGTGTAGTGACAGAGGCCAGCCCAGGAGGTATGTTTGCATTCTGTGGCTCTCTGGACCTTGTGGTATGTGTATATAAAAATTTCTCCAAAGGCCAGACAAGCCTTTTAAAGCCAAACCACATCTCATTGCTCAGAAATGCCGTGACATGTAATCAAAATGCTGATGCGGACGATAGGGACCATAGCCAGCTATTCACAACTCCCCCAAAGTTCTATCAGTGGAGGCCGTTCATTAGTCCAACAAATACATAATTTATGCAATCTAAAATATACATGTGATCATGAATCAAAATGGGAATGAGAGGCACAGAAACACTGAGGCTTTCTGATGATGCCAATTCCTTTTTTTTGGAAAAACGAGAAGTGGTCAAATGTTGCCAAACATGCCCAACCGCAGCATCTTTGTTCTTCTTAGAGGCTAAACCAAAGCCAGCTATGGCAATATTAAAAGTAGCAGCAATCTATGGTCATTACAACTCTTTTCTTATTCAGACAAGATTGTTTTGTATTTGTCTATCGTCTGTGTCGTAGTCAAGTACATTATTAAACTCAGAATACGCCATTGAGCAGCAAATGTGGAATTTACAAGACGTGCATGTAAAACATATTAAGCCAACCTGGGAGACAGTAGGTTAGAGTGAATGACACTTGACACAAAAAAGAAAATGCAAAATCAACAGGAGCAACACATGCCGACATCAAAAACAGTGAAAGAGCCATAAGCCTTTATCCTTTCTTCATTCAGGGCTCATAACATCTATGTGCATGGTGATGTCTGAACTCTGCTGAGATTATTTGTCAAAAATGCCTGAATTTCACAGTTAATTGGCCTCCCTAATTAGCACAGGATGTCTAATTCCCATTGCAGTCAGTGTGCTAAATGGTAAAGCTTTAGCAAGCGGATGCCATTCCTTTTCATTTGAGCAGAGAGACTCCCTGTGCAAACCGAGCTACACTGTACATTACACACTCAATGATCGATTCTAAATCTTAATTAGGGAAACGACAAACAAGCAATGGGACTTAATGAACTGTGTACCTTGTCAAACAGCTGGCTGATTATATTTATTGAGATATATGTTAAATTTAATGATTTGGGCAATTAACTGTTAGACCCCCTCTGTAATCTCTGAGGGACATAAAGAGGCCAGGGAGTTGAGCACAAGGGCCAGAGACCTAATGGAAAGCAGCTGACAAATATTTGTCATCCCCAGAGCGCTGAAATAGGCATCGGCGACTCAGAAGACCTTGTGCTTCAAAATGAAGATGTCATATACAGGGAGTCAACTCCCTTGTCTGCTTCAATCACTAGTGCTCCTGGTTAACACAGCTCTGATGGTGTAATAAGACATGTTTCAGACACTCCTAGCTTTGCTGGGACCTCAATTCATTTAATGATGTGAGATGTTCTGCACAAACAATACAGAAACATAACAAAAGACATCTGAAAGTGTGCACAGCCTTTATTATCAGTGTCGTTTTTTTCACGGCCATCCATTTCTAACTTTTTTTTCTAAATTGGTCAAATGGAAAGCAGTGAAAAGCGAGGAAAAAAAATTAAGCTGAGCCGAAAAGTGCGACTTGGATTTAATATTTTATAATTGCCAAGGGACATTCTAAGATCAATGAATTTTTGCCCGGGACACACATCAGAAAGAGATGTACTTCAGTCTTTTTAGGGAACATTGGTCTATTTAATTCCAGTGTCTGATGCATGTGAAATATGCCTTCCATGGCCTCCTTCTTCTTCCCCAGGCACTGCTGCAGGCAGACATTACCACTTTTAATGGGCCGCCATGAGAAGAGGCAAGTCAGCCAATAACCCATCCTCACTAATGGATCGCCTTGTTTGTTCTCTTTTACCATTTTCAGAAGCTAATTTTAGATGTTCTGTTTTCCTGTTAAAATACAAAATAAAGGACACTGTATCACAACAACATTTTAACAAAAACAATGAAACAGATGAAGAACAGCAAGGGAGCTGTAACAGATATGATATTTATGCACGGACATTCTCTGCATGTAAATCATGTGGTTGTTCATCCAGATTATGAAGGGTAGGTATTGTGTAACTGAAAGCCATAACAGGGCCTGTCTCAGAGAGGGGGGTTACAGAAAAAGGCTTCAATGGGTTGCAGTAACAAAGTCAGACTTGACTTATGGTGGGTAGAAAACGGCAGTAGCTTTTAGGAGTGGTAATGATCAGCTGTTTGATCGGTTTAAGCCTGGGACTAAAATATCTGCTTGTCTGGATTTCAATTTTGCCTCAACCTTTAACTTTTTAAATATATCTGAAGCTTCAGTTTTAGTTACAGATGTACACATTTTTTGTAGACCAAGCGTGAATAATATGACTTTACACCTGCTGATACTGATTACTGATATACATACAAATAATAGTATGTATATCACTAAGTTAGTAGTTAGGGAATATAATTAACATCAATCCACCTCACAGTTAAGCTGATAAAAGGCACTGAGTCGACATGGCTGGTTAAAATATGCATCAAATATCTATGGTAAAGCTGACGCCCAAGATGTGTTAGGACATGTTTTTGGTTTTGTTTTCAAAATTAGGACAAGTTCAGTTCTGCCTACCTGCTCAACCAGTGTGATGTTAATATAATACTGACAATAACCATGATAGGTGAAAATTAAAGACACTGACATTGGCATCATGTTAATAATAGAAAGTAGATAAAATCACATAAATTATAATTTAATTGTTCTTTCTATACTGCTTTCTACAGAAACGTATAAATCCCCGAATAGCATTTTAAGTGTAAAACACACAATAAGGTTGGAAGAAATGGAAGGATTTCTGTTTAACTCCCTCATGAAGGTTTGTACAATGAAACTTGTTATGTTCATGTTATAAGAATAAAGGCATTTTAAATTATATTTTTAGAAATAGTGACTTGGAGTTCTTAAATATTACCTCGATTAAGAGCAATATATTTTTAATTTTTCTAAAAACATTAGAATAATGGGATATTTGTAGTAAAAATAACATCTATCATGATAGATTATACTAAACTTAACAATTTCTACCTTTTTAAGCAGTTTATACTATTATTTAAATTTCAAGGGTTCGTTTCCACATACATTGCCACATATATTATTAAAAATACAAACAACTGTAAATGTATGTCTGTAGGTTACACAGAAACTATTTCGGGCAGAAAAATAGGAAAGTGCAAACTAGTATAGTTCAACTATTACACAGTGAAGATTGTTCTAAATTATTTAGCACCGACCTATGAGTGGAGAGGAATTGCTTACAGGATGCGTGATGTGCACCTCCATAAAGTCGTTGTTCTATGCTCTGATCAGGCATTTCTAGCATCCAATTGTAGTTTGCCATCTCCATACATACAGCTACTCTTCCTCCCGTCTTGGCATTCTTCTGCCCTCCTACCAGCATCTTTACTATATTTTTCTTCTTTTTTCCACGGGATCAAACCTAAACCTAGACCGCTGACAATGGAGTGCACATAAAATAACAGTGAATGACAACAAACCTAAATACATAGCAACATTAAAATGCACTCCTCCTTTGTAATGCTAGTGCTGTGCTGCAAAAGGCAATCAGGGTTAAATCTAACAGCATCGCAGGAGGTCCTATAAATAACGACAGTAAGTCACACAAAGGCACAGGAGTTTCTTAAGTGAGCCATAACAAAAAGAACTCTCTATGTATGCCTCTCCAGGGCTCCACCATGTAAGTTTCAGAGGCTCTATGTTGACAACTTTATTAGCAGCTCTTGCGTTCTCGAGTCATTCGATGCCATTCTCACATGTTAAGAATAAGAAACTTGAGGCTCGGAGTTTCCATCTCCTCCAGGATGCAGGAAATATAAGCAGCACAGAATGGCAAAGAGTGATTGAGGCATTTTCACTGCCTATCCCTATGAGTGGTGAAAGCGTAGGATGAGGAGTGTGGGTTTGCACAGTGCGGTATAGCACAGCATGGGGCCCACGATGTTAGGCTGTCCCCACGTCCCTGGCCAGCAGGCTAGCTAGAGAGCCAGCCATTACTGGTCCGCCTCCATAGCAGCGAGGCGGAGGGGGAAAAAAATGCAGCAAATTTCATTCTTCAGAAATTTAATTATATCAAGATTAACAAGGGAGGTAATTAATTTCTTTAAGATGGGTATCTTTTAAGTGCCTGGGGCTCAACTTTGTTGTCAAAACTGTATATTTAACCATTATTTCAGGGCAAAGTTTTAAAGGCAGAAATGAGGGGGATATCTACTTTGGCATGAATATGAATATATAGAAGCTTCTTATCTAAATAAGGAGACTACTGTGTTAAAACTACCATGTACATGTATAGATGTATGCTCTATTTAGGAATCACTAACAAAAAGACATTGGAACTTTATAATTATATTTTCAATGTAAAGTATATTGAGCTAAACCTTTTATTTTTTTAATCAACTGGTTGTAGTTGTAGGGAAAAGAAAAGAAGGTGATACACCCATATGAGTAAGATCTTATATGCCCCCTAAATACGTTCAATATGTTTAAATATGTAGAGGTGTAGAAACAAACAGGAAACAGGCTATTGAGAAATAAAAGTACACTAAAGTTTATTTTAATCCTGCCATCATGTTAAAACAGGATAAGCAACTGCACAAATATTCATAACTATTATCCTAAAGCAAGAGGCCATAAAGAAGATAACAATTTTTGAAGTTTATCAAAATCTTTATTAGAAATTTGTGCTTATTTATCATCTTAGCAGCACTGGTTTCATGTAAGGCAATGATGGTTGGGTGGTCATTTTGCTATTCCGACCCTTTAGTGCTGACTGAGATGTCTCAAAAACTGTTGGCGTGCCATTAAATGCTGGACATGCATATAAAATGCCCAGAGGATTAATCCTAAGACTTTGATGATCTTGACTTTTCTTGAATTTCTAGTTAAACATTTTCATATATAACCATGGTGGGAAAAAGTAGGAACCCGAATTACAACTTTGTGATCCTGTGACCTTTCCTGCAGCACCTCCAGCAGTAAAAGGTTTTACAAAATTTCTCAGTATCTCAATATCCGCTGGATATGTACATGTACAAAACTGAGTACAAACATTAGTGGCCCCCAAAGAAGCAGTCCAGAGACTTGGTAACAACAATTTTCATGTGGTGTATATTAAACACGCATGGAAGGTGTATCAAAAAAAAAAAAAAAATCATCCAATGTCAGAGTTTTTTTAATTCTACAGTTGTTCACCGGTAATGACTGAAACATGTACTATTAAAAAGACGGGATTCGTGACTTTCAGGTGTTGCCGGTAGGTTGCATAACAACAGCAGTGCCTGAAGTGACTCCAGACATGCTCGCAAACGTATGTGACAAGTGTGACTATTGTATGGAGGTATGCCATCCCTTGCAAATCGGTCTATTGTTACCTAGAACTAAAATGCTGGACCTCTGACTATGATTTTAAGCATTTCAGGTCAACTGCATATCTATTGATTACATGAATTTCATGTTTTAATGTTTCACGTTAGCTCACAATGGAACTGAATGGGAGTGGAAAGAAAAGTGTTTGATATAATTAAAGCAAAAGCCAACAGTTTTGTCTTTCCATGATATAGCTGTATTTTAAATGCTTTAACCCACAGAACATAATGTTAAAATCCTAGTGGATACAACTGTGCTCCGCATTGTGTAGGGGAAAAGAAAGTTGGCTAAGTTCACCGTGTTAAAGCTCTCAAAACGGATGGCATCTGGCCAAAAAACCCCTGTAACCATTCGGAAGACTCAACTCTGTCTCCTTTGTGTCCTCACTAGTAGAAATACTGAATTGCCTTGAGACGTAAAGTCAAACTAACATTAAAATCTTCTTGACATTATGAAACCAATAGCAGCCTCTCCGTGCCCTCTTTAATCATATTTATGTAGTATGTAGAGAAGGGGAGCTCACACAGGAATCCTTATGCTTCACTGCATCCTCACAGAAGTCATGCTAAAGTCGTTGCATTCGTCTCAGATCCCACCCTTACTTGCATTAGAGGTGGAAAAAAAATCGTATAAATGCAAGAGCTAATCAGGGGTTAATGTCAAGGCTCCCAGTGGATTTAACAACAGGCTCTGTTTGGTTAAGGGCAAAAACAGAGCTCCACAAGAAGGTTAAGTTAGCTGTCTTTTCCATTAAAACCGTCCACTTGGTGTATGACTCGAAGAGGAGCAAAAGGAAGGTACAAAACAGGAGGCAGCTGCTGTGACTACATTATATTTGCTCATTACTGCCCCTGCTCCTTCAACATTAGCAAGTAGCCACGACTTTCCAACCATATACTAACCCCAACAGATTCTGGACAGAGAAGGGAAAAAGATGGAAAGGAAAAAGCGATGAGGAGGAGGAGCAAGTGTTTTCCTTTATGCTGTGCCTTCTACAATCATTCGGTTGGCCTGTCTCCTTCTTAACCAAACAGCCTGGTTGGTCGTAGTCCTCTGAGTCCTTACACACCCCCTCCAGCTCCGGAAGCCTTGTACTCTCAGAGTTTCCTGTTTGTCTGGTTGAAGACCTGGACATTTTACTCCCAGGCGGCACATTGGGAGGGACATTGGAGGAGGAGGAGTAAGCAAAGGAGAAAAGCACAAGAGAGAAGGACAGAGGGGAGGTTGGCGGGCGAAGGCAAAGGGAGAGACACTGAACACTCCCGAGTTGGGATTGATTTACTTCATTAACCGAGATTACAAGTTTAACTTACAAACCAGAGGTCAAAATTTCTCATTAACAAGGGGACCGTGGAGAACCTCGGGGCTTGGAGACCACTCTTATTACTGACTACACATTTCAATCTGTCTTTGATGTTCCATGTCTGCCTTTCTACCCCCTCTTTCCCCCTCCTATTTTTTGGCAGCGAGGTTGATTTTAATTGTAGCTATAGAACAGAGCATAGTTTGCCTGTAAGCCAGCCTCCACATCTGTAGTGAGTGCAGCTTTAGTGATATTGGGTGCAGTCCATAGCTTGGGGCTAATTTTAATGGTCCCCCCCCTCCCTCCTTCATTGGAGACTCAGATTGTTTTCCACGTGATTCCTGTTAATTTAGCTGGAGGAAAGGGCATCAGTTTTCCTTGTGCTTTTCCCCCTCTCTCCCCATGCCTCTCACTCTATTGCCTCACTCCTTCTTTCTGATCTACAGCCTCAAAGAAAGAAGGTGAAATGAATTCAAATGGAAAAATAGACTGTGCTCACTATTAAATCGCTCGCCTACCTTTGTCCCTCGCATTGCGCCTGGTTGAGACAGATAGGAGAAAGCCAGTGTGGCTGTACAAACTGGGGCAATTTAGCTGCTATTGTCGCTTTTACGTCAACAAACAAAGCTCTTCCTTTGATGTGATAAATGGCCTAAGTGCCTGGATGATAACTCAGAGCTCATAAATGTGTCAAGGATGTTTCAAAGCTCTGAGCATGTTTAACACTGCAGGACATTGTGCACTGAGGCACAGTTTACATCGCAGAACCTTTAATGCTAACCTTAGATGTACAGAGGAGCCTCTGCCTCTCATAAGCTAGCAAAACTGCAGCAACTCAGTTCAGACAGGATTCACCATATGAGATGAGAGGAGATCACAACATACAAAAATCAATGGGTGGAAATGAAACAGTAAAGTGTTCAAATCGTATTAAATGTGTTAAAGGACAGAGTACAGAGGGTGTCATGGAATAATCATTATAAACAGAGCTATTTTTGGCTTGTCTGTCTCTCATCCTTTATTCACTGAACTCAAGTCTAACTATACCATCTTACCAGCTTTTACATACAATATACAAATGTTGGTGGCTGGAGAAAAGAATTGAATATGGAATAGAGTTGACTTTTGTGTAGGATGCAGTAGTAATGTGTAGAAGTAATGATCCTAAAAGTTAATTCCCTTTCATTCTATACTTGTTAAAGCATTCATGAGGCCAAAGGTCATTTCTCCATACAACTTCAAACACCGTTTGCTAGCACACGTCATCACAAACTCCTAAAACTGGTAGCTCACCCTTGACTTTTGTGTTGAACCTGTGTGTGCAGATAGCTGGGTAAGGGTTGTAGGATCGGAACAATTAAGCTGGAGGCAGAGTTGGAGTATGTGCGCCTGAGCACCCTCTGCCTGTGTGCTGACCCACCACTGGGGCCACAGCAGGCCCTCTTCCAGCAAGCCAGCCAGCAGCCGCAGCCATTGGTTCCTTGGAACTAATCCACCCCGAGGAGCCCTGTAAGACCCCCTTTGTTCCCTCCTGCAGACTAGATCAAGCTGGAGACAGACACTCCAGTCTTGACTGGCTATCAATTTCACAGCTTCTAGCGATCTACATCCAGGCACAGGCCCAACTGCGGCCAAGCCGCCATCACATTAAAGGTGATTGAAAGGGGGGATCGGGCTGCGGGGAAAGAAGCAAAATTGTGTCACGTGAATTCCGTCACAGTCCAAACAAGGTGGAAAGGTGGTCTGTTTAGTGAAAAAATAAGCAGGAGTAAAGGAATATAAAAAAAAGCGGATTTCAGCAGGAGTTCTGCCTCTCAGTGAACAGAACAGGATCTCAACAAGGCCATTATCTGGCTCCTAATTTGAGCTCTGGCACAGCACTGAAGGGCTGCCTTTGTCTAGGATTAATGCGGAAAGCTCAGGATGCGATGTCAGAGGGAAATAATCAGCGTGGGCCCTTCATAACGTTGGCTGCTTGTGCTCCTGGCCAGGGCCCCCGGCTCATTTTTGTGGAGATGAAATCTATGACAAGCCCCTCAGTGAAGCTAAGAGCAGGCAACAGTCCAGTAACACCCACAGGCCTCCAGGCATCCTGTGACCCCCTTAGAAAAGTCACATTCACTTTGCTCTGGAGAAGGGAAAGAGAACGCCGCAGGCGATTCCAGCCCATGTGAAATGAAGAAATGTGAGGAGGTGAAAACGAAGTGAAAATAAGTTAAGATTCCTCCTCCGCCCCCTCTGCAATCACTCCAGAGGAGGGGCACACTGTGGCTTCACTTTATTATGCCTTCTAATTAAACATATACAGGACATTAAAAAAGGGAGAAAAACATAAAAAAGCCAACAACTCTGCCATAATGTATATTCATGTTTATGTTGTGTAACTGCATTTAGGGAAACAGTTTGAAAAATCAGGGTTGGTTTTTTTTTTTCTAATGCAGCATGAGGTCGGGGGCTAATACCCATCAGGGTAAAACATTCTGAAAGAGGTTGGCACTGTACTCAAGGACCAGAAATAATGCTTTTATTTTGTTATTTATGCTTTTTTACCGTTTGCATTACCATGCTCCTCTGCAGCATATTGCTGCTAAGCGAAGGATGTGAAGATGCAACTCGATAAGCAGGTTATTAAAATGACCAATTGACATTCAAAATTCAGGCTTATTTTAGATTCATCATATTTACAGATGAATATGTGGAATTTAAATATTTCCCAGCTGCCTAAAGGAAAAATATGATTTGGTACAGCAATTAGGCATGACTTCATGTATAACCCTGTGCTACAGAAATGTGATACTAAGGTTGTTGCTTTTGGAACCTGTAACGGAAGAGTTTTCTTTGTAATACCAGAGTTCAGGTTAATTCAAACCATAACAGGCAAGTCACATGGAAGTGTGTCGCTGTGCTCTCTGTACAGTGCAGATATTTCCTTACATCCATCATTTCATCCTTCCTAACTTTGAGTGAAACAGGTTGAGTCTTCAGATGTATCTCTAAACTTAAATCATTCTTACCAGTAGAGGAACACAACTGAGCTCAAAGATAAAGACAGGCATAAATAAGACCAACAAAACTAGTCTGCAAGACAAACCTGCTTCCTGGTATTTCAAGAAAAGTACTGACTCATCACTCTAAAGATTAAGATTTTATCCTCTTTATTTACTCACTCCTTGGACATTTCTTTGTAGGCAATCATCGCTGATCATTTGATGCACGCCACAGGCCCGACTGTTTTTGAAACGCTCCGTTTCATTCATCTGGTAATGAAAATTTGGCCCTCTGCTAAACTGTTCCTCTGCTAAAAAAATGAACTACCTGGCTCAAAATGTTCATAATATGTATTAATTAATTTAAATATGAAATAAAATGAATAACTTTAGTGCAGAATGACAATAACCCTTTTGGCAGCCATATAAACCTCATGTGAATGTCGCACGGTCAATGTGGCTTGTCATTGCTACTCTCGACGCCTGTTGTGTCAGTAGTTCTAAAACCATGCCTGCTTCCAGTGTTGGGAAGGTTACTTTTAAAATGTATTCCACTACAGATTACAGAATACATGCCCCAAAATGTATTCTGTAACGCACTCTGTTACGTTACTCAATGAGAGTAACGTATTCTGAATATTTTGGATTACGTAATATTTTATCATGCTTTTACAACTACATGAATGTACTATTGCTGTGTTTTTTTTACTATTACAGAAGGCTACTCACCATACCAAAACCAACTAGATTTTTAAATCTTAATATAAATGAGTAACAGTAGGATGGACATTAGGTAAAGCTGCACTTTTTGCAGCGATCTCGTACAGAAAACTATTCCGCGTGTATATAAAATATGTCCGCGTCTCCGAACTGTAGTAAAGGGACCTCTGACTAATATGTCGGATTCGTGTCGGGCTTGTAGCCGAAAACTAGCTTTACTTTGTTGTCTGGGTCAACTTTGCTAGCGAGAGACAGAGAGAGGCATTGAAAGGCTGCTCCAACGGAACTTATTGTTTAGGAGAAAAACACGAACACAGTGTACAGTTGAGTCTTAACAGCTTACTTACAGCTGGGCTACGCTGCCCATGAGGCTACATTCTTTAGGGCTATGCCTGTAACACTCTGCCTATTGCCTTCATATTAAAGAATTTTTGAACAATAATTTTAAAAAATATTTTCATTATGCGGGCCGCAAGTAGAGGTGACATAGGCCGCGAGATTGAGACACGGGCATTAGAGCCTCTTAATGTGTGTTTTGTTTGGCTTTCCAGTAGGGCTGCACGATTAATCGTTAGAAAATCGCGATCTCGATTCATACTTATGTGCGATCTCATTTCCAAATGACAACGATTAAAAAAAAAAAAAAAAAAAAAAAAGACGACGACGACGACGACGATTGTACCGGATTTTGATCCGGGACGTACTCTGCATGAAAACAAGCACTCACTCTTCCTGCTCAACAAATGACAAGGGCGGAACAACGGAGAGCACGTTGTAGAGCATTTTGCTCTACAAGGGCCTGATATCCACTTATGAGGACATTATACTGCTACTGTTCTATCAACATTTTAAACAAATATCTTCATGTGGCTCTTATTTTTCTTAAAAACAAAAATAAGGTAAAAAAAAAAAAAAAATCTGGTAATTCTTTGTTTTTATATTCATTGGGCCCCAATATGACCAAATATGAAAGAGAAATTAAAAATGCATGCCGTGGAAGAGTTCGGGTCTTATGAGGTTAATGAGAGAAAATAAAACAACTGAATTTTTAAAAATGCTCTTTGTGCTTATAACATATTAAAATAATAAAAACGATAATAAAAGTCTAAAAACAACTGACCAAGAATAGTCACAGGTATCATAGCTGGTTTATTTAACGTTTCCTTTGGTGTGTGAGGAGATGTTGACATGCAGAGTTTAAAACAGTCCTCATTTTGCAGTGGATGACTTTTCAGCTGGAGGAATAAATTCGTGGTACTGCTAACTTTTGCGGCAATCGTTTTACGGGATGTTTTGCAAGTTACCGCATCTTGTTCAACACCCTCCATGTGAAATCCAAATTCCCTCGCTTGTTTGAAACTTCCGCTGTCGCCATATTTTCCCTATCTGGTAGTATATAAAACGCATGCTCAGTGTAGTCTGCCAGGTAGACAATTTTCTGGTTGGATTAATGATGCATTTGAAGTGTGTGGGAGAAAAAAGAACTCACAGTAAATTACATGCAGACAGCTTAATATTGCCATGGCTATTTATACTGGATGGTTACAATAAAGCTATTTTAACAAGCATACATTGAAAAACTCGCAATACATCGAGTATATTCAATGCATCGTCCACCCCTAAACAGAAGGTTGGAAAAACATTGCTTTGATGAGTCTTGGTTTTTGCTGTTACATTTGGATGACATGATCAAAATTTGGCTTAACTAAGATGAAAGCATGGATCCATCCAGTCTTGTATCAACAGTTCAGTTTGGTGGTACAATGATGTTGTGGATATTTTCAATGAACACAACTGGGCCCCTTACCACCAACGGAACAACAGATGCCTGCCTGAATAATCACCACAGTATACCCACCTTTGATGGCTGCTTCCAGCATGATAACGCATCAAAATTTAGATCATGCCAAACTTTTTTCAGCACAAATGTAGGGTCATAATTTGTATTAGCAGATATGATCATCGCAATGACCGCAAGCTCATTGCACTCAAATAGTCTTCACTGTAGCCAAATTTCATCCAAGAAAGCACTTAGTGGTAAAGTTGAACAAGAGAATTGAGAGTCACATCATGAAATATAATCAGTTTTTTTCTGGTTATTTTTTTGTTTCTTTCATAACCTGGCCTCATGTCTTGCATTTGGGTGTCCTCTATAGCAGTTGCATCCCATAACGTTGAGCAGAGGCTTAAAATTTGCAATAATTAATTTTTTTTTGCATTACCAAGTGCCAAGTTTATGACTCCCAAAAAAAAAAACTTGAACATTCTCTGAAATGTGAAAAGTATGATTTAACAACAAGATGGTAATTAGATTCAGGAGAATAGACGGCATTAAAAACTGAACACCTGAGATGTGTTCCAGCAATCTGACCAGCAGCCAGTATCAGAAACCACAACATTACCTGCAGTTATCCATTGTTATTCTTATTCACTGTCTTGCAGATAAGATATTCAGTGACTCATTTTTACTATCGAGTACTTACCGCAGTTGGGGATGACACGACTATGTAAAATTACCACTGAATACTGCCTACACAAGAAATTTAAACAAAGAAGCAATATTTTGAGGGGAAAACAATGTCTTTGGGAAAAACTCTAATATGTTGAAATGTTTATTGTTATTCAATTCAATTCAATCTTTATTGGCAGACTTCATGTCCATAAAAACAAGACAAGACACAAGAAACACACACACAACTCCACCCCCCACCCCCCAACACAAGGTATAAACCATTAAATATATATATGTATATAAATAAGTATATAAAGCATTTGTAAAAATATAAAACCATAATATACATAAAACACAATTACTTAAAATAAATCAATAAATACACAAACACTTTAACCAGTGCTTTCTGAGACTGGATGAGTAACGGGAACCACTCACTGTCAGATCTGTAAGTGCTAAAATTATACTGTTACTCAAACCATCCAGTCGTTCTCTAAAAGTGAACATTAACTTTCTTAAAAGTGCTTTAAAAGTCCAGACACCCACAGCTACAAACATCTGGCTGGCACTACCACTTCTAGGTATCCTGCAAAGGATTCTCATTGCATCATTATATGCAACATGCAGCTTCTGCATGCTACATTG
>NW_005187426.1:2638468-2689783 GCF_000239375.1 Pundamilia nyererei
TTCATAACTGGTACCAGTAAAATACACAGCATTGAGTCTGGTAATATGCCATGAATCATAAACCCAGTGAAACAGAGTGCTAAAAGAGGAGCTAGCCTTAAACTAGCATGTTTTAAATGTTCTGCAGTGATGTGATCCAAACCAGAGGATTTATTATCAGACAACCTATGAATGGCTTCATATACTTCATGTGTCCTTACACTTATTGTGTCATTACTCATGTCAAGATTGTCCTCATATGGATCACTTTTTATACAGTTAAACAACGCACTGTAATGCTGTCTCCATAATGCTGCAATGTTATCTGCCTCAGAAACACCTTCAACAGTTGATGGTAGAGACGGTTTACAGTTATTAAGAGCTTTCACCTCTTTCCAAAAATCTGCCATATTATTACACAGCATTTTCCTGGCCAAAGAATCTGCTCTCAGCATTTGCTCATTTTTAGTTATAAAGCGAACAGCGTACTTATATCTGGCATTCGCACATTTTTTCTGTTCAAATTCTGGGCCTTGTTTAGGTCTTCCAGCCATCGCCCAACATTTATAAGCTATGCGAGCTTCATCGTGGTACATGGATACATGTTCTTTCCAACCAGGTCTGATGTTAGGTTTCTTATGCTTATATTGTTTATCAAGCAGTGTACCACTTTCATGCAAAGCAGTCACTATATCATCATACATGGAGCAGAGTAAATGTTTATGCACAGCATTCTTACAGTTGACATCCTTGCACAAAATAGCTTCTTTGGGCAAAGAAGCTATTTTATCATAAGGAGGAAAAAATGAATTTGAATTCAAACTTATATCATGTAATAATTTAGTTATTTAAAATATGAAATTTTAAATAACTAAATTATTACATGATATAAGTTTAAAAAATATTTTATCATAATGAATTGTGCTGTTTGTTTTATTTTTAGCTTATCAGTTCCTCATAAATAACAAGAAAGTGCACAGATTTCTGTCAAATAAGATAACAATGTCATTGCCTAGGCATGTCCACTAACTAGAAATAGTAGAACATGATTGATTAAATTAGATTAAATCCAAAATTCTCGACTGTTAATTTCCCAAAGATCGATAGCAAGTCAGCATTACAAACTGGTAATGATAAAAAAAAACATTGACAATATAGTTCTCACCTCTGTCCCTGATGGCGTGGCCCCCGGTGAATCCACTTTACGTTTTTTTCGGGGTCCAATGGCGGCTAGTGCTGTAAGGTTGGCATCCCGCTGCCTCATCTGGGCCAGTTCCTGTTGTTGCATCTAGTGAAAACATAAGAAACAATCAGACCTTACTATGAACATAAGATTCACATCTAGTATTTCCACATTTTCACATGTTGTTCAGTTCTTCTAAGTCTTATGCACATAATAAATTTGCATCATGGCAGTGCATCCAGACACATTAGCTTAATGCTCCTCCCAAATGTACTTACTGTTGTTGTACTTGTTGTTCTTTCATAATGCTGAGAGATCGTTTTTTTATACTTCTTATGATATTCAAGATTCCTTTTCTTGAATATCATAAGAACTATAAAATAACAGATCTCTCATCAATATCACTGTATTGTTTTAAATGTCACTCTCAATGTTGACATATTCCTAATTTAACTGGGCTTCTTCATTGACAATAAATGTTGAACTCGATCTCGAACTCTGAAATTAAACTTTTTACTTGTGCATACTGATGGAGCAAAACTTCAAAATATCACCATCTCCCTGTGATGAACCCAAAACCAAATAAAGGGGCACCATAGCAGTTACATATAGCCAGCCAGTAATACTAACCCCCAAACTGCAATTTGCAATCAGAGGCTCAAAAAAAACAACAACAACTGTCAGGCATATAAGATTAAGATCAAATGTAAGAATAAGAATTAAAGGAGACTGCAAAAAAAAAAAAAAGATTTCTTGAACTTCTACTGTATAAGTAGAATTTCCTGAGCAAAACAAAATGGTAGACTGTTCTCAGCCATTAACCGAGCTCCTCTCAAAGACTATGTGTGTGTAGTCACATGGTTCTGAGGATGTGTGGGGGTTGCGGGGAGGCACTGCCCAAGGTAATGTCATGCCTACCCTCAGGGTTGAGGGGGAATCCAGCATTGCTGGGAGCTGCCCTTTATATTGGGTGGAGGTGTGAGGGCCTGGGGCCACGGTACAGAGGGTGTCAGCACTCCCTTCAACATTCAAACAAAGTATACAGACACACAACACACACACACACACATGCCTATCAATCTTGGCCACAGCACAGGGAATGCCTACCCACCAGCTTGCCTGCGTGTCTGCCCGCTGGGGGAGTGAGGCCTGGGTTGAAGCGTACAGGGACAATCAATATGCGCCTTGATGTCTTTCATGTTCTTTTATGTTATCTCTCAGCATGTGTTCGCTGGGCACTGGTGTTTGCGTGAGGCATGTATGTTGTCTGATCAGGGGAAAATTTCATGTTACTTTCAGATGGCGCTCTGTAAAAGGTTGCTTTGGTGTACAAAGTCTGATCTTAAATGTGCATGCAGTTGCTTCTGATTTTTTCCTAAAATCCCGCTGGCAAGGCATGCCCTTTAGGGTGTTGCCACTTCACATTTAGCACGGCGGAATGTTGAAAGATTCAAACACGCTGACAACACAAAGTAGGGGGAATAATAGCAGCAGTACCAACCAGCTCAATGAATAAACTACATTTATTTATTCCTTTTACATTGGATAGTGGTCAAAATAAAGATTTTGACTAATAGTAACAATTTGGACAAATGTTGAGTCAGGCTCTTAAAGTCATGCAAATGTATACAGGCATTAGAATAGAGTCACACACTAGGGATTGTGGCTGGATATGGCAAACAGAGTGGATATGATTTTTGCCCCTGTCTACATGGAAAAGGCTGCATTAATATTATCACTGTTATCCTTATTAGGCTTTGCCACAAACAACAGACAAACCTCTTCAGGCCTGACCTTAAAGAATCCCACTGAAAAGTGAGCCGTGACAGAGCATAGAGAGTGAGAGAGCGAGAGACAGAAAGAGAGTGAGTGAGGTCCGCTATCTCACTGATGGCACCAGGATGCCGGCAACTCTGGCTGGCAGTTGGCACCAGGCATGGGCTCCCAGCGCCCACAGCAACTGCCTGCATTTTCAGATTTATGACTGTATGATGAATGTAGACTTCATTTTACCATCTGCAACCCTCCAGTCTGCGTTTCCCGTCAGTAAAGTGGCCGCCGTGACAGTGGGAGACTTATTTCTGATTTCAATCTGGTGCCATTATGCAGAGTCTACCTTCCTTTGTTGACTGCCAGTGGATACAAGCCAGAGTTGAGTAGGGCTGGGGCAGACTTGCTTTGCCTTACAACTTTCTCTGGCTACCCTTAAATGTTTACATATGTATGCTCATATGGTCACACAGAGGTGTACAAATGCTATGAACTCCCCTTTTGTAAACCTTTCTTGATTGTCTGTTGTATGTTATATGTAGCACCATGGCCTTGGAGGAACGTTGTCCTGTTTCACTGTGTACTGTACCACTGCACGTTTGGAATGACAGTAAAGCCGCTTGACTTAAAATGGTAGCAGCAAAAATATTTACCTTTTCCAAGATCCAGTAATAAGGTTCTGACACCATACTGTTAAATACACCGTCAGTCTCTTCTGGTATGTTTTTACAAACAGAGCTATTCATCTTTCCTAATGATGTTCCTGAAAAAGATTTTACAGACTGACAATGCTGATGATGATTTATTTTATTTTTTTTGCAGGAGGACATCTTTTCACATTCTTTAATCTTGTAGAAATACAAAAAAAGCAGAACCAAGACTTCTAAGTGCAATAATCGCTCTGAACCTTCTGGAGTACGCTGTCAGCACTGTTAAGCGATAGGTACAATCATTGCCAAAAACTGCAAAGGTCACCATTGGAATTCTTCCCGGACTGGAAAAATAACCAGCTGACAAGATGCATACATTTGCCAAGTCCGATCAATGGTACCACATAAATATCTGCTGTTCTGAAGTCACTTAAATACCAGTGCTTCCAGTCTGCCGGTATGCCCTTTGTAGGCAAGGAAATGGGACTTGTAAAGTCAAATTATTAGCAAAGGTCAGGAGATGTAGAACATTTCTGAGATAACCCAGAAAATCAATCTACAGCTTTGCTATGAGATTTAAGTTTATATACGTGCAGGTGGCAATTATAAAGTAAGGTAAAACAGTTAATGAGAATATTACAATTGTTCTAATTAAACTGTTCCTTTGCTTTTGTAAATGTAAATTATGACTACTGGATTTAAATAGCTTTTTAAAATGATTTATTATAACATTGTACTGCAGATTAAGTTCCCAGGATAAGAAGAAACCTGTTGTATAAGCATGTTTAAAATTTATGAAGTTCACGGATTTTATTACTCATATTTTTAATAGCAAAAAATAGGAAAATCCTCTTGATTTGATCTGTGATCAACTGTACTGTTTTTTGTTCTTTTCAGTCACCTGCTTCCCAACATCATGAATTATTTACAAGTTAACTCCAGCTCTGCGCCCTTAATAGATTCGTTAAAGTATCTGTCAAGACGTAAGTAAGAAATAACATGGGTTTTTCTTATCACAGAAGAAAGAGCAGTATGCCCCCTTATGATGCAAAAATGTCTAAAATACAGAAAGAACCTTAGAGCGGTCTGACACGCTTGGAGTGAAGAGGAGGATAAGCTGTAGGAGCCATGATGGCCAACCTGCCGTTTTCCATCTCTGCTGTTTTTAACAAAGTCTTTTCTCTCCT
Source organism: Pundamilia nyererei (assembly GCF_000239375.1). Classification (NCBI taxonomy): domain Eukaryota; kingdom Metazoa; phylum Chordata; class Actinopteri; order Cichliformes; family Cichlidae; genus Pundamilia; species Pundamilia nyererei. The sequence goes on from NW_005187426.1 coordinate 2,643,238, forward strand.
CTCCCCCTGCTCCTGGCCTGGGGGACTGCTTGCGGCCCTCCAGACGCTTACAGACAGATGTCCTTGCTAGAGCAGAACATGCTCTGCTTGACGTCACAAGCAGCTACAGGGCTATGAAGGAAGCTAAAGGGCTGTTCGCCCTGCAAAGCCCACAATATAGTGTATAAGGAAGATCATGGGTTTTTGGGTTTTCAGTTAGTGTCTGTCCTAACACCCCCTCCAAACACCCCTCAAAAGCTTTGATCCAATACAACAAAGCAGGCAGCTTTTTACTACATAGACAAAGCATATGTTGTATTTGGTGAATGTCTTTCTTGGACCCAAGGCCCCTGGTGCAAACATTTTTTAAACAGCGATGGGTACAAACTTCACTGTTTTGCAGTTTCTACATTCATTCTTTATCTTCTAATAGTGTAGAAAAGTTTGAGAGACAAAAATGTACCAAAATACTACAACCACAGCATATTGTCTTTTGCTCTTTTAAACTACCGAGTCTCAATAAATTTAAAGTGTATCACTTTTTTCTTAAAATACAGCCAAATTGCCAGCATTAAAAATAAGTCATCTGATGCTGACTACATAAAAAGTGTTAAATTAATGATAACAGTAGTCAATGCCAGCAGTTTAAGAGAAAGGCAGGAAGGCTTTAACTGGCAGTGTGTCAACTCACTAATTATAAAAAGATAAAAAGTCTGCGCACGGATTTACAGAAACAGTCTATGGTCTGCCTCTAATACACTTGTGGATATATTATACAGCTTCAAGTATATTACGTCCACAGGACCAGGACATAATCAAATGCATGCAAAATGTAGTTATAAAAAACTATATTTATTCTTTTTTAATGGAACCATAAGTAAACACAATAAGGTTTTAGTTTTTAGCTTCACTGGCAGTGTGGTTCCAGGGATTGCAGAGTCAGTCTTACACGACAATGTTAGATGAATTTCTAAAATTTGTAACATTCTGTTAGACTGTCATGTGACCTTGTGTAGATGACACTATTTTGTATTATTTATTAATGAAGTAATAATAAAATTAATATAAGGTTTAAAAAAAGTAACAACTTTTGATTGTTCATAAGAATGGTTTGGTATTTTGTAATATTTGCATGAAAGAAAAAATCTCTGCTAAATCAATGCAGACATTATCACTGGGAAACTATTGCATGTCTATATGTAACTGTGCATAGCAGTGTAGGTCTGACAGACTGATGTTTATTTAGTATTTAATTATTAATAATTAATACAAAACAGAAAAAAGGATATGTGCACATTAAATATTTTTGATTATATTATATTCATTTCATATGAATGAATTAATCTGATGCAAAGGCAATGTCTTTTCTTTAGCATGAATTCGAATAATAGATTTTTTGTTTGTTTGGTTTCTTAATAAAGACTGCTTTTGAAATTCAGGTATTTGTAACATTGCGTGTTCATTTGTCTAAGTTTCCCACTAACATAAGAGTGTGTGTGTGTTGACATTTTATGTATGTTTTTTATGTATGTCTGTAATCCATGCAACTCATTCACCTGACACCCACATGGCCGACATTACGTGAACATCTGTGAGCCGCATCTTGAGGCCTTTCTTCATGTGAAGTGCCTGGCAGTTAGTTTGCTGCAGGCAGAGGGGCCATTTGCAGTAACCAATCAGGTTTCCCTTCTCCATCTGCACTCATACACTACAAAGAGACGAGTTGAGCCACGACCTGCTAATGTAGGTAAGTGTAGATAGAGACATGTTTGGCTTCATTAGACAAACTGAACTGCAAATAGGAGAACACCATAAAATATTTTGTATTATTATTATAGTGAATTTATATTTAAAGATTTATAATATTTATAACGCTTAAAGTTAAACTATGCGATATTCAGTGTGCATTACTAATATGTTCTGACACATTATATACGGCACTTAAAACTTTGGATTTGCAAAGATACTAGTCTTTCTGAATAGATAGGCAATAGATAATATAGACAGATATAATAGATAATAAATCACCCAAAGTTAAAAATGTAATAACAAAGCGACATAAACTGTTTTGAAATTCAGTTTCATCATAAATTCTTTGCACATAAATTGTGATTGTGGTATTTTACCTATGGAGCAAAATGTGCAAGATCTAATAGTCTTAGTGCAGTGTGTTCCTTTTCCTCTGAAGTTGAGTATGTCTGAAGTCCTTCCAGGGCGAAGGACCAATTATTTAGAGCCCTCAGTTGTCCCTGGAGCTAAGGTCATTATGTGAGTGTCACTATCACAGCCCTGTGGTTCTTCTTCATATGCAACTTATTTGCAGGAATTAAAATGTATAAAGGGACACTGCATGAAATACATGAATAAATTGAATATGTCTTACAGACTTCGTGCCTTTACTTTGGAGTAAGTAATGCTTCTATAAATAATAACATTTGCACGACACATTTTGCCAAGGAACGGTGTTTAATGAAGGAGCCAGAAATCAGTGTTAAGCAGATTCTGACAGTGTTACACCGGAGCGACAGGGAAAGAGGAGTGATCATTAAAAATACTGCTTATCTAAGGGAAAATTTCCTACTTTAAATGTTCTCTCGCTTTGTCTCGTTCTATGCTGCTGTGCTTCGTCTAGCAATCTTCTCTCTCCCTGTCTTGCTCTCTTTTTTTAACATTTAGATTTGCCGCTCGTCACCTTCTATTGATCACGCCTCATTTGCATCCAGGAAAAGATGAGAACTCAGATATTCACACTCCGAGAGAGGACGATCTCAATGATTTATTCATTTCCAAATCAAAAAAAAGGAGTGAAAGGAAGGTAGATGAGAAGGGGAATCTTCATAGGCAGCAGGCGACTAGGAGGCTCTGAGGCTGGGCTCTTCTTCCCCACACCGCCCCTAGGCACATGGTGTGCAAGTCCTCCTAATTAACAAGGTGAATCATGCTGCCGCTCTCTAATTAGCCAACATGACAATCTAATGGAAACATGCAGGCCGAGCTGGCACACTTAGCATCACCTCTCAAAGACCCCCGCTACTGTCCTTCCCATAAGATTTCCACAAAAATGACTCTTTAGATTTTAAATGAGAAAAAAGAGAAAGGTGGGGCACAGCAGTTCAGGGAAGTGTATTTTTGGGAAAGGTCAGGAGGGAGAAGGTAGTTGATGTGGGCAAGCTATTTTTTCCCCTCTCCTATCCTCTGTGTGCGGTGTTTGTTGCCTAATTGAAACATGTCCTGCCTCCTGCTTCCCTCTCACTTATATCCCAGGCAAAGGAGGCTGGCACCTCGCCACCAGCATAGCTCAGCATAGCTCAGCATGCCCAATTCCCTTGTCGCTTGAGTCCCAAGGAGTGCTCCGGCGCACAAAGAGAAAAGTGAACCTACAGGCTTGTACAGCAACTAGACGAGTCGCTATCTCCCTCTGAGGCAAAAAAAAAAATCTCCTTTTTTTGTTGTTTTCCTTCTCATTACAGCACTTTGTAATATTCGAAAACACACAGGAACACCAAAGGTACTTTTAAAGCCTGTTTCTTTTCTTTTTTTTCATGTAATATGTCTTGAGGTGAAGAAAAAAAACTGAAGTTGGAACTACAGACAACAAAGCAACAAATAAAAAATAAGGTTACAGTGTACTATTAAGTAGCCTGCATATCTGGAGGACCTACAAAACAGACCTTTCTTATGTGATAATTAAATTATCCATCTTAACCTGTTTCGTGATCTTTCAGAAAAATAATTGAAATCAAGTTGAAAACATATTAGATTAAAAGCACTCTTGTTAAATTTGTTGGGTTTTTTTTAGAAAAATGATTTTTTTTAAAAAGAACCTAATATATAAAATATACTCAAGAAGCACACATGCATGTTCCTGTAACCATGATTGTGCAAGTTGACCACGATGGCTGCTGCTCAAGTGAAATGAATGTATTGTATATCTGTAAGGCTAGAAGACAAGAATATAATAACTATGAATTGGGACACACATAACAGCAGGAATTCTCTTTGAAAGTCAGCATGGAGAGGGAGCAAATGTGGAGGAGGGTAGCAGGCTTTTGCCCTGGGGCCTACCTAATGGGGGACAGCGCTCCTTTGAGCAGAGCAGTTTGAGGAGGGCCAGAGGATGAGAGCCTATGAACTCGGAGATATAACTGGCCTAATAAAAAGCAAGGGGCTGTTACATCGTCTTCTGACAAAGTGTGAGGCTGCAGCTGATGGGGCTCATAGTGTGGGTGGATTCCAGTTTCGCCACGACCTGGTCACTTGTGGCGAAGGCAAGGCCAGTCAAACACATGTATATGTGTATTAAGGACTGGCTGAACAAACGGGTACGATCTAAATAACACAAAACATTAATGCAAACAGTTCTTGAGAATATAGGCAATATATGGGTAAAGTATATTCCTTTGAAAAAGGCTCTGCATATCTCACGTGAATAGTGGTCTAAGTGAATTCAGACTCTAACATATATGTTTGCACCTCAGGAAGGATATATACCTGCAGGCTTTTAATTGGAGCCATGCAAGGTTCAAAGTTGAGCAAGAGCAGAATTAATTTGGTAGAGGTTCAAGACATTTCAAGCAATGCTGCTGCGTCAAATGGGCAAAAAAAAATCTCTCAATGCCTGAAGAAGAAAAAATATTTGAGGAAAATTATTCTAACAAAAACCTTTGAGATTCCCATTGGAGAGCTCTCGGTTTCACACAAGTCTTCTGGAATCACTCTAAGCTAGAAGTGGAGTGTTGCTGCAAGGGCATGGTAATGTGGAAGAATGGAAAAAGAATGAGAGGAGAGAAGAGGAGAGGAGAAGACCATGTACTCCCTTACGCTCCCTCCCACATCATCTAAAGGTCTGCCAGTGATTGGGCTGGCAGTGGGAGACAGACTGTGTTAACCATTTTTTAACCTTTATTTATCCAGGGAAGCTTGACTAAGCCCCCCGCTGCTTCTAAGAAACACCCTGTTACTAAATCTCACCACAGAGTTCTGCTGTGGAAACTAAAAGAATTTGAATCAAGTGCTGAAAATGTGCTGAATGTTCACTTTTAGTAGTTTCTTCTGTAGTTTTAGTGCTTTCTGCGGTGTTAATTTCCCTATGTGCGTCTCTCGTCCTGCCTTATATTCGCTTAAAGCAGCAAGGATGATCATCTCACAAGGATCTCAATCCTCCTGCGCTTTTCGTTTTTTCCAACAGCACACAAGCTTCACGTCTGCAGTTGTCCAAGCATCTTAGCAAAAACACCTAAAATTAAGACCTCAGTGGCTTAAGTGTTAAACCATGAGCTCCCTCAACCTCCCAGCCAAACAGCTTTGACTAATGCCCCACTTATTTGTTTTTGTATTATTAACAACATCAACTGTCTAATAAAGGCATAAAATGCTGGGAAATCATTTTTAAGATGTATGTAGATCTCTTTTCAATTTAGAGAAGAATACAAGTTGATATCTAAGTCTTTTGTTTGTTTTTTTCTTTTTAGGAACTTTGAAACACTTGTTCGACTAAGGGCAAATCCAGATTCACTCTCTATGGGATATCACAGAACCTTGACACCCGTCTGAAAACATCCTCTATTCAGACCCTAAAGGACATGACTTGTGATGACAAATGTGAAGCACTTCCTGGAAAACATAGTTAACTTTGTTTTTATGCTATTCTATTATTCCTCCACAGGGTTGGACTTGCAAGCTACAAGTAGTGAGCCTGGCTGCCCTCAGAGCACAATTTTTTATTTCGTTTTTATTTTTAAGTTCGCCATCATCATGTTTGAATAAGATCGCAAAGCGGAAGCCGGAGAAGTCTTCCAATGCTGCTTATCTTTGCACACCAAGATTCAGGACAAGGTATGTCCAGTCTGGGGATAATGCACAATAGGAGAGCCAGCTGAGCATCAGACTGGTCCTCAGCTTCAGTATTTAATCCTGGAAAATGCACGTCATATTTCTCAAGATGTTGAGAAAAGTCTGAGTCCAACACTGAGGAGCTTTGGGATGAAGTCCTTGCTGGTAAGTGGGCTGACCACATGGAGTATATTGAGGGGTTATTTGACCCGGAGCCCTTTGAGAGTGCTAACCAGCCACAGTAGGAGATAGCCAGTTTATCAGAGGATGAAACCTGGTAGCAAAGCCCTGGCTCTCATCTCTTACTCTATATTGGGGAATGTGGATGACTTCGCGCTTACAGGAAGGGAGCCTCTTTAATAGCTTTCAAGTGTGTTGTGAACAATCAACTACTTGCTCCTTATGTAGCCATAATTCTTCTTTCTAAATAACATTTATTTTATAAAAGGCACTCATTGAAGCAGTGGTGTAAATGACAGAATTTTTCAGACTTTTTTCATTGCTTTTTGAAGACATTCTGTCAAGTAAGTCTATTTCGCAAGTGGGTATTTCTGCCTATCATGTTGGGTCTGAAAGAATAAGGCTAGGTGGTTCTGCTCTTCTTAAATGGGTGTGCTGGCTGGTTAAGTTGGAAATAAAGCTTTTTTTAAGCTCATTTTAAAAACAGAAACATCGGTTTTGTGTTTTGCACACAAACTCGTCATTACAAACATGTGTTTTTAACTCCCTATAATTGTTTTTGTTCAAGATAAGATTTTTATGGATATTTTTTGATATGAAACTCCACTGCTTCTCACTTCCACAAAGGTGGTGGGCAACCTCCATATTTTATTCTTGGATTGCCAAGATTACGTTATTTGCTGTTGGAGATTGTGGATTTTTATCCCCAGATGTAAATCTCTATCTAAACAGCACTTTGGTGATGTGTTGTTTGAATTCTTGATTGTCAACATTTATTTCTTCATATTATAACTTCTTTTTTCTTTATTTATTTAAAAAATTTTAATAATGACTTGAATAAATATCAATTAACAAAAACTTAAGCATTCATAAATATAATAGCATAGTAAAGACTTTCTCAAAAGCTTACAGTCACAAAGGTCTTCCTTTACCTCACTCTCAGATAGCGCAATTTCGATCAAGGCTAATGCAGCGTCATAGATTCTGTTGAAAGGGATATAAACTTGCATCTTGCTGCAGTCTGTTGGTTATCATTGCAAACCTTGTCTTTGGTTCCACCATGAGTATGTGACAGCTCACTAGGCGATATATCCTACCTGCACTACTGTCCTTGTAGCTCAGGTGAAGCACGAGGCTTCTCTGTGAGTCTTGAATCCATATCCAATATGTATTGTACTAGATTAACTAACTTAAAGAGAGGCACAAGGTACAGCAAATAATGGACCTGCTGTGGAACTGGGCTTCGTGAAGACAAACAACTGCAATGAACCCTTAGAAGTGATGTACATATGTACAGGTGTGGCCTCACATACAGATGGCACAGGTCATCTGACTTGATGCATGCTGTATCCCATAAAATATGTGCCTACACTGTTCTCTGCTTCAAGGAAAACAAGTTGCAAACAACATTTTTTAACAACATGTACTAGAACACATGTGGATCTGTCCATTTAAAACAAAACAAAACAAAAAAAACCCCTTTGTGACTCTATTAGAAACCTATGTAGGACATACACTAAAGAGTCACACTACACACCATTACAAGCCTACTTATGAAGCAATTGCCAAGTATGATCAGGTGGCACTTGAGTTATTAAATTTCTCCCCAATGCACCAGTTCAGGTAAAAATTACCTGTAGCTGCACAGCTGTAAAATCAATTTCATCCCAAGTCAGCTGGTATTATTATGATTATCATTTGTCCAATTTGAATCGTAGTGGAAGCTGAGTAGGTACTGCATAATGCTTTAGTGACAGTTTTTAATCAACTTATATGAACTGTGCCACATAGTGGAAATATTACTGTTCGTGGCTTTATTTGCTTTCGGGGTCGAACAAACTCAAACAGGAGCTTTTGGCCAGATTTTGGCCAGCTGTAGTAGCCAATTTGTCTTTTTTCTCTTCCCTCGTCTCTCTTGTCCTGTCCTCTCTCCACACCTCTTCTCCACTTCACTCGTTTCCTGCATCCAGTTGTGCCTGCAGACGCGGTTGTGATGATGAATCTGTGGCTGCAGTGTGTCTGTGTTTCTGACATTGTGATGTATCTCCACTGGCCTTAACTCCCTCTCTATCTCGCCACTGCCCCCACCCTCACCCCCAGTATTCTTTTCTCTCCATCTCTTTGTCTCTGTCTCTCTGTCTCCTCCTTTCTCTCTCTCTTCTCTCTCGCTTATTCTCTCACTTTCAATGATCAGGCATTGCTTGGCCCCCTGCCTCAGTGATGGAACAGACAGAACACACAGACCCACCAACAACAAAAACAAACAGGAACTGAGCTCCACGATTTGCCGATTGATTTTTACTGGGGGCATTTCTGAAATAGCCCATCTGACCTTTCGGCCAAATGGTAGTGAATAGAGGAAACAGAAGTGCTAAGCCTATCGCACACAAAACCTCTGCCAACAACTATCTGACCAGACTACACTGCTGGTGACAAGGTTGAGCTTCAGGTTGCTGGTGTATATACATAAGCACAATCACAGGATTAGCTACATCAATATACAAAACTAAAATCCTGCAGCTCAGCTGGAAACACCTAGAGCATAAGATGTTCATTACAACCCATACTGAATAGAACACTGTATTTCTTTTGTATTCTGGCATTCTTTTCTTTTCTTTTTTTTTTAGTGAAGCTAAGTCTGTCCTAAGGTTAGGGCTAGAGGTACAGATTGTTGCATAATTAAAAAGAGAAGGTTTTATCCCCTTAGAAACACAGATCTAGTCTCTGTAAACTTAAGAACAAAGTGCCTAAATTATGAGACAGTCTGAACAAAGTTAGTGTTCTGGCCAGCAGAAAGCTCGTGAACTGTTCAAAACAGAAATGGTTCATCAATTAGAGAGCATTTAATAAATGTCCCAGAAATCTGCTTATTAATTTCTAACATTTCTTTGCTACAAGTGAAAGCTCTGGTCTAATCATGGCACTAATCAGGGTGTGATGCCCACTCGTCGGGTTGAAGGTAAGTGGGGTCCTCAGGCAAAGATACTATGTGGGGCAAAAAAGACAGGTGCATGCTGGGAAGCTAAATATGGACAATCGGCAGAGACAATGCTGTGTAGTTAAAAACAATTAATTTCTTTGGCTTCAACAGGAGTCAAAAATGTTATCTCTGCTTTTTGTAAAACTTGGTCATAACACTGATAATGAATACATATTAAATATACATCCATCTATTTTCTCCTGCTTAACCAACCTATTAGCTGGGTGGGACACAAGGAGAACATGCAAAATCCAGAAAGGCCCCAAGTGGGCCACAACACCAGTGTCCCACCTATTACAATTCTTTAATAGTTTAAATGAGGGTAAGATGACGCAGTTGTTTAATATATGTAACAAACTCTATAAGGTAAATGTGTGATTTTAAAAATGACTTAACTAGACATTCAGCCTGAGCATTTCAATTCATACAATTTATTTGCGAGTCATGGTTAACACCTGGCTGTCAGGCTCCAGTACTGATTCAGGTCTGCAAAAGTAGTTTCACAGCACAATGTACCTGCCTTTTTAAAAACAAATCATGCGCCAGCTCAATTTACATGCCAACACTTGGTTCGAGTATATAACACTCTGTAATTCCATCTCCCCAAAATGATGACTGTTTGGTGGCAGCGGTTGTGTGTGTGTGTGTGTGTGTGTGTGTGTGTGTGTGTGTGTGTGTGTGTGTGTGTGTGTGTGTGTGTGTGATCAGGGAGAAGGGCTTAAAGAGAGTCGGCTCCTCTGCCCGTCGCCTGGAAGAGTAGCTCGGGCTCATTATCCTGATGAAATTTGCGCAGATGTGTGAGCTGCCGACAGACTCTGCAGTGACACAAACAGCCAGCTCTGTCCCCTTGAGCCAGTCAGGTGATGAAAACTGGAGAGGCACGGGGGCTGAGAAACGACGGCCATTAAGCAAAAAAGAAAGAGGTGAGGGAGGGTGGAAAAGGGGAGCTGAATGTGTGTGTATGTGTGTGTATGTGGGGGTGGGGGCAGTTGGAGGGGTTGGTGAGTTTTCCTCGTCTCTATCTAGCGGGAGAAAGCATTACATAAAGTAACAATTTCCAAACCACCTTCTTAAAATTCCAGATGAAAATGAAAATGTGCATACATGCACGCGGCATCTCCTCACGAGGCACTAATCTGGCCGTATCCAGATGACGAGCGGACTGCCACTTAACAGGGAGGAGATCCACTTTGATCACATGGCCCCTGGGGCAAACCTATCACGCTGCCTATTACGCTGCTTCATTTGCATATGTGGGGCTTATGGGAAGGCTGAGATCTAGTGTGAATGTTCTAAACTGCAGCAGGGCTCACTGTTGCTAGAAAGAAATGTCCGGAAGAGAAGAAGACAAACGAACGAGTGCCGCAAGTAGCCTGAGGTAAGTGCACTTGTCACTTTAAGGTCACAAGTTCAATATCACACTCTGGCTAAGTACATCCTAAAATTAAATATTCTGGCCAAACAACAATACAAGAGTTTCAATGAACGAGATAGATGCAATTAATTCTTAATATAAGTGGCCAAAAGTGTAGAACTGTGTGAGTATAAATGATGGTGTAAGTCAAAAAAGTGCATGCATGCTCAGTAAACTTTACTTAAATAAACAAAAGGCTTGCTTTAAAAGAGTAAGCAAGTTAGACAAAACCCCGTGTGCTCCTTACATTCTACATCAACAACAACAACAGGTGAATGCTGCTCGTTTTATCCTCCTGCCTACTCAGACTTTTCAATGGAAGCTCCACACAGGCCTCTTGATCTTTGTTAGCAAGCCAAGGACTGAAAGCACCCAGTGAAGTTATTCGGGTGTAAACAAAAAAACAAGACAAAACAAAAAAACAAAAAATTAAAAAGGCAAACTTCCGCTGTGAAAGTGCTATTTCCTTTTCCTTTGCGTAAACAACATTAACCATCCACTAAAACACGGTGTGGTCTACTTTCTGAGCTCCACTGGGAATTCATTTTATACAAGACCTGCACTTGAGATGAAGCGCCCCCGTTGTACAGAAAAGAAATGCACTATACCAGTTTAAACACTTCCCAGTTTGCAGAGCTAAGTGTTATGCCTCTGCCTGTTGGAAAAGGAAATAACTCTTTTTACTACTTTTTACTAGGAAAAGTTATTGCAGACCATGAACTGGTACATCTTAAAACCTCATTCATCATATACTTTTATGCTTTTGCTGAACTATGCATCGCTGCAACTGGACTAATTTACAAACAGATATAAAAAGTTAATCCATTTTGCTCTCTCACTATAAATTCTGTTGCACTGTGTAGGCTAAGATAATCGCACTTTTATGTGGCAACAAAATTTACATAAAATTAATACAAATGTACTTTTAAGACGAGATACAGATGTGCCAAAAGTGAGTTGAGAAATTAACAGTAAATAAAGGACACCATCTACGGAAAGACACCGGGCCCAATGAAAAGCAATTAGTCAAAATTTACACTGCTGTGAGACGACACAGATGAGGAAAAGAAAAAAGAAGTGGAGTGGAAGAAGTGGAGGGTGTCTTGGGTGCGCAGAAAATCATTTTCCACACTTGGGCTTCAATCTGCGCGAATAATTCTTCAAACTTTTTTAAGTCGGACTTTAAATGGCATTACATATGTAGTGAGGCATGAAAAATTAATACGTTGGAGTCGGGGAAATGTCAAGGGTAATGATCTCCGCTGCAGCTTACCTCCTTAGCTTTCTGTTTCAGTCGAGCTTGCTCTGGGTCCTCTTGCCTGGAGCGACTCTGTGGAGCAAAGGAGGGGGGGGGGGACACAGGTTAACAGCTGGTTTAAGGAGCCCACAACCTCTCCGCTACTCATCTGTTGCTGCGGCAGCAAAAATAGTGCAAAATGGGAACAGGATACAGAGGTGTCAAGGACATCGTATCTGAATTCAGAGAACAGCAATGGAGCGCCCCCCGGGGGGCAGTGGCCTTTAAACCCGCTCCAAATCCAGCCCTAAATAAGCCGCTGGAGGGGGATTCTAATCAAAAGAGGTTATTAAAAATTCTGCTCGAGCCAGGACGCACACACGCGCACACACACAAGGGGGAAAGGATGTTGGTGACTATCAGTGGCAGTGGCTGTCTATGTGTCACTGAGAGCCAGTGTGGCTATCCGTTGCTTTGTGTTTGTGTAAGTGTGTGTGTCCCTGGCATAACAACACAGCACTTCTATTTTAATCAGCTGCTAAGATCTGGGTGAATGTATTTGTCCCTGGGAATCCTTCACCACGCAGCCAAATGTACATGTACAGCTGACCACTGCAGGCAACAGAGGCAGATTATGGCACTACACAGTAATTGCGTGTTGTTTGTTAATCTGGAAATAATCTATCCATTTGATTTTTTTCCCTATTAAGATGAGCATAAGTTGATCGACCCTAACGTTTTTGTGCAAACAAAGCTCTCAGTTACTGTCTAACCTGATTTTGGTAGCTCTATAATGTCTTCATTTTATTCCCTGAAACATTGCAAAAGGTTAATCGTGTAGTTCTACATATGTAGAGAGCCTGTCATATTTTATTTTTACAATACAGCCTCCATCTCAGTGAAGTGAAAAGCTATCTTACTTTCATCTAATTTCTTCAAACAACAAATCAGTGAGAACATACGCCAGGCCATCCCTATTCCCTCCTTAACATTACCTCCCTTCCTCTCCTTATGTACTCTCTCTGATGGACGGAGACCTGCTCTTCATAGCCTTACTGCTAATTGGCTTTAAATATATCAGGCAGTTCACGTAGTGGTCGGTATCTCAACTAAGACTAATGTGTTTGCCCTCCAGTCGGCCAGAGCATCCCTCAAGACTTGAGTCATATTGTAAATGGCTGGCATAGCAGAGGGTAAGGCTTGTTGTGAAGGAAGGAGGAGGGGGTGGAAAGGATTATTTCAGTGCGTTTCTTATTCAAGAGGTCAAATTAGCGGGCGCTCGAGCAGCAAAGAGGCAGGCAGGGAGGTGGGTGGAGGATAGGAGGGGTAGGTACAGATGGACTGTTTACAAAGGGCAGTGGTGCCACTGGCATGCTTTACATCTCCTCTGTCAGCTGCCCTGGTTTCCCCACTTACAGGAGTGAACAGAGTCGAGAAGGGAAAAGAGGACTGCGTACTAAATGCTGACAAGCTTTGTTGGTTTTGTGTAATTGAGTGTACTGTGCTTAAAAAATGCAGTGTAGTATAGTATACAAACAGTCTGGGAATGTATTCTGGAGCTGTTTTGTAATGTTGAAATTTCATTTTGTTGCCAAAAATGAATTATGAGGACAATCAGAGGGTTATTTTTCCTTGATTAAGCTCTGGGTTCTATGTGGAAACAGCAAAGTTAACATATTCTCCCAAATATTTAGAGTGAAACTTGTCATACTTCTTTAAGTTACCGCTGATAGTATTTATAAATCTGATCAATCTTATTTCCTTTACAAATTACAGGCAAAAAATAATAATATCCACCAACAAACCACCAGCATCAAGCTTCACCGTAACTCTTTCTTTTTATGAAACTTTAAGTCAATAAATGGCTCACTTATGCAATATAAGAACATAACATTATGAATTATTGAGAGTTTTAACATATTCAGCGATCTATATCTCTCCAATGAAGGCTGAACATGAAATACTATGTATAAAGAAGCTCCTTTTTAGTTTAGTGAACTGAGCCAAAAACATAACATTTAAAGTGAAACAGTTATTAGAGGAAGTCAGAAAAATCGAACCAAAAATCAAGTTAAATCATCAGCCACTCCCTAACAGTATGTAAGTGTTTTAGGATGGATTTTTCCTGCTTTCCCTTAAATCAGTCTGTTATATTGGCTGCAGAGTATCAAAGCAAGTGTACCATAAAACAGATGTGATACCTATAAAGCTGTAAAGGGAAAAAAAGCAGGAAAAGTAAAACGAATACATGATTAAATAATAGAGAAAGTACTACAATATTATCAAGCACTGTTTGTGTAGTATATCGTTCAATTTTCTTTCCAAACTTCTCCTTGAACTGAAACGCCATGGCAACAAGAGCCAAAAAGCCACAGACGTGGCTCTGAGGTGAAGTCAGACTTTCCTCAACGAAGCTCAGGCAATCCAAACAGCCCCGAGGTAAGCCCTTCTAACAGAACTTGGCTACATTTGCAAAAGTTCTTCAGTAATCCTGTTAATAAAGAGAGCTTTCCAAAGAAAAAAAAAAAGATTACAGTGCTCAACCATGTAGAACTGGGACCTGACAAAGAGGATCCTAAAGCTGCACTTTTTCTTTTTTAAACAACCAACTTTACAGTTTAGTTTCCTGCTGAGGCAATGTCTTTTTTTTTCCATCTTAAAAAAAACAGAAAACAAAAAAAAAAACAGATAGGTCATGGGGTTTGGTGGCCCTGTTCATCAACTAGAGGATTTTCTAATATCCTGCATGGCAGGACTGGAGCGTAATAATGCAATTAAGACAGTGAGGTGTGCTGCAATGAGAATCTTTACTGTGGGACATTGGCTCCATTCAAAATTAATTAAATTAACCTAGCTTCTGCTAATGTTACACTGCAGGGCATTTTCATTTGCAAAAGATTCTCTTTCTTTTTCTGCTCAGTGGTGATCTTCTTTTACTGAGAGACAAATGTCTTTACATGCACAAAGCTGAGATCAGAATACTGGCCATGTGTCAGTGCTACTAGCACCCCATTAGTTTTGATCATTTTTTTTAAGGCTAGGGCAAGTAGTCCTGTTCTAAATGTCCTGTGCTACAATGTTTAACTGGACGAAAGTAACCTTCAATCTGGAACAATTTTAAAGAACAGAGAATTAGGTGTCTAACTATTGTCCAGTTTCACATTTCACCACCTTTTAGGCTTATGCATCATTTTTGTTTGCTTGTTTATAAAGGAGATCATAATCAAAATAAAACTCCGTTATTGTATTTCCACCTTTACCTCAAGGATCTTTAATTATTACGGCTTTAAAAGGGAAGGGAAGCTTTAAAAAGGGAGTAACCGCTCCAGATGACTAACTAGCATAAGCAGGATAAGCACATGGCTAATTGTCATATCATTACATAACGCACAGTAACAAGCGAATTCGCAAACTGCAGTTTATAAAATGCAGTCTTAACTAAAAAAGAAAATTTATAAACCAGCACGTATTTATTAGGTGTACTTTATCACAAAGACTGGCTAACATACCAGTTAGTTCCTTGGTACCAGCTGAGCATCATTTAAATGGGACAGCCTACCTGAGTATTGCTGACCATTGCTGAGATAAGATAATGTGCTATGTCACAGAGACAAAAAGGTTAAGTTCACTGTACTCAAATGGCTTCTACAATCACCAGATGCACCAATCCAACAGAGCCCCTTTGGGATATAGTAGAACAGGACATTCGCATCATATTCAATGACAAATCAACTGTGTAGTGCTGTCACGTCAATACGGACAAAATCTGAGCAATGTTTACAGCACCTTGGTGAATCTTCGCCACAGAGAATTAAGGTGGTTCTGAATGCAAAAAAGGATCCAACCCTGTCCTAGCAAAGTGTACCTCATCTGTCATCTGATGAAAAAACGTTTTGTTTTGTTTTTTCAATTGACTACACATGGAGCAAAAGGTTTTTGCTATTACACACTGAAAGTAAATCATTATTTTTAAGGTTTGTAGGTTAATATTAAATATGGATCACGCTTCGTTTTAGATGTTTGTGTAATAGCTAAGATAAAGTGTACTCTACTTGCAAAACCCAACAAACCTATCAGCTAATTCTTTGACGATCTCCACCAATATATTATAGCTGCTATTGTTTTGTGAGTCTGTCCATGTGTGTGCATCATCAAGGTAAAGGCCTGTAAAAAATACTGCAGCGGGAAGTAGCTCAAAGGCAGTTCTGAGTTTTTTTGGCAGATGTTTATGGAGACGGGCGACAAATTAAGGGAAAAAAACAAAACAACAATAACACTGAGTCTTAGAAAGCTTTTGGGAGAAATGCTGCCAGAACAGCTTTAACTCACCTTGGCAATGATTGCACAAATCTCCTGAACTTCTACAAAAGGGATGGAACATCACTACTCAAACGGTTATTTAAGTTTTGATGATGGTGCTGATATTGTTCCAGAATCTCCTACAGGTATTCAGTCGGGTTACGCTGTGCTGACTGTTACAACCATACTATGTTATTCCCATTATTTTCACACTCAAGCCTTTAAGTAACTCCTTGAAAAGTATAGATAGGTTAGGTTTTTGCTCTTACTATGAACCATGTAAAGTTTGCTGCAATAGGTGTAAGGCTGCTGGGGGATTCCCATGATGCATTGAGTATTTCTTCTTCAGTTACTTTTCTCACTCACTATCTGTTAATAGACCTCTCTGCATTGAATCATATTTGTTATTAATCTCTGACTCTCTTCCACAGGATGTCTTTTATCCTGTCTTCCTCCTCTCACCCCAACTGGTCGTGGCAGATGGCCCCGCCCCTCACTGAGCCTGGTTCTGCCGGAGGCTTCTTCCTGTTAAAAGCGAATTTTTCTTTCCCACTGTCGCCAAAGCGGTTGCTCATAGGGGGTCATATGATTGTTGGGGTTTCTCTGTATTATTGCAGGGTCTACCTGACAATATAAAGCACCTTGAGGCGACTGTTGTTGTGATTTGGCGCTGTATAAATAAAACTGAATTGAATTGAATTAAGACCACTCCCTGGATTAACAGAGCACTATCCACCCTTCCTAACATACACTGTGTGGTAAGATTGGAACAGCTGTATAGGTGCTTCTGGCTTCAGATACATTGTAGCTGCTGCAAGGAAACAGCGAGAGAAAGCGATGTGTGATCCAGCCTATTGTAAATAGGACAGTTGATGTATAGCTTAAGGTAAACCGAGGTAATTTTGCCTCGTTCAATTTTTTCTTCTTCCATTTTTTATAAATCTTTCAGGCTATTTTTTATATTTCAATTTCATTTTATTTAGTTGTCTCAAGGCGCTTCCTATAAAAAGGTAAATAAAAAATGTTACATTATCGTTAGGACAAAATGTGCCCACTATATTACAGTCCCTGAACCCTGAACCCCTCACTGTAGGGGTCAAATGTTCAGGTTTTCCCTTAATTTGTCACTTACTTGTCTACAAACAGAATTTCTCAAAATCTTATATTATTTTTTACATGAGATCAAAATGAATTAAGTTTGAAGATATTTGAGGTCTGACCCATGACTACTGAGCACCAGTGGGTAAGACTAGATATTACTAAAGAACAGTCTTTAATTTCTAATGCTATCTTATTCCAAACAAACCCCAAAATGATTAACTTCTTGCACATCATTAGAAAAACATTTGCATGATCTGATCTGACTTGCTGTTTATTTTTTGAAAACAGCTCAGGTGATACAGATGCTCTGTTTCACCTGAGCTGTCAGGACTTGCGATAGAAGGATGCTTTACAGGTAATACATGCTGCGGATAAGTGTGTTTGTTAGCTTCATAGTGCATGCGGGTTGTGTAAGGTTTTTCCCCTCCTTGCTGTGTCCGGGGAGGAAGAGCCAGGACAGAGGAGCCCTTAGGCCAGGAGCCTGGGAGGACAAAGGGAGGTCACTTCATCCACTGGTGTCACACTCTAATTCATCTGTCAGGGCCTGCACACGAGCAACATGCTCACACATGCACACAACGGTACACAAGTTCACACTGTTGCACAGGGACATAACTTTCACACACAAACACACACACACACACACAACAGGATGATAAGGCGACAGTAACTTACTTTAGCGGCTTTCAAAAGGATCTCTCTCTCCTGCTCATCCTTCCGCTGCTTCTCGATTCTCTCCAGCTGCTCAAAGAAGCGAAGCTGAGAGCGAACGTCTGCAGACTGCTCGTAGCACTCATCGTCCTGACAAGCAGATAGAGATAATTACTGTTTCAATGGTAATAGTTGAACAAGTCCCACTCAGCAGCTACTTCTAAGGCTTTAGCCACGTACTTCAAAACTCTGGGTTGCCTTCAGTTCAGATATTTCAAACTGAAAATAAGGTCAAGATGGTTGTGATATTAATAAGAAAACAGAATATTTCAAATGTAAGACACTTAGAAGACTCTTCCTCGCTGTTAATGATTTGTTTACTTCGTGATTTACATTTGAGGTTAGTCTTCTCACGTGTCTGCTAGTGTACATCTATATTCCCTGGGCAGCTCATTTAATCCTACACAGTTAGGTATGTAGGTATTTGGACAGTTACACAGTTTTCCAGTTTTCTACAACCTCAGTGTATTTTAAATCAAACAATCAATATGTGATTGAATTACAGACCATCATCTTTAATTGGAGGGGTTTAACAAAACTATCACATTAACCATTTAGGACTTAAAGCAAGTTTTATACATTTTTAAGCACTCAAAAGTAACTGGACATGGTAACATAATTTTAAATATATGAACTATTTTCAATACTTGGATGAAAATCCTCTGCAGTCACTGACTGCCTGCAGGCTAGAACTCATGGACATCACCAAATGCTGGGTCTCTTCCCTTGGCATGCTCTCCTTGGCCTTTCCTGTAACCACCTTCAGTTGCTGTTTGCTTGTTTCTCTCTCGGCATACAATTTTGTCTTCAGAAAATGAATTTCAACTCTCAATTGGGTTGAGATGAGGTAACTGAGTTGGCCATCGAAGAATATCCCATCTGCTTTTGCAGTATACTTTGGGCTATTATTCATTCGTATTGTAAAGAGCAGTTTTGCAGCATTTTGTAGAATCTCAGCAGACTAAAGCCTTGTGCACTTGAATCCTAATAGTAGCCATACATGCCCAAGCCATAACACTGACTCCACCCTTTTTGATAGAGTTAGTCTAGGTTTCATCTGGTTTCGACTTGGTTAGATGATTTAAAGTTACTGAGCTGGCCAGTACATTCACGTTTTCTGAGAAAGTACCAGGTTGTTTATTTGGTCACTCCTAAGGTTTTTGACATCTCTCTTCACTTACGCTGACATCTATCTGGACCTCATATTAAGAGTTCCAGTGAAAATAAACCTTCTGCAAGTTCAACACTTGGAATCAACTGCAGATGTTTTATCTGCTTAAGCTGTCATGCAATAATGAGGGAACAGTCCTCAACAGGCTGTGGACTGTTGTTATGCAGTGTCACGCCTTTTTCAATATGTCATATCATTACTAATTACCTTAAAAACACTGATTTTGATTTAATGGTGTAAAAAAATCCACCTAATTTTCAAATCCTTTTCCCCTAAACAGATAGGATATTTATCCAGCGCAGTGACTAACTGTAGTTCCGGATTAACTAAATCTTCTTAAACTATTGTATTAAAAAATTACAGTAGATTGCTATGATCATACAAATCTATATTTAAAATCAATTATTTGTTGAGAAACAACCATAATTCCTTCAGCATTTTTTGGTTAAACAATGAAAAGAAACTTTAAAACACAAGTCAACTGGAACACCACCAGTCTGAACACATCAACAAACTTTTTCTATTTACAGACATTGCTTCTCTTTACCAATGTCACATCACTTCCCACTTGGGAGATAGAAAGGCAAGAGTAAAAACAACTTTTTTAGGCCATCAAAAGTTAATAGGATAATTGCTTATTTCTCATGTTTCTGTGTGACTGCATGTGTCTCATGCATCTCTGTTCTTGCTTGCACTTGATTTCTATATCACTCTCTTCTGTGTATTTCCATGAGTGGATGAGAGACGCCGAGCGGCACAGAGCACAAAGACACATCAGAGGAGACTCATCACCAGCCCCCTTCCACTCTCCCGCCCCCCTTTTCCTTCTCTCTCTCTCATCCAGCTTCCCTCCTCTTTGTTGCAGCGCTGAGCCTGCACTCTTGCCGTACCTCCCGCCGCCGCTCCTGCCGAAGCCCGGCTGCACTTTAAGGCCGCTTTGTCTTTCGGTCTTTTCTCTCTCTCTCTTTTTTTCGCTGATGTCAACAGAGCTGGGCTCACAGTGCTTCATGCCTCCTTCACACACACCTCATTTACAAAACCACAAAAAAGGCAAAGAACGAATGGAAAGAAGAATCCCAAAACAAGACGGGGACAGCAGTAGCAATGCTCTTCCTCGCTCCTCCTCATCCTCCCGTCTTGGCATCAAGAAAAACACATTTTCAAAAGTTTCTCCCCCCCGACACACCCCCATTTCTCATAACGATGCAAAGATATAGCCTTCCAGCAGAGATGAATTTGTGCTTTAATGTTTACCAATTAAATGTGGTTATATAGTTATATTTAAGGGCTACAAGAAGTAAAGTCACCAATAATAACAAAAGTATGCAGCTGTAGGTAGACGGGCACTTACAAGTTCTTTTATAAGTTTTGACTGGCTGAAAACTCTGAGCTCTGGCGCTTTGTATCAACTTAAAGGTAAATAAGAGTTCTGACATTAACTTTTATGTGTTTATAGTTCCATTTTTGTCTGTGAGTTAACAAGTAAACGGGAAAAAATGCATATGTGCATATGCCAGTGTGTATTTACATGACTGTTGAAGCATACAAATGCCTTCATATCCATGGCAGTTTAGTTTTGCATGTTTGCTACAATATCCCCATGGATTTTATTCCCTAGCTTGAGTGTTTTGTGTATTTCTAAGTACGGTGACAGTCTAGCTAGGATTCATTTAGTACCACTGTATGCAGCCCCTGAACAGAAGAAGGAAAAAATTGTTGACTGAACCTTTCATTCATCAACAGTTTATGTCATATCATGATAAAGTGGTGCCAAAAAAAACTACAGCAGCATTTCTCTTTAATTTCAGCTCTTGTGTTCTGCCCATAAAAGCAGCTTACGATGTATAAACAACGCAGGTTCAAGAAACCTGTCTGTCCTCTCAGTGATGGCTGAAAAGACTATAAACCAGAACAAACATGACAATTACCCTATATAAACCACCATACTCTGATTACACATTACAATCTCAAACTATACGTTTGATGTGTTTTTTCTCTGCTGCCCTTAATCATATGGTAGCTACCTAATAGGGGTGCAACGATACACAAAATTCACGGTTCGGTTCGATACTTTGGTGTCACGGTTCGATATTTTTTCGATATAAAACAAATGTTCATGCCTTTTTAATTTGTCATTTATTAAAATTATAAATATATATTTTAACTCAAAAGTACAGTTTTTAAATTTAATGTTGCTGAAACATAATTAAAAAAATAAATATATCTGATTGAGGAATCACTCATCTTTGGAAAAGAGAATTTATTACAGAGAAATGGCTCTTTCCAAAATAAAAGCTATACTATACGCTTCTTCTGGGCTATATTCTCAGCAGCATATTGTAGCGGGTCAGGGCTGTTCGGGGTTCTGTTTGTACAGTTATGTTTTGTTTATGTTGCCATAGTGACGGGTGACGCCCTCTCGCTGCGACGGTGTGTCCTTCCGGGGTCAGAGGGCGCCCTGTGTGTTGTTGTTGTGCGGTTGCCGCACTGAGCAGTTAGCTAGCGGCAGTGTTCTTCTGCAGATGTCAATAAACGGCTGTGCTCCCTGGCTAGCTCACGGGAAGCAAGACCAAACGACACCTCCGTCTCCTCCTTATCTGAGCTCGCCACATTGGTGTCAGAAGTGGGATGATGGTGACACCACATGTTCTGACCCGAGTGACTTTTCCCCCGCCGGTCGTGACCGGCCGGTGCGCCAAAAGAAGGCACCTGGACATTTGCAGGACTTTGTGTGGGGTAATGGGGTCGTCGGGGACGACTGACCCCTTCGGTGGGGGCTATGTAGCGGGTCAGAGGGCTGTTCGGGGTTCTGTTTGTACAGTTATGTTTTATTTATGTTGCCATAGGGACGGGTGACGCCCTCTAGCTGCGACGGTGTGTCCTTCCGGGGTCAGAGGGCGCCCTGTGTGTTGTTGTTGTGCGGTTGCCGCACTGAGCAGTTAGTTAGCGGTAGTGTTCTTCTGCAGATGTCAATAAATGGCTGTGCTCCCTGGCTAGCTCACGGGAAGCAAGACCAAACGACACCTCCGTCTCCACCTTGTCTGAGCTCGCCACAATATTAAACATATCAGGTCCCCATAAGGAGAATCATGTGCTAACGGCTGTCTAAATGACTCGGGTAAAGTTTGTAGCATGCATGCTTGTTGTTTTTGTCTGCTTCCACTTGTCTTTGTACTAGGATGATGTCGGCGTAAATATTCGTTGTGTTCCCACTAGTGCTGTCAGCGTTAATCTCGTTGAAATGACGTTAACGCCACAACACGGCAAATATCCGTTAACGAGCTACCCCTGATCACCCCGTGCGTGGGGCTAGACGGCCAACACATTAACGAGCTAACTGCGCTAACACACTAGTTCCCACCCATGTAATTGAGCATTGCGTGGCACATCCAACATACTGTTTTACTTTAGTCCATAACGCGCTTACCTTCAGGGTCATACGTCACATAAAACCCAAAATAATTCCAAACGCCAGATCTGAATGAGGGTGGGGGAGGTTCAATTTGCCATGTTGCAAGGAGAGCTTAACTTCTGTCTCGCTAGCTTGCCCTGCCCTCTTCCTTCTGACGATGCTGTCTGTGTTGAGCGCTCAGTGGATCTGCGCTCGACAGTGCAGCCTAGGCCGGTGGGTCGACCCTAGATTCACTGAGCGCTCAACACAGACAGCATCGATACGAGCATCGTTGCACCCCTACTACCTAAACAGGCACTTAGTCAGATTGTCTTATAATAAATTGGATAGTACTCGCTGCATGCTGGGGCATGTGTGGTAAGGGTGTGAGACACACAGTCACTCATTATTCAGTATTATCACAATATCGCTATAAAAAGGTCTATAAGTACTGTAATTGTACGACACATAGCAGTACATTGGTATATTCATATGACAGGAAATAATTCCCATAAAAAGGAGAACCCCCCCCCCCCAAATAATAAATTTTTCATTGTCAGTGTAAATCATTATTATTCAAATGTAATCAATCCCATGTACTCATTTATTGTTCTGTTCACTCTACCCTCCTTCACTGGATAACGGCCACCACAAAAAAACTCATACTTGTTATAAAGTATGAGGCTCATAAAATTAAATCTTGGCAGGTGGCTGATCTGATCATAGTTGTCTTTTATTGTGTTTTGCTGTGTTTCAGTTCGTGGTGCTTCATTTGCCTCACTCAAGTGACATGCAACAGTAAGACTACGGTTTCAGAAATGCAGCTGCATGATTATTACTTTTTTTTTCATGCTGAAACTGTACTGAGCTCAAAGTGACAGCCCTTGTCAAGCCCCTCAACATATCTTTTTTGAGTGTGAGTGTGTGTGTGTGTGTGTGTAGGGGGCAGAACATATTTATTTGCAAACGTCCTACCTTACAGGAGTCCAGTCGGTGCTGTGCGATAGTAGAAACCTTTTCTACTACCGTCCGAAGCCGTGACTGCGTGGCGTGTGAGATGAATGTCACTGTCTCCATGGGGACTTCCGTAATTCCAAACTTTTTAGCTGCGAAAGATATATTAACACACACATTTAAGACAAGATGACATTTCTGTGATCAGATAGGGTTTTGCAAATATTTCTTACTTTGCCCAGGTTTATCAACAACTGCTCAAATACATATGGAGACTATTTTAGGATTTTTATTTAGATATTTTTAATTTGTCTGAGAGAATAAGTCCTTTTTTGCATTTGTTCATTTTTTTTGTCACTAGTAAGTTAATGAAACACATTTCCGGTGTGGTGTTCTTTCAGTTTTCAACATTCCTTTCTCGAGTAGGGTCCCCCTCTACAGTTTGAGAAACTCCACTATCTTGCTCTGCAATTGGCACCAAAAGCCCTTCTTCTTTGGAGACCTACTTTGAGGTGAAGGGCCACTTCAACCAGCACCTGCTGCAGCACTGAAGAACTGGTTCATGTGCCTTTACACAAAGAGAACAAGGACAATCACTGCCAGCTGCAGGCCAAGAAGGTGAAGTTGGAGTTCATCTGAAGGATGAGAGACTCATTTGAGAGGCCACTGATTGCAAACATAAATGGCGAAGACTCGTGTACATGTGCTCACATATATGTCCTAAAAACAGAACCTAAAACTCTGGGGAATCACTGGATTAGTACATCATTAGTGTCAAACAGATGCATTTTTTGGACGCACCAGTACATAGTACTTTTGCTTCTTATAATTTCATCTATTTCATTAAATCCTAAAATATTGATCCTCCACTTTACCAACAAGGAGTTTTCTAATGTAACATCTGTTCCACATTTAATTTACTTAATGTTATAAAACAGGTCATAAGTCACTGTTATATCGTCACTTAAATTGCTGCTAAGACTTAAGAAAAGCAGCAGATAAGCAGGTAGAATTAAAACACATACAGTGCATCTGTAAAATATTCACAATGCTTCACTTATTCTACAGTTTGTCATATTACAGCCTTATTCTGAAATGGAATAATTAACTTTTCACCTCAAAATTATAAATACAATATCCCATAATGAGAAAGGGAAAAAAAGTTTGTTTGATGTACAGATTTATTAAAAATAAAAAACAAATATATAACACATACATACAGGTCCATCCTGTTTCCACTGATTTTTTATCAGATGTTTCTAAAACTTGATTGAAGTTCACCTGAGATAAAATCAGTTGTCTGGAAATGATTTGGAAAGACACACATGCCTATATAAGGTCATATAGCTCACAGTGCGTGTCAAAGCACAAAAGAGCATGAAGTCCAAGGAAATGTCTGTAGACCTCGGACACAGCATTATATCAAGGCAAAGATCTCAGAAAGGGTACAGAAAAACTTCTCCAGCATTTAAGGTCACAATGAGCGCAATGGCCTCAGACATGCGTAAATGGAAGAAGTTTGAAATGACCGGCTGGCCAATCTGAGCAATGGTGGTAGAAGGGCCTTAAAAGAGAGAGGGAGGTGACCTAGAATCCAATGGTCACTCTAACAGAGCTCCAGCATTGTTCTGTGGAGAGTGGAGAACCGTTCAAAAGGACAATAATTTCTGCAGCCCTCCACCAATCAGGTCTGTACGGTAGAGTGGCCAGATGGAAGCCATTCCTCAGCAAAAGCCAATGACAATCCACTTGGAGTTTGCCAAAAGCTACCTGAAGGACTCTCAGACCATGAGAAACTCTTTGGACTGAATGCTAAGTGTCATGTCTAGTGGAATCCAGGTATCACTCATCACCCGGCCAACACCATCCCTACACAAAATAACCTGCTCCAGAGCCTTCTGGACCTCAGAGGTTCACCTTTTAACAGTTACCCTAAGCACACAGCCAAAAACAAAAGGGGGCTTTGGCACCAGCCTGTAAATGTCCTTGAGTGGGCTAGCCAGAGCCCTTGACTTGAACACGATTGAACATCTCTGCAGAGATCTGAAACTGGCTTTGCACCAACACTCCCCATCCAACCTGACTGAGCTTGCGAGATCCTGCAAAGGCGAACGGGAGAAGCTGCTTAAAAACAGGTTTGCTAAGCTTGTAGCGCCAAGCTTAAAACACTTGAAACTGTATTAGCTGCCGATGGTGCTTCAACAAAGTATTGTGCAAAGGATGTAAATATGTACGTACATGTTATATTTATGTTTAGTATTTTTAATAAATTTGCAAGAATTTCAAACCTCACTTTTTACTTGGTCATTATGGGATATTTGGTGAAAAGTGATTATAATCTATTTTGGATTAAGGCTGTAACATGACAACATTTGGAACAAATGAAATGCTGTGAATACTTTTCAGATCCAGTGCACAAGCTCACAAGCTCACACACCCCTCCCAAAGAAGTCAAGAAGTAAAAGCACATCAACAGATGACCACAAACTCCATTGAGTACCTTCACTTATGCACACATATACACCCACTGTACTTACACATTCATACAGAAAAACTGTCTGGATTAGTATGTGCAATTAACTCCCAGAAAGAAGACTCATTGCACAGAAAAGTTAATTTGTTTCACAGTCTTAGTGCAAATTCTCAAGTGGCTTTACCAGCTAAGCTCCTTCAAGTGTGTAAACGACATTGACCATCTCTTTTCATAGAAGGATAATTTAGTTTCCTTGGAGCAAAACTCATCTGAAGTCATAACAAAAGAGAGGAGGACAGACTTTGGTAGGGTTACTATCTGTTTCCAACTTCCTTTTAAATTATTCCATTAACATAATTTTCTCTCTGGCACCCTTTTAAGTAAACCACACCAATTATTTAAATCAGCTGAACAATACATACACTTCTCAGCAGCTAAAGCTTTGAAACGGATGGAAGGAGCCCTGTTAGCCTTATAATTACAGTGGCAATACATGTGGCAAAGTCACAAGGTCAAAGAAAAACGCTAATAGGCTCCTGCTCCCTAAAAAATGCAATCTATCAGGGACATTAATATTTCAGACAAAGTTTAAGAGACTTAGCCGCAGAGAGAGAACAAAAACATATTCTTCAACTTGATACAGATCATTATTCTTCACCTAGAAAAAGCATGTAAAACAGCGAGAAAACGACTAATGATCTGCTATAACATTTCGTTTAATTCGGACTAAAATAGCATTAAGAATAAAAAGACAAGCACCAAAGACTGTAACACTTCCAGTTGCGTGGTTAATTTAACTCATTTAAGCTACCTTGTGTATGATTTTTTTTGCCAAACTACTGACACTAATGATGGCAGTGTTGTTCAGTGAAATAAAGAACTGAACATTTATATCGAAAACTGATATATAGATTCTACAAGGTGACATTACCTCTGACATTACCTCCAATGCCTCTATCTGGAGAAAATTAAATTTATAAACAGATATTGTCAAAATAGAAGCTTTCTGTGAAACAGGATGCGTTAAAAACGCAAAACTCAAGTGCATCCAAGATTGTGTAATTGCCTAACTTAGCATAAATGCAGCCGGTTTCTCAGAGTGCTGTGGTTTTTAAGACCTTAGAAATTCTTCTTCAAAACTTTCTCTGAATTCACAATGTGTTCCACCAAAAATTTGTTTAGGAAAAGACATAAAACTGATTTTTTAATATTTATTTATTAAATTTGTTTTAACCACCAACCATGTTTCCTTGCAAGCAGTCTTTTTCTTTCTTGTCTGCATTGACACATTGCTAAAATTCCTATGTGTGCATATGAGTAACATATTAGTATACACAAGATAAGCAAAAAGGTAAACCACACATAAAAAAATAACAGGTCTACAATTCTGCTAAAAGTTTAAAAACCATCACAAGATGATGACACATCAATATTGTGTTCAAAACTTATGAGTTCCCTGAGTGGCTCCGTAACAAAAGTCCAGATGGCAAGAAATCTAACTGCAAACAAATGGTATACACCTAAACTCCCTGTTGGAGCTGGTTTAATTGAAAGAATATTTGTTTAAAAAAATAAATAAAATAACATGCTACACTGACTTCAGACCCCACCAGGTGACCAACTGTCCTTGGCTTTTTCCCCCCACTTTTATTTACATGACACAGTAAAAGTCAGTTTTTAGAGTTGACTAGTCAGTAAACCAAAGTTAATCCTACAGGCTACCATTTACATATTTGTGTTCTTCATAGCTAAATCTGCATGTATTACATGTCAACTCTGATAAATAAAAAACTGATAAATAAAAAAAACCAAATAATTTGGCTAATTGAAAGTTGTTTATTCAGCTGCCAAATACTTTTTAAAACAACAGACATAGTGAAATCTCATGATGAGACTCAATCTGCAATGATACTTGGATTTTTTAAGTCCCGGGAAAACTGCCGGGAATGAATGGAAAAAAAAGTCTCCCTGAAAAGTACCTGGCAGTGAAAATGGACAAGTCCCATCTGTTGTAGTTTATATCTAAAATAATTGCAACTATGTCATTCCTTCTCAAAATACACAACAAGTTTCCATAACTGGTTTTGATATTTATTTCAGCATCCATTGACAAGATGGCAAGACCATAACTGACCACTACAAAGTCAGAAAAAAACTTCTCTACTGCACGTCATGAGTCAGTATTTAAGTAAGACCACAACAAGGACCACTCCATTTTCAAATGACAGAGATGCCATCATGCAGAGTCACTTTCCTGTTACAGGCACACCCATTCTACATATGCTTGATGTTATGCCAAGAAAAGACCAAAGCAAATTCTTACAGCAAACGAGAAACAATTACTCACAAAAGCAAAGTCTGAACACTGTACTACAAAAGCCAAGGAGTTTAAGATAGTCTTCTCTCCTCCTCTTATGAAGCAGGTGCAGAGCCGAAAAAACAAATGGGACAAAGAATCGTTAATTCTTTTCAGCAAAGTATTTCACTAACTAGTAAGAAAATTACAGAGAAACCCTGTTATACTGGACAAGTTGGACAGTATTAGCATATAGTATCCATCCAATAACACTGGTCAACCAATATCTTAGTTCAGCTCAACTATAAACTGATATAAAAGATGGATGTAGCTACATCACCAGTCAAGGGCAGTGCTCAATGTCAAAACAAAGGACACGGCACCTTCATTTGGCTAACAACATAAGAAATAGATGATACAGCATGCTTTGTTTTATTGCAATTATTGAGGTCTATCATTTACAAAGCTAACTTCATGTTATATTTAATAACACATAATTGCATTTTGGCACTCAGAAATCAGAAAAGTTCAGCGAAAGAGAGCAGATGGTTGTTTGCCAATAGGCTTCTATAGAGCTGGTAATCTTTCTACGACCACAGGAGTTGTAGCAGTAGGGCTGTTCGATATCGCTATTGTTTGTTTCGTGGTGTAGCAAAATAAACTGTTTACGGTAATATTTTTTCATCGTTTTCATGGTCACTGTAGTGGCTATATTAATTTCTTAAAGTTCTCTCTTTCTCTTATATTTAATATAACCACACTACAGACACAAGCGCCTGTTTTATGCGTTGTGGTAAAAACATCGCGTGTCCGCTTGTTTATTTTTGGTCATATCGCACAGCCCTATGTAGCGATAGTGATAATTCTTTCTCAGAAATCACAAACAAATACTATTAGTGCTAAAAAGCTTAGCGGATTGGCATAAGTACCTCATTCCTGTTATATTCTGTATAATAAATCAAACTAAAAAAAAAAGAGATTCCGTAATGTTGCTTAAGAAGGTTTTTGTATTATTAGTAAAATGTACTATTTTGTACAAATTTGAAACGAATTTAAGCAGGGATATGTTCAATGGTTAAATATACTCTAATGCCAACCATGTCTGTGTTAGCCACTTCAGGGTATGCAAGTTTCTTGATAAAAAGAAAAGAAATTAAAATGGGTTTGCAGCATTAGAGATCATTGGCAGCTAGCAGGAAATACTACTTATAGATATTCCAAATACAAATAAAAGGCAATAAGCCAGCAAAACATTATTTGTATTTCATCTTAAGATTTAGCTTTTTAAAAAAATGAAAAAACAAAAAACATTTTCAATAAATGTGGGCTCCCTGTGTGTGTGTGTGTGTGTGTGTGTGTGTGTGTACCTTTAAGGTACCAGTGGACTATCATTACTTTGAGGAGCTTTCCTAGAGAACTCCAGCTGTGCCTGTGTTCTGGTTCCTGAGATGGGGGTGGAGTGCTGCTTTTTAGCTTTGCAGCCCCCACCACCACCACCACCACCACCACCACAAGCTCAAGGACAAGCCTGGAGAGTTATGAGAGAAGGGAGACAGGTTTGGGAGGCGAGGGCAGCCCAAGTGTTTGTTTGCAGGGGATAAATGAGAGAGGAGAGGAAGCAAGACACGGAGAGACATGAAGATGAAAATAAAGAAGGGGATAGAAAGAGCCAGTCCCCTCTTGAATTCACAATTCAGAAAATACATCAAAAGGGGGTTAGAAAGGGGAAATTAAGACATCTAAGAAAAGAAAAGAAAAGAAAAGAAAAGAAAGAAAGCTACTACAACCAGTGTTTTCATGGGGGCAACCAGGGCAGGAAAGGTCACAATTAAGTTTTTTGCAGGATGCTAAATGTTAAATCGGAACAAAGTTGGTGCTTTTGCAGGAAGAAGAGCAGCCGAGCCTTTCTGATTGAGTGGAGCTGGCAGGCTCGGGGAGCCTCCCTCGGACTGCTGTCAGCTGGGAGTGTGGAGGGGCCAATCACTGACACAACAAAGCTGCATAAGTGCCACTTCCCCAGCAGGGGGCGCCCTAGCCTCCTGCCCCGTATCATGCTGTGTGCCCCCCCGAGGAAAGATTTATATTTTTAAACAACTCTTCTACCCCAAGGTGACGGGATAACAACCATGCCAAGGGTCCACGTAATGAAACATGACCCGCAGGCCTCCATGCTACACTAAAGATACTTTAATTGAGATAAAAACAAGATGAGGGTGCTAGACTCCCCGTCACGTGGAATTATACTGTGTGTTTTTTGATCTGATGCACAGGAGCAAGATGCCAGGCACAGTTATTTTGAGCAATAATGCTCATTACACGTTTTCACAGGTTTTACCGTGCAGCTACAGCCTTAG
This sequence comes from Pundamilia nyererei, assembly GCF_000239375.1. Lineage (NCBI taxonomy): Eukaryota > Metazoa > Chordata > Actinopteri > Cichliformes > Cichlidae > Pundamilia > Pundamilia nyererei. The sequence goes on from NW_005187426.1 coordinate 2,673,610, forward strand.
GTATATATCAAGCAATGAAATGGATTGCCGCTAGCAAAAAGAGGTAATGAAGACACCATCACTCGTATGTGATACTGCATACAAGCAAGACTTCTCCGCCTATATTGATTAGCTCAGGCAATATTGTGCGCTTTTAGTGGATCTTGACACTCTGATAAGCCGAGAAAGATTCAAAATTTCACTGGCAAGTTACATCCCTCTAAACTCTGTTCCTTTAGTCCAGAGGACAATCTGACAGCCAGCCTTCAAAAGACAAACCCATAAAGTATTTATGCATGTGCCTGGGGTCCAGTGAGTTCAGACAGCCACTGAAGAATTCATTAAAGGAGGTGAAAGAATTTTTAAGTGTATCAAATTTAAACCAAGGCCAAACAAGAAATGCTCAGTCTGAACCACAGAAGGAGAAAAAAATCTAAACTGTCTGTAGTGATGACACAATAAATACAAAAACAACATGGTCCTTACACAAAAGGCAACAGAGAATCTTTTTATCATGACATGACATGAGGAATTTTCCTACTGCATCAGTAACTATTTTTATCTGCCATTAAGAACACCTAAAAGCTCCAGTTCTGTGAAACAGTATTTGCCCCCTTCCTGATTTCTTATTTATTTCCCCCCATTTTTGTCACACTTACGTGTTTCAGATCATCAAGCAAATTTTAATGTCAGACAAAGATAACTCGACTAAATAGGAAATAAGCTTTTTAAATGATGAGATTCATTTATTAAGGAAAAAAGGTTCATCAAACTTACCTGGCTGTATTGGATAAAAGTAATTGCCCCCTAAGCCTAAAAACTAGTTGTGCCATCCTTGGCAGCAAGAACTGAAATGAAGTAATAACTGGCACTGAGTCTTTGACATCATTGTGGAGGAATTCTGGCCCACTTGTCTTTGCAGAGTTGTCTTAATTCAGCCACAATGGAGGGTTTTTGAGCATGAGCAACCTGTTTTAAGCTCATGCCAACCATTGCAATTGCACTAAAGTCCAGGCATTGTCCAGGCTCCTGGCAGTAATCGGGCCTAAGTGTAAATAATGAAATTGTACTCAGCTTTCCAGAAGGCATGGTTAATTACAGTTAATTTATGACATAGCTTCCCCCCTCCCAACAAATGAAATCATTATTTAAAAACTGCATTTTGTATTTACTCAGATTAACTTTGTCTAATATTTAAATTTGTTTGAAATAGTCAGGTGTGTGAAATATGCAAAAACAAGAAACCAGGAAGGGGGCAAATACATTTGGCATGTCTTTATATGTCACTTCTGCAATGAGTGGTCAGGATTCACCTGTTTCTTGAATTCGTCGGTGTAGCAGCCCCGGATGAAGAAAGGCCTCGTCTTTACATGAGCGGATCTGCGTTCCCACGAGGTCAGAGTTGGTGGCGAGTATTCTGGCACTTTCCTCATTCAGGTTCACCCCGGCCATAGAAGCCACATCATTGATATCATCATCGTCCCTGAAGGACGAGATGGTAGATGGTAAAAAAATACGAAAATACAAAAAAAATACGGAAACACGCATTTTATTGTGGTACATTTTTACAACACATTTTTGTCGTGCAACAAGACGAATATGCATCTGTCCAAGTTTTACTTTAGATAAAGTCTGTGAAATTTCTACAGCTCTCCAAGGGTCTCTCAGAAAACTTGAGAGGCCCTTGTCACAGTTCTACTGACTCCCACTGGAAGCTGTGTTCAAAATATTTCCTCTTCTTTTAGCTCCAAAATCACCAGGAAAATTCATTTTGCACTATCCTTAATTGTGTATTCACGCCCTAACATTACATTGTCAACTAGGAGATTTTTCACAGGGATATTTGCCTGGACAAAATTATGCATTAGTTTTGTTACAAAGGGCTATACGTTGCTCATAATGGCACAGAAGTCCCATTCCAGGGTCTATTTGCGTCAACACTTTGAGAGTCAGGGAGATGAAGAGCGTTTGGAAGCTGTGTTTTGCTCGGTAAGGATGCTCCTGAGAATTGGCAAAGAGCTGCAATGAATCTGGCTATAGACTAATGTCAACAAACTCTATTTACACAATCATGTGCAACACACAGTGATGTATTTTCTCAGAGCACTGGTCATTTCTCATGGTCATAATGCAGACTTCACTATGTTTACACAGTATTACAGTTTAGCAAAGACAAAGGAGTATAAACATGCAGAATGTGTGCTATGGTCACTGTGTTTCTTTCTCAAAGAGGTTTACATATTCTGTAAAAGGCTGCAAGTTTCTTTGTGAGTTGTCACTGGGAAAAATTCCTTTACAATTATTATACTTGGCAAGTAATGATTATGATCCTGGCCTGAATTAGCAGAGCAGTGACATGTTGTGCTTACAGGACTGGCCTAGAGCGAGGAGCGGATTTTCTGAGTGGCTTTGACGGAGAGAACAAAGAACCACAGAACACACACAGAGTGGCCTCTTGCCACTCACTGGCTAACCTCCGTAGTCATTTACGTTCATGCCACTGTTGTGGTTTGCGACAGAGTTTACGTGTGTGTTGCTGTGCTTTTGCGTACACATGTGTGCAGCACGGGGCACCGAGTTCTTTCAGGCGTCTCGGGGTGTGGGCACACACCGTCAGCCAAGTCCACCCCACCGAGGCCCTCCTGCTCCTTACTGCGGCCGCGGAGAGCCGATATGAAACTTGACACCACGGCAGGAGGTTGACAAAGACGATTAGAGTAGCTCCCTGAACTCTACACACCTCAACCTTCTCTCGTCTTTTCCTCCTCTCCTCCAGCTCTCTAATTAAGCCTTCACAGAGAAAATCTACACACCAACGCAAGCGTGGATGCATAGGATTATGATCTGTGTTGCACCTCAGGCTGTGCACCTTTCTTTATCACGTCCTTATGGATAACTTGACCTGGCTTAAAATCACACACACACCTTAGGCCATACTCAACCAGGTAAGTAAAGAAAAACTAAAAACTACACATCAGGCCAATGTCCATGATGGAAAAGTGACTACACAAGATCACTCAAAGCCAAAGCAAAATCTCAGTATCAATGCATCCAAAGAGATCAAAAAAACCAATGCAAAAATCTCTACCTGATGACAATAATGTGATGATAATATGATAATGACAATAATCATAAGTCTTTTCTGTAAACTGAACGTCAGGACATAAAATTATAGGTTTTGCTTTATATAGCCATGTATCCATTGTCTCCTGCTTGTCTAATTAAGGGTCACAAGGGGGCTGGTGCCTGTGCCAGCTGCCCCAGCTGGAGTGAAAGGCAGGGTATACCCTGAACAGGTCACCAGTCTGTTGGGAAGCTAAAATGAGACAGACAGCTAGTCACACCTAGAACTGCCAGTTAACCAAATATGTATGTCTTTGGACTGTGAGAAGAAGCTAGAGTACCCAGGGAGAACCCACAAAGCCACAGGGAAAAACACACAAACTCCACACAGAAAGGCCCCAGATCACCTGTGGATTCAAACCCAAGAAACTCTTGGTGTGAGGCAGTAGTAGTGCTAACTACCCACCACCATGCCAAATTTCATTACAGTCGTGTAGTGCACTGAACTCGTGGTTCCAAAAATATTTTACTCATTTTTTTAATCTGGCTTCTTTTAGGTGAACTAAAAACATTGTGGGAAAAGGTTCAGGTTATGAAAAGCTTTTCTTCTCAGGGTTGAGAATAGATGAATATATTTCTTGCATATGACAAAGATAGAAAGACAGAGAGAGAGACCGAAATCTCATGTTGGCAGAACACATCACATAGTCTTAGACTAGAAAATCTCTGCAAAACTGGGCTAGGCTACTTTTACATGAACCGTTATATTACAGCAAACTGTGGGGTGGGCACTGAGCCACTCCAGGTGGGGCATGGAGCACTGGGGGAAAATATCGAATGAAACTAAGCTGAGTTAATGTGATTTACAAAGGGAACGACAGCATTCTAACCTGTATTCACTAAACGTCAACATGGATCCATTTTTATTGTTAATGATTGACTACAAATTAGAAGTGTAGGGTGTTGTTTCGGCTTCTGAAGTTGTGCATGTGAGATAAAGTTTCAGAACCACTGAATTAAATCAAGTACATACAATTTCAGTACATAAAAAGGTTTTCAGTGATTCTTTTGGTCAATATTACATGGATTAACAGTTGAGCATTTTATTATTAGTAGTATTATTTTAAATAATTTGACTAAAAATGACAAAGACAGTTAACTTATTTGGAATAAAAGAAGAAAAAAAGAAAAAGATGTATTCACTGTACTAATGGAGTCTCATTATCTGAGTAATAAAAAATAAAATAATACCATAGGGTCAAGATCTCCAATTTATACTGCAGGAAAAAAGTGCTATTTTTAAATCAAGATGGTACAGCTATAGCTGCACTATAGCCCGAGGATTTCTTTACAGGAAATGTATGTGTAGTTTGAATAATTATTTACAATGGATCTGCAGAGTTAACATTTTGTGTATCGGCACACAAAATATCAACCAGTATCCAAAAATTCTGGTAATCCCTTTTTCTTTGATGATCTGTTTTCAGGGCCATTTGAGATCACCAAGGCTGAAATCAAACGAGAATGCTAAAGACAGGTCTGACATTAAAAGGAGAGAGTGAGATATGAAATGCAAAATATTCCCGACTATATCTCTGCACTAATAAAGCAGATGTGCAATTAGCTTCCACGGAAGCTAAAGAGCAGGCTCTCAGTTATTGGTTTGGGTTGGCTCAGGGACTCGGAGCCAGAGGCCACATAAATACATATGCATGTCGTTTCCACATCAAGCTTGTGTTTCAGCGAGGGCATGCCATAGGAGGTTGGAGAATTGCACTTGCTGTTTAGAGGTTGTGTAGGTGTGGGGTGCATTCAGATCTCCTCCGCCCCCCTCCCCCTTCTGCAAGACTACCACACTGATCCACCCCCTTTATCCCTGTGGATAAAGGTCTCTGTGCCCAGGCAGGGGGCCCTGATTGATCCCTGTGACTAACACCCAGGCCATGCATGTTGTTGTGCCCACACTGAGAGACATGCGCCACTGGAGAAGTATTCTCCATAAAACAGCCTTAAGTTCAATGGGCAGCTGACAGGACATGTGTTAATGACCAAAATGAATGATAGCATAGGCTTAAGAGCCTTCCAAAGACCAACAACAGGTCAAGTATTGTTTCATGTTTAATGGGTAAGTGTTATTAATTCATTACAACACTCAGGCTGTTATTATTCCCAAGCACTTAAAATACCTGGCAAGGAAATGGTGTGATGTAGGTGACGATCTGATCAATGCTAAGAGTCATAAGTATATTTTGTAGCATTTTAAACGTTCCTGTATCTATGTGGAGTGCTGCCACTTTCTTTGGAGTTTTTGAACATCTTTGTCACCAGCTGGCCAGAGGTGCTAGCTACCTCTGCTCATTCTTCGTCAATTTTTCCCCCAAATCTCAACATAATCGAATCTTGTGGTTGCCGTGCTTACAAGTGGCAACATCAACATTTTTCAGAGATCACTTTTAAGTTCTAATTTACTTTTAAAGTTCTTCTTAGCAAAACGGGCACATCACATAGCAATTTATACAGCAACAAAGGATATAACCGCAAAGCATAATGAAGTCAGTTTGCTGGTACATGATGGAAAAGAGCTGGTGGACTTTTGCGTCCACTGGATCTGAACGAAAACTTTTGATCCTAATTTTGCATGTGTATCTGTGTGTCTTTTCCTATGCAACCATGCCAGTATTCGTTAATGCGCAGGGATGTGTGTCCACCATGAAGCACAGGGTTGGATTTGAGGGGCTGAGGCTGAGCTCGGAGGTTGGCAGAGGGCTGAGGGCCTCGGCTGGCTCGCCAGTGATTACAGCGGATGTCGAGTGTTTACAGAGAAATGAGGAGGGGTAGAAGGGGGGGACGCAGAGACAGCTGCTTTCACTCTGTACTGTAAACTACACACACATGCGCACACACTGACACAAGCACTTACACAGAAGGCTGTAGCTACATTGGAAACCCCACAAGCCCTGCAGTGTGTATGTGTGTGTTTGTGCTACAGCTGGCCTGCTGGGACCAGCGGTTCAGAGTGACAGCCATACACACATCAGTCCCAGACTGCAGCTGAACATGGTGCAGGCTGGGTGGGGGAGAGCACGGTGGATGCTGACTGACCATTGTTTGTTTTTTTGTTTCTTTATTACAGTCAACAGATACCTTCTACACCCCTCTAATTCTGCTAAGGAAGCAGTTAAGTCAAAATGGCTTTATGTCCAAATTCCCCCTGACTTTAGTTCACTTAGACTTTTTTGTGTGCTGGCCACTTGTCTTAATCCTTTTTTGATTTCTAAGTAATTACTGAAATTATGTCAGTGGCACACATTTTTTAATTAAATCTGACCTACTTGACTATTTTATGCAAATGACCTGCTGTTGCTGTTTAAATATTAGCATCTTTAAAAGGCTGTAGGAACTCAAAATTAACTTTTTTTTAACAACTTGTCTGCATTTTTCAGCATGGTAAACATGAAAAACGGCGTCTGTTCACAGACACAAGTCATCGCGTCTGACTGGACGTGGTGTGAAGACAGCGTGGCGTCAGATGGATCACCTTGTAACAATGAGCTCTGTTCCAGCATGTTTATATCCTCAGGTACGAAACGTAACAGCATAAAAAAATAACAGCGATTTCTAACTGAGGTTTCAGTCAACAGCAACCAAAAGAGGTCCAGCTGAAACATTAACAAGTTAAGAATTTAACGCACAGGCATTTTTCAGTAAAGTGGAAAATTAGGAGCAACAGTGAGAAATGAAGATAATTCGATAATATGGAGGTCAACTCATCAAACAGTTAAATCTATATCGGAGTCAGAAAAGTCATATGTGACTTCAAGTAACAGTGTGATGGCGAGAAAGGTCAGCATGTATGCGTCGTTGGAAGAAAACGAAAGAGACAAATAAAGGGATGAAAACAATGATGGTTGACTGCACAATATAGACAATAAAGTGTCTAACGCATAAAATGAAGAGCAGGCAAAATGTCACCTGACCCGGATAAAGAGAAAATAAACTACAAAATATCATTGACATGATTCTTCCGTGACAGTGGTACTGTGTGTTATTGGACTTGTGTTGAAACCAGTGCATTTGTGTGTAGTAGGCCCCTGTGATCACCGCAGGGGGGAAAAAGGTCGCCAGTAACAAGCGAGCCTGACAGCTTAATTACCAACGCAGCTAAAGATTTATTGGTTTATCAATCAGAGCCCAGGGCGCTGCCTTTCCCCTCAGGAGATGGGAGCCATTACCATGAACCCGTTGGCCCATGTGACCCAGACTCTTCTTGCCCTGTCCCAGTCACACAGGGGCAATCCTAAACCTCCGGCACCTGTCGATACATGTGTACAAGCACGCTGGATATGCACACACACATACACACACAAATTCTTAGATTTCTGGAATATACACATATGTTCATGTGCACCCAAGCAGAGACACAAACAAACACAGACAAATAGAGGAATGTATGCAAACATAAAACACATAAAGACTCACACAAAACATGGACCGCAAAGGCCAGCATGTGGGCGATGAACCTTTTATGTTTCGAGACAAAGGCACAGCTGAAGCAGAGACAAGACCAGAGAGAGAGAGAGAGAGAGAGGAAAGCTGCAGGCTAAATACTGTATGTTTGACTTAACCAAAAGGTATTTTCAGAACCGCATCCAGAAATTCCAACCATATGGGCACAATTATCTTATTTCTAAATTAAGCGGTAGCTCATTTGGAATCCTGTCGATGAGTTGTGACAGTGACAAGAGGAAGGCGAACGTGAGGGTGATCTGTTAACTGACAGTGTGCTGCTATGTGGTGGGCATGGGAAGAAAGGACCACCGATCAACCAGTCGGGCAGGCAGGCAGCCAGGTGGCCAGGCAGGCGACTCAGATAAACACTCACAGCCTTAGCTGAGAGTGTAGCCTGTAGTCATGCAGAAGCTTTTTAGTGAAATGCTGCCCCCATGTGTTGGCAGCCACAAATAACATGCTCCACAGTCACTCTCCTGGCGAGAGGAGTTGTACCTGAATGTGCCTCCTCCGGGGTCATTGAGCTTGTTTTTCTGATTCCCGGTGATCTGAACAGGCAGGCCCATGGGACTTTTGCCTGCTTGGATTATGGCTCCCTTTCCCATTGTGCCTGTTAAAGAAAGGGGGGGGGAACAAAGAAGAAAACACTAAACAAAAAGGAAAGGTTTAATGTTATCATTGAAGTGTCCCCTTCTATCTGCATCAAATATTTATTCTGTCTAACGACTACCTTCAGCTGTCTCTGTCATCCTCACAGGGGTGAGGGTGAGGGGCTGTCGCTCTCCCCAGGTTGGTGCGGAGAGCGTCGCTCTGTCAATATCACTGCACTTCACCGCCTTTCCTTACACTCCTAAACCGCATCCTGCTCCGAGACACGTTTTCCAGAGAGGCACAAGGACTGCCAGAGTGAATTTAAACTTGATTTTAACAGGCATGTTCCTAGCCAAGAGGCACAGGAAAGTATTTTTAGAACTATCCCCGCATTCCAATTTATGGGCATAAAACAACCTACAGATCTTTCACTGCAGGCAATCTTGGGGAAGGGGGCAGATCAAATTTGTATGCACCTCCGATCGTACACACACGCACGCACACACACACTAACACAAACGCACAAGCACAAACAGGTACAAACACATACACTCATTTCACACACCACTTGAGAGCACAGAGCTCTCTTAGGGGAGCGTTACACCCGGTTGGTGTTGGGGCGATATTTGTGGGCTTCTGTGGGAAGAGTGTTTGTGAATCAGTGTGAGTAAGCAGTAGCGCAAATGTTTGAGAAGGCTTTATAACCAGACAGGAAAAAAAAAAAACACAAAAAAAACACCTGTTCTCTCTATGGTTCCTGCCTGTTTACACATCCTTCAGCCTACCGAGAGAACATTTACGGTTTCACTAATGGCCATCTTAGGCTATATAACCTGTTTTATTGGTTCATCATTTAAAAAGAAATTTAAACTAAGGCTGAAAGTCTTTGAATATTTTTCCTGCAATGGTGTCTTAATCGAAGGATGTAAATATTGCATAACAGAATCAGAGGAAAACCGTGAGTCAAAGTTTCCAAAAATATAAAGAAATGTTTGTTCAATCTTTCATCTTTCTATACTTTAGTCCTCCAAATGCCTGGTATAAGAATGGGGATTGTACATGTAATTGAATTCAATCAAATGTGTCTGTAATAGGCCTGCAGATGTCTTACCTTGCGCTCTGATGGACTGCGTAATCACCACAGGCATCCGGACCTGGCCACCAACAGCGCCTCCTGTCTTGACACCCTGAGGAAGCAAAACTTTATTGTAGCATTTCTCAGAAGGAAACAATTGGAGAGAAGGAAGAGATAAAGAATGGAAATTAAAAAGGATGAAACTGAACACCTACTAAAGCATTGCTCAATTTTTGTGTGATCCCCAAAACCGAAAGTGAAAAATCTAACTTTTTGTCATAGTTGGATAGGAAAAAAACATAATCTGTAGACCTAGACCCACTTGAGTTTTGTATATTGATTTCTTTTCAACTGTAACACAGTGAAAATACCAGCAGTATATACAGAATAAATGCATAATACATACAAGAGTGGTGAATTCTACAGTGGCTATCTCCACACAGTACAGAGAAACTAGAGATCAAATTAAATGCACAAGAAGGATGGATTTCTCCCACTGTATATGACCTACATTTGCTTGCATTTGCAGATAAGACAAAAGCAATAAAAAGTCAAGGCCACGGTGAAAAAGTAGTTGAGAAGAAGAAAAAGTAGTAGAAGAAGAAGAAAAAGTAGTAGAAGAAGAAGGTGCGGGGGGTGGGAGAGTATGCTGGGCTATTAGAGTCACTTCCTTCCTTGGTAGCAGCTACGGGCCGAGCCTCAGGCTCAGCCATCCATTCCTACCAGTTTGCTTCTTGCTGCATATTTTTTAGCCTTGTTTTCCATTCCCTGACACATGCTATATTACTGTTCAAGCTACTGAAAAAAGACAGAGGCCATTTTTCCCAGAGATCCACTGCAGGGGTCTGCGAGTAAGGGGGGGAACGGGAGAAAAATACATTCAGAATGAGCAAAGATAGCTAGCACCTCTGGCCAGCTGGCGACACAGTTAAGAGAGAGGGGAAACCCTAAGGTAAGAAGTTTTAGAATCAGGGGCAGAAGGAATAACACTAAACCTAAACTGCTCATCTTTCATATGATTCATATTTCCTACATTTAACATCTAGAGCGATCTTAAATGTTAGATGTTTTTTAGATTAAAGAATAACATGTTAGTTTTATGTAAAGAGAGAAACAGATTTCAAACAATAATACAGAAAAATTACTATTTATGTCTATTTATTATTCATTAATTATTCATTTTCCTTGCTGTTGATGCCCAATAACTTGACCAGCAAAGTTAGAATATATTATTTCAACCTCTTAGCTCAAACATCCATAGAACATCACATGTACTGACGCTGCACACTGTTGCAATGAAGAATGAGCCGTTATGGTATGTGGCGGTGCGGCCTACTTACACCTCTCGAGTTTTCATCAAGGCCATTCACCTCATATAAAATTTGCCCCAAGGAAGTTTATGGTCTAGTTCCCATATAGCTTTTGGCACAATACAAAAAAAAAAGAATAATAATAATAATTATATATATATATATATATATACATACATATATAAATATATATATAAATTTAAAAATATCTAACTTTGATTTTCTAAATAATGTCTTTATTAAGTGGTCTATCCTCCATGTGTTTAGAAACGTAGAATACTTCTTTTTTTATCTAATTAAACCCCTGACATTTGAAACACAGCATTGTTTCAAATGTTGTGGGTTCAAAACCAAAAATGATTGTGGCTTATTGGATATCCTGGAGCATTAATTGTAATTAAATAAGAAACCTTAAATAATGTAAGCCCACATCTATATACTCTACTTTACTACAACAAGAAATCTTTCCCATAACACTGTAGTATGAACAGATTTTTTTTAGGCTAATTCAACTAGCGTTCTGGTTTCAGACTGTTGACGTGCCAGCGGCGATCATTTACTAATGTTTTGTGTGATAGCTTATGTTGCCGTTGTGTGTGTGTGTGTGTGTGTGTGTGTGTGTGTGTGTGTGTGTGTGTGTGTGTGTGTGTGTGTGGAGGGAGGGAGACAGAAAGAGAGAGAGAGAGAGAGAGAGAGAAGGGGAGAGCGAGAGACCAGAGGCATGTTCTGGACATAGACTGCGGCCGCCACATTGCTTTAAAATTGACCTGGGGCTGACCTAGTTACCTCGCTTCACCCTTCAACGGTTAACGGGTAGAGGGAGGGAAAGAGGGAGAGAAATGAGAGGGTGATGCGGGGGCAGATACAGTGAAAGGCATGGAGAGAAAGTGTGTGTATGCAAGTGACAGCCCAAGTAAACCAGGAAGGAGTGAGCGAAGAAAAAGGGAGGGAGAAGGAAAGAGAAACAGAGAGAGAGAAATACAAAAGAGAGACCCCTCTAGCTTGCCCACTACTCTGCCTGGACCAGACCAATCTGAGTCTGACCTCACTTGACCCATCTGTAGACATCTGGGCTCTGTGGGGTTGCATGATTCTCAATGTACAAGCACATCTGCACACACAGACACAAACACACGTTCAGTATCCACAACGCGGTTATTATAGTTAACTAAAACTATACCACGATCTGAAACTGGGGATAGAAAACTAACAGAAAATAACTAACAAAAATACCAAACCAATTAGAAATATAGAGGAAAGGTCCATATTATTAGTCTTTGCTAATATTGTCATATTATTCAATACATTAAGTAAAAGAAGGCATTGACTCTGAGCCAGGTTTTTGTTTCTGCAATACCTTGTCTGAACTTCTTAAATCTGCTCCTGGCACTACCGACTACAGTATTATGATTATAAAGGCTAATATTAATAAAAAAAATTTAAACATTTCAAATATAACTGAAACAATCAAATCAAATCTGGAAACTAAATCAGACAAACGGTAAAAAAAAACAAAGAAAAAGTAAGGCTGTTGCTTCTTGGTACAGTCCCCCTCTGTCATGGTACTGCGTCTTTGACCCTGAAATATGAATTTTGTTGGGACTTTGAATTCTTTTCTACCTTTAGGTGCAAAGCTCGGCCTCTTTTTGTGGCACTGACAAACAGACAGGAGGCCAAGCTGGAGGTGGCAGAGTAGAGGATGTTAAGATTTTCAGTAGGAGTCACCAGAATGGGCAAGATTAGAAATGAGTATATCAGAGGGACAGCACAGGTTGAGCGTTTGGAGACAAAGTTAGAGGGGCAAGGTTGAGATGGTCTCAAGCTTTTCTATAATCTCTTGTGTTTCTCTGAGCCTTCCCCCTTGTCTCCCCTGTGTCAAGTTCAAGTGTGTTAGAGTCTTGTCTCTTTGTCAGTCAGTGACTTCCAGGTTTATTTTGGTAGTCTTTTGTCTTCTTGGTCTTGTTCCTAACTGTCTTAATTGTCTTCAGCTGTTCCTCGTTCCCCACCTGTTCCCTATTCCCCTGATTAGCTCTTAGAGCGTGTCAGTTTGTATAAATAGGCAACAATTTCACATTGCCCTTTTGTTGTAGTGTCTGTGTTTCCTCAGCCCAGGTTTCGTGGCGTTTCAATGTTTTTGTAGGTTTACTTCCTGTCGTTTTTTGAATCTCCTGCTTCTTTGACTCCTGTACACAAATAATCATGACACTTTTATAATCTGCAACATATGGGTGTGACTAACCATCACAGAGACTGTACTGCATACCAAGAATCATATCACAGATTTGTAGGACAGATGGTGGTGTTAAACTGTTTCCATTAAACTGGGGGAAGGATCTTTAAATAGTCCTTCAGAAAGCTCACAAAGACATAATACAGTCCTCTGTGTTAGGCATATGTATTCCTAGCTTAATGTAATGCCTCCAAATGACTTCTTTGTGGAATAACTGAACCTTCATGTTTAAAACTACTTTAGTCTGACAACAAAATCCTCCAAATTCACTGACAAATTTTTCAAAATCCTACAAATAAAAAGACAAACCTTATGTCATAGCTTTAAAAGACCTACTATGTGGTGTTGTGTGGGTGTATTGTGCTGCTTTCAGGTGAATTCAGGTGGCACAGCTGACTTCACTCAGCATTCAGCATTCACGTATAAAAAGCCAGTGAGAGCAGCTGGTCAGCCTGGTGATCGAGCTTCATAAGTGTTGGGAGTTGATATCATGCTTGTGAAGAAGTGTGGTATCAATGAATAATCTGTTGTTGCCTTATTATTTTTTATTTTATTCTTAGACATAGTTGCTTTCCCATCTTTTAAAATTAAACCTTTCTGTTAAAAAGTTGTTTTATTTCTCCATATGCTTTCTCTGGCTCTTTCTCCAACCCAGACATTGTTATTAGTACTTCTTCTCACCTCCCATTTTGAGCAACTTAACAGTGTAACAGCAAAGTTTGTAAATTGAGTACCTCTAATTGGATACTTGTGCTTTGCCATCTGCTATGGTCAGTGGAGCCACTTGCACATTATGCAAACAACCTCTATCATCAACAAGCACACTACCCTCAGCAGGTTGGATTCATTGCATTTTACCATTTTTTAAATGCATGGTGGGCTGTTGTGGGAAAATGCGTCACATTTACTGTACAACTTCTGCTCTATCAGACACCTTACATACATACATACATATATACATACATACATACACACACATTTCCTGGACATGGCTAAAAAAACAAAAAACAAATGAAACACATATGAACATTTACACATTTTAGGATCGATCTTTATATTTGCTATGTTTTACTTCAAAGATCACATGTAGTTTCATTTGGACTGTGATGTTGGGGAACAAACTCTTGTGTGTGGACAAAAAAGTTTTAAAAAGCAACTCCCAATTTAAACATTGTGATGACTGTGTCTGCACTGGATACTCTTCCAACTGGGCCACATTATACATACCATTGCAGCTGCATGTCCGAGCGTCCCAGCGGGCAATGCACTGGCACCCGTAGTGGTGCTGACACTATTAGGGTGGCGTATACGGACAGCTGGCCCAGCGACGATGGCAGGAGGGGTGCCACAGGGTGCTGGTTTTAGTCCCTGCTGCGGGGGCTGGATCAGAGACTGCTGACTATTCAGCAAAGACAGCCTCAGGGCTGGGAGGCTCTTCTGTTGATGGATAGAGGGCAGCCAGAGTTTACAGTCATATAGAGAAATAGACATGCATTACAAAGCACCATACACAGCTGCAACAACTACCGCTGTGGTCACTGGCTAATTTAGCATAATGCTATCAAAAAAATATGGCTATAGACAGCTAAAAAATATCTGCAGATGCATGTGACCACATGTTTGTAGAATGTTTGCACAATGATTCATGTGACTTTTATTTGTTATTTAAAAAATGCTTATTTGTGTGCTGAAATTGTTTAATTTGCATTCAGGATAATAAACCTACAGTATGCTTAAAACTGTATACAGTGTTACCATAACTATTAGCATGATAACTCACTGTCAGTTGACCTAAGGAGCTGATGTCGTTCGCTAGAGAATATTTTAGGGCAGATTTTTGACGTAAATGACCTAACATTGCCTGACACCATGTGTTTGTGGCCCTGTTGGGCGGGTGAGTGCCTTGATGTGATGCTCATCATGGCTGGCTGAAAAAAACCTGCTGGCTACTGGAATGGCTGCAGGGGCCACCGTCACCGCAGTCAGAAGTCAGGCCAGAGGGAGGGTGTGTGTGTGTGTGTGTCTCATTCAACTGTCAGGCCAGGCTAACATTGACTGTGGTCCCATGCAAAGAACTACTTTAGGGGGATCATTTCAGAAAAATCTATGAGGGGCAGCTTAAGGAGCCAAGTTAGGGAATGAGTAGAGGTGAAAGATAAGGGGCAGTTCAGAAAACAATTTTAGGGGTCAATTTCAAGTAGACCCCAGGACCCAGAATTGGTTAAGCACAAGAAAATGGATGGATGGATGGATGGATGGATGAGAATTTCAAGTATCTACAGGTGCTATAAACTGAATAAACAGGCCCAAGGTTAAGAAGACTACTTGATGACAGAGGTGTAGGGTTCAATGTTAGATAGGCACTTTCAGAGACTTATAAAGAAGATGAGCTCAATGAGCCATTGCATTAGTCCGTGTAGGAATCAGTTTTATGGATGATATAGCTTAGGAAGAAGGTTAAAAAAAAGAAGTTAACTAGCAAGAACCTCACCTTGAGAAAGGGTACCAGGTAAGGCTGCGGAGATGACTTGAGCTCTGTCTGTAGTCGGCTGGTGAACTCTTCCGGTTCGATTTTGGCATCCTGTCAGGTTAAGAGTAAAGAATTAAATTTCAAAAGAGAAGCCATGCAGTACACCAGAGGGTATAAGCACAGTTAGATGAAAGCCCATCACCAGAAGGAATCATCAACCATTCCATCCTGAAACTTCAGGGTACAACTTAAGGTGCACATTTTGTATGAGATGAAAATTCATGACACAGAAAAGAGACTTTCGGAAAGAGTTTCATGCTGCCATCTACAGGTAGGAAATATTTAATACAACGACACAGAAAAGTGTCAATTTTAATGTAAAATTTAAAATATGTTACACCGCAAAACAAAAAGGGAAAAAAAACCCCCAAAACAATGGACTCACACTTACCATGTTATGATTTCATTAAATTAGTTAGATACATGAGAAACATGGTGTTAAAATTATTTGCCTACAAAAAAAAGAGGTATACGGCAGGTCCTTAGCAGTTTTTGTAAATCTAATACTTGCCCCAAAATTGTCCCATCTAAACAAGTGATATTATTTAGTTTTTCCTATATGATATGAACAGCGTTTTGTGAAGCTCACCAGAAGGTCCTGAACAAGAGCCTTGACGTTCTTAGACGTCTCGGGGGACGGAGAATTGTGAGATGCCAGCTTGATAAGTGTGGCCAGGAAATTCTTACACTTCTTAACATTCTCTTGCATTTCCTGTTGAAGACAACAAAATAATTCATTTTCTATAAAAAAAAAACACACACACACACACACACACACACAAACAAAAAAAAAACCCAGTGACACCACTACCAAATCCCAACCTCAAAGTCGCTGTGTAAAACAATGGATCAGAACATAAGCAGAGAGGAAGTGGCCCTATAACTGC
>NW_005187426.1:2690042-2730635 GCF_000239375.1 Pundamilia nyererei
GAGAGAGAATATGCATACATGTGACTTCGTGGTAAATCTGTGCTTCTATGTCTTTCTATGTCCTTGGGTCAGTACGCAATAGTGTGAATGTATGAGCGCAAGCATGTGCAAGACTCTTTGTCCATGGCCAGCTGTGTGACGTGGTGTAGCTGTAGGTCCGGGTCTGAGCTTGTGACACAGCCAGCCTCCTGGCAGCTGTGACAGTGCCCTCACCCTTTAGGGTGGCGTGTGGGCGGTAGTGGAGGAGGATGAGAGGAGGGCAGTGTGGCAAAGGAAACAGACCTGGGATGCGACAGAAGCTCCAGAGGCCGTGGCGATTCCCGGCTGTGCAGGCTGCACTGGCTGGGAGGCAGGCTGGGCCGGGGCCTGGGGAGGCAAAACCACGGGGGTCTGCTGCGGAGCCGTCACAGCCACGACCGGTGCCACAGGGCCCTTCTGGAAGAGCAAGGAAGAGACAGAGAGATAAACAGGACGTGACGCCTCGCTCCCAGCAAGGCCACAGAGAACAGGAGGCAGGCGCCACAGCGCTCCTGTCACATCTGGTGTCCTTACTTTGGTGGACATCTCTTAACAGACAAGGAGGAAGAAGGGGAGGAGGTGACAAGCTAGAGGCAGGGAAGCACAGGAGCACATCAAAGCTTTTCTAAATCGTCACCCACCTGACTTGGAAGATCTGTAACAAATGTTGGCTACCCATAATGATGTGTGCGCAGTTGAATGAAATTCATATACACAATTTTGCTCATGAGGTGCCAACAGCAGTCTCTCACTCTAAGACCCTCATCACCTCTTTTAAATCTCTCAGGGCCTGTTCACACTTGGCAATAAAATACATCTTATGTGACGTGGTCATAAGTGGACAGCTCTAAATACAGGTGTGAATACAGCCAGATGAAGGGGACACATTAAGGTCCTATCATTTGAGTGACATATACTGTAGATGGTAACAAGGCTACGTGTACAGTTATATTTGTGATGTGACTATGTAGTGTAGTTTTGGTTAAATCAAAACAATCCGAATTTGATCTGGATCAGAGGATACTGTGCTCTAGTTCCTTGCCAATAAGTGCCAGTATTTAGTACAGGTTATGCATTATGTGTAGCTAGGGCATCAATGCAGGGGACTCATACTTTCCTTTTTTTGTCTGCACACTTTGAAAATAAATGGTTTGACCTTCTAAGACCCTTTTTGTTTTGGAATCACTTTTAAATTCTTCTAGGTATTTGCAATTAACTGGACCTGACATCCATATAATCTAAGGATCCTCTTTCCTGTAACAACAGGAAGTTGTTACTTCGTTACATAATTGATATATACTTAAAAAAAATGTCCCCATGATTTTTTTTGCTGTTACTAAATAAATTGTAATTATAGTAGTGAGTATTAGTGCTTACATCAGGTATAATATATACAGAAAAGGGTTTTACTAAAATTTCCTCCGAAATACTAGAAGTCAATTATCAGCTTGTACACAACCTTCAAGTAAACTTTAGACTCAGTCAGCACTATTTCTAGGCAGTTATCTGGTATAGCAAAGGAAAAAAATGCCAGGCAGAGGACTGAATAACATGTCAGGAGGAGTTGTCTCACTGGGCGGAGTGCAGGGCAGGAGGAGGAAGAAGAAGAAGAAGAGGAAGAAGAAGTCTGTAGGGCAGGGCTGGAAGGAGTAGGAGAAGGAGACGGTGCCATCTTGGCTGGGGTCAAAGGACATTGCCTGCTGGTCTGAGAGGTCACAGGAGATTGCTGGAAAAAGGAGAACAGAAGAAAAAGGAAGAGGAAAAAGAGACAGAACTCAGAATAAATATATCAGAGGAAGTAGGTGACGAAAGAGAAACAGGAGAGATAACTGAATACAAGCCACCTTAAGAGATACAAAGGAAGAAACACAGCGACAGTGATGCTGTGCCAGTTTCAGCTGTGAAAGAAAAGAGTGAGGAGGAAGGATGGCAGCCAGAGAAAAGACGGGGGAAAGTGTGAGAGAGGGAGAGAGAGACAGGGCAACAGAATAAGAAAAGAGCAGTATCGTGCCTTGCAGACAGATGAGAAAAGGTCATGACAGCAGGAAAGAAGAAGGAAGGTGGCAGCATGTTGTCGACATGAAGATTTAACTCAAGAAAGCACTTTGGTCAGGTGGCGCTGGCTCACAGTGACGTACTACTGGGGTCTGATTCCAGAGGAGACCTACATCAATCAGCGACGACACTGAAACTACTGACAGGTAAAGGGAATAACACTGATGATTTCATTACAGTGAAATGCTTTGCTGGGAAACCTTGAGTTATCCATTGACTAAATAAATGTGTCCTTTTAGAGGAGAAATATTCAAACTTTGAATATAATAAAAAATAAAAATAATTTTAAAAAGCAAATACATGTGAAAAATAGGTGGATGTGGTAGAGGCAAACAAGGTCATGCAGTAAGGAGGCTGTTTCGTAAGGACAACCATCACTTGCTGTCAGCTAACAGGTGCAACATGAGGCTCAGGGGACCTACACGGACCTGTGGAGAGTAACTGAACAACCAACAGACAGGTAACTATTAATGATCCTTCAACAGGTTCACTTACAGAAGACCTTAAAAAGTTACTTTTTGTACAAAAAGATTTATGTAATCATCTTAGCTCAAGAACTAAATTTGGAGTGAGTCTGAGATTTTAAGGAGGACTGAAAATGCCCTGCTACTGAAAACAAAAGAAACCCTGGAGGTGCTCTTGATCTGTAATACAACAAATAACACAAACCAAAAGCAAAATCATATGTGAAATTAAAATATAGATCATCACCTAGCCCTAAGCTGAGTCCAGAGACTCATGGTGACAGAGAGGTTATAAAAACCCAAATATTGGTGCACACCCAATTATTGCAATGGCACTCCCCAACAGCAGTGGCCTCCCAGGAAGAATAATGCCACACTACAAAAACTGCTCAGGATTCGAACATGGCAAAGAGAACCAAGGGGGTGATGTGGCCTTGAATCACAAAACAGGGCTGATGATGAGACCCCAGTATAGCACGTAAAGTTCATGCATTTATTACTTCAAGCATGGACTACTGTAATTCGTTATTATCAGGATGTCCTAAAAACTCCCCAAAAAGCCTTCAGTTAATCCAAAATTCTGCAGCAAGAGTACTGACTCTTGCTGCAGAATGTATGTTGCTGGAGGATTCCCATGATGCATTGAGTATTTCTTCAGTCACCTTTCTCACTCACTATGTGTTGACAAACCTCCCTGCACTGAATCACACTTGTTAATCTCTGTCTCTCTTCCACAGCATGTCTTTTATCCTGTCTTCCTTCTCTCACCCCAACCGGTCGCGGCAGTTTGCTGCCCCTCCCTGAGTCTGGTTCTGCCGGAGGTTTCTTCCTGTTAACAGGGAGTTTTTCCTTCCCACCGTCGCCAAAGTGCTTGCTCATAGGGGGTCATATGATTGTTGGGTTTTTCTCTGTATGTATTATTGTATGGTCCACCTTAAAACATAAAGTGCCTTGAGGTGATTGTTCTTGTGATTTGGTGCTGTATAAATAACACTAAATTGAATTAAATTGAAATATATATTGCCAAATTTCTTCTGCGAGGTGACAATTTTGGCTGAATGATGACCAACATTGCCACAATGCATGGTTTAAAAAAAAGAGAAATCCTTTCTTCCTTCACTTCAAGCCTTCAAGCTTGGGTCCTCTATCTATTTAACCAATACAGATATTAGCATCTAAATACTCACCTAACCTTGATGTTGGCACCAAGGAAAATATGTAAAAACAAAGTGCATCAAGTACAGTATATTAACAGTATCAGATTTAAAGTTTGAACCTGCCTACATTTAAAAGACCACAGATATTTGTGTACAACACACCTGACCATCGCATTTTAATGTTTTATTAAACTTGATATGCACTACGAGTGAGTTAATGAGCAAATTAATGGATGAATAGAAGACCTAACAAACACACAAATGGGTTAGTCAACAAATAAATAAACAGAAAAATGAATATGACTTTTCTGAAACTCACCTTTCACTATTAAGTGTCAATGACTGTATAAAACATTCCTCTTATTATTATATAATTATTATTAATACAGTCTAGAATTTCCACTGTAAGTTGTTGCAGAAAAGTAAGGCAATACTGCAAGCAATTTATTACGGCACACTTTACTATAACAGAGACAAAACCAATGAGTGCAAAAGGATCACACAGAATACACAAGAGGGATTAATCACTCAACTCATACAGATAAATTATGTTTAGGGATATTTCAGCAGATTCTCTTTAGTACCGTATTACTCTAGCTCATTAGATTTCAAATGACACATTAACTGGGAGCTTAAATTGCTGACTCCGAGTTGCAATTTGAGGATGTTTACATGCATACTGTTTGTACTATAAACAACAATTTTCATCACATATTTACGCAGGGCCAAAAGCACTCAGACAACTCAAATATTTCTTAGGTATGTTAGCTTGTTTTGTTGTTAACCCAGGCATAAAAATGCAAACTACAAGCACACAGATTATTAAAAGGCTGAAAAACCTGAATAAATCAGATCCACAGTAGCATGAACATACTACATACTAGCATGAAGTATAAATTCAGGTTAGGCTGCAAAATCTGTGGAATAGGTTCAAAGCACAGTGACATATCGAAATACGGTATGCGCAATTGAATGAAGACTGGAAGAATGAATGGAACTTGACAAATGCAGCATTTATAAAAGGATTCATGCTAGTGCTGAAATGTGTCGTAACCTAAGATTGTTTGCTAACATATGAAAAGCAGAAGAACGAATGAGGAGGACAGTGCCAAGTGCCACAAAGCCAAAGAGGTTCATCTCTTACTCACACACACCACACAGACAAACACAAAAACACACACACACACACAAACGTTCATAAACACTTCCTGGCTGCTTCCCTGCTACCCTGTCTATTAGTCAAAACAACCCAGGAGGGCCTCAACCCTGACCTCTGGCACTCAGCCTTCCATTCACAGACAGACCAAAGCACGCTAACAGACACAAATTCGTGCACACGATAAACTGCACTTGTCACAGACAGAAGAAAAGAAACAAAGACTACAGTGCAGAGGAGAAGAAGTGGGATAAGAAAGAAGGAGGAGGGGGTTTGCCTCCACTAAAAATTTAGTAGGATCCAAATGAATGTTACACTGAAGAGTTGGAGGAAGTGAGTGTATGAGAGATGAGGCGATGGGGGTAAGGAGGGTGATGCTAAGAGCCACAGGGTGCATCCCACCGCTAGCTATGCCACTTTCTCGCTCACTCTCTCTCCCTCAGACAGACACACGCACACAAACGCACTTGAGAACCAAAGCCTTGTTAGCTTTTTAAAATAATCAGGCAGTTGGATGATGAATGATTTAACAGGTATGGAAGGAAGGAAGCTCAGGATGCCTTCCGTTTCTCCCCTTAGGGTCATGGGAAGAGTGACAGGCCGACAGAGGGGTTGAGCTCTGGGAATAAACACCATTCCCTTTCATTTCCCTGCTACTGCTTTTCCTGTCGAGATGGCAACGCCGCAGCCCACTAATTTGTCATCAACTGTGAGAGGCGATGACAATCTGCGACTTTCTTTTGAAAAGGGTTCGTATCAGGGTGGATATAGGTTGGCTGACTATGAGCAGAGAGGATTGTTGTGCAGCTTATGCAGAATTCTGTTCATGACGTTTAAGGAGATGAATGTCTGACCATGCTCTGTGTGACACTGACTCTGATTCACAGTTTACAGTTTTTTACACTATGAAAGTAACAGAGCACCTGAGGTTAGACTTAGGTTTGAAATATATCACATTATGTCTCTCAGTTCAGTCCTACCTGAAAATGTAATACTACCCACTATAGAGCACAATAACACTAAACACCTGAACACTAAAGTTTACAATGATACTTTGCATTATATGTATATAACATTATAGGCTTAAATTCAACATCAGTTCTTCTTGCACCTTATGTAAGAGCAGTCAAACTCTCTTCAGTCTCTATTTTAATTTCATATAAACTTGTAAAACTGAGAGAAATCATATAAGGTAGCATGAATGGATATCTTACCATAGCCCAACGTGATCAGCAAACACTACAAACAGTCATCAAAATTCAGAGTAAAAGACACGTCAAGTTAAAATAGGCAATGAAATGCTGCCCTCTAGTGCTAATCTTTTGTCTTTGCGGTTAGGGTTATAATGAAAAGTGCAACCTTGAAAGCCTGGGGGGGGGGAAGACAACAACTAGCTATATTAGATTTAAACCTTTGAGATTTAGCAAATTAACAGATATGAACCAATCATAACCAGCCAATCACATGGCAATAAACATTTAGGCATGCATAGAAAATATTCTCCTCAAGTTCAAACCGAGCATCAGAATGAGGATGAAAGGTGATTTAAGTGACTTTGAACGTGGCATGGTTGTTGGTGCCAGACAGGTTGGTCTGAATATTTGAGAAACTGCTGATCCTCTGGGAATTTCCCGCACTAACCATCTCTAGAGTATACACCGAATGGTGTGAAAAAGAAAATATTCAGAGAGGCAGTTCTCTTGGTGAAAATGCCCAGAGATCAGATGGGAATGGCCAAAATATTTTGAGTTATCACTTAACAGGCATAAATTTCAGATAATTAAGATGAAAAATATTAATTTAACTATATGTAAACCAGTTATGTTTACCAGTGTAGTTATCGCTTAAAGTTATGTTTTAACCAGGAAAAAAAACTGATATACACTTAACAGCACAAATTCCAAGTACGGGGCTCAACACCCTTCTGCCTTGAGGATTTCTTTCAGCACACGTTGAGCTCCATAGCCTACCTGAGTATTGCTGCTCACAGGTCCATCCCTTTATGAATACAGCGCACCCTTCTTCTGAAAGTTGCTTCTAGCAAGATTATGTCAAGCTGGTTCCTTGAAGATGACAATGAGTTCACTGTATTCAATCACAATCACAGTCACTAGATCTCAATGCAGTACCGCTCCTTTGGGATGTAGTAGCACTGGAGATTCCAATCATGGATGTGCAGCTGACAAATGACCAAATGGACCAAACTCTCTAAAAAGCCCAGTACTAGCAATTTGTAAGTAGCACTGAGTGTGTACCAGGATTTTTTTCCTGGTTAAAAACAGGTCTCGAGGGAATAACTATGCAGGTAAGTATGACTAGTCTACATATAGTTAGAGTTATAAGCTGGTTTCACCCTACATAACTGGTCTATGCATATTCCTATTATTTGAAAAAAAAAAGATGAAGAGTGTATTTCCTTCTTAAAAAACTGGTAAAAATATCCCAGTCATGCTGACTTTTCTTTAGAGTAAGGCCAAATCCTCTGTGGTGTGCCAACATTTTTGTTTTGTTTTTTACACGCAGACAAAACCTGTGTATTTAAACCAATACAAGTGCTGAAGCAACTACTAATTTAACCAGTTAGACAACTGATTGCAGGTTTTTCATAATAATCGAGATTTTACTGGTTCCAGCTCCGCATATCTGAATATTAACAGATTTGGGGTGTAGTTTGGGAATAGGAATAATAGTTATTAGTAATAATAGTAATAATAGTTTGGGAACAATATTCACCCAAAATGGCCTACGATAAAACACACCATCTCACATTGCAGAGGTAGTGTTTTGCATTCTGAGATCAATAACAGAAAAACTAGCCCAGAGACATTAACACGCTCAAATATTAAGCTGTGCACACATTTCAGCTCTATTAGTGCTCTGCTGTCACCAGCCCATTTCAGCTGTCCCACTTGATTTAAAGAGAACTGTGGGGGACCAACTATCAAGTAACCTCATTATTAAAAGCAATTAAGCTCCAAAGGTGTACAGCCACCAGCACAAGCTCAAGTTATCAAATGAATGATGGATCCACAGGTGATAATAAGCAAATTCCAATTAATGATTCAGGAGCTCGTTAAATTTTGATGAGAGGACCCCATGGAGTCATTAAAAAGCCTTGAGACATTAATTCACCTATTAATCTCAGTTTAATCTATAGATTAAAAAAATCAAGGATATTCTTTTGTTATAATTACACAGTTTAACACATTAATCACACCCCAATTAGGGTCTACAACTAATAAAGTGTTCATTTAATGAGGAGGTTCCCACCCAACATCGACTGTGTGAACACACGTATAATTAGATCACAGTTTTTCAAATCTCATCAGTCAGATTATTCTTTTACAAAGGTCACCACCTGTGGCATTAACATTGACGGAAATTATGCAGAGCTGGAGAGAAAGAAACCTGAAATGTGCCCATGAGGATTGGAGTTCAATGTTTTTGTAATCTTAGTAAATCATATGCATGGCACTGGTGTAAGCTGAGTTTGCACAGAGTGGAATATCAGCAGGTTTTAGAGGTACAGTAAAGATACACATCTGTTGAATTCTATTATTATGGCTTTTTAAATATGCTTTAAAGTGAAACATCTTCTTTTCTTTCTATACGCTGCTAAAAAAAAATAATACAAACTCTCTATCACTCTTACCATCAGGCCTTTCTGTTTCATCTGATATTCATTTAGAGGTTTGTTTTTTTTATTCTACTATATGTCTGCAATCAATTTGTTTTTCTGTTTGTCTCACTGAAAACATACGATTCCATTTCAATCATTTATCTGACATTCATTGATAGATGAACAACATCTGGACACCTTTTACTACGCAGGTTATTTACTTGTTTATTAAAAAAAATAAATCCCATCTAACTTTTTCTGAAGGTTGCAGAATTATTTACCCAAAAGCAAAATGCACATCTGCATTCAGATGCTTTCGCTGCTTTATGTGATGTGATATATCGCTGAGCTCCATCCTAACGTTTCAGGAGCAGTGAGCAGTCACAGCACAGTAGCTAGGAGTCGGCTGTTTTCGGGTCTTTTTTTTAAGATTATTAAGAGTCGTAACTCATACATTCATGTCTTTTTAGCGTAAAAGATACGAGGAGAAAATGCAAACCAACCATTGCTAGAAATAGAAAGACCTTTACAATTCCAGATAATGATACCTAAATGAATTTGGGTTTATTATTTATTTGCAAATATAGGCTGCTCACTTGACATGACTCTCCTTGCGTTGGAGACTCGCTGTTTGCATGGCAGTCCATTACAGACTGAAGGACAGCCTGAAAATATTAGACCTACAATTCTCCATCCAGAGAATTGTAGGCCCCTCTTCTTCCTCTACACAAAGACACTTAGTTCTGTTATACGCTTCTGGTTTCTATCATGTGGTTGACACTCAGACATCCTTGCTAGCCGCCAATCTGAAACTCCAACTGACATGTAAGAGTTGATGTGAAATCGCCTAAAGTTCAACCTCAAGAAGACTGACCTTCTGTTCCCACGGGGAATGAATCCCTCGCTGGCACGTTACCATTATGATGATGGTGTTCGCTCAGCTGGCGAGGAAGCTACGAGTGACCCTGAACAACAAAATAGCATTTGCAGCAAATACTGCAATAAAAGATGGCCATCTTGCATTCTATCCTCAACAGTGAGGCTTCTGAGGTATCTCCTCTTTTCACGCAGGGACTGAACTCTTCTAGGAAGAGTAGGCAACCGAGTTCCACGCGAGTAGGCAGGTATCAAATGTAGTCTTAAACCTGTCAGTTCCGAAATTAAATGGCCTGTATTTGTATAGCACTTTACTAGTTCCTAAGGACCCCAAAGCGCTTTACACATCCAGTCATCCACCCATATCCACACACTAGTGATGGCAAGCTACATTGTAGCCACAGCCGCCCTGGGGCGCACTGACAGAGGCGAGGCTGCCGGACACTGGCGCCACCGGGCCCTCTGACCACCACCAGTAGGCAACGGGTGAAGAGTCTTGCCCAAGGACACAACGACCGAGACTGTCCGAGCCGGGGCTCTAACCGGCAACCTTCTGATTACAAGACGAACTGCCAACTCTTGAGCCACGATCGCCCTTAAATTAAACAAACAAACAAACAAAAAGAAAACAATTACCTAATAGACCTATCAAGTGGACACTATATGTGCTGCCTCCTGTGCACTCCATCCAGATAGTTCCTACACCTAAACCACAGAGTATTTCAAGCAGTGCATGTGAAATGGACATCAAGACAAAATAACTGATGAAAACACCCGGACACTTTCTAATTTGTCCAAAATTCTTATGCGAAAATTACCCCAGACTAGTAAAAATGCTGGAGACAACATTTGTGCCATAAGGCCACTACCATTAGTCCAAGTAGCTGATGTCTGCCTAGTACTTGTATTCCTGCACAGTTCTCCTTCCATGTACACCTGTCTGGTTTCCAGTCATTCAAAATTCTCCTGCTTATCTACATGCCAAGAACAGGACAGCTCCTTCCTACCTCCAAGTCACGGTCAAATATCCCATGGGTCATCCCATCACTCAAGAAAACCACAGGGTCATTTACGACTTTCTCTGTTCTGGCTCCACAGAGATGAATGAGCTCCCACTGAAGTCGGGATAGTAAAAGTGATTCCCCAAGGCTAAAACCTCACCTTTTCATTTTATCAGTGTGAGAGTGCAAATGTCTAGACATGTCAGATCAGACATTAAATGGACTTTAACCTGCCAGCTTCCTGGTAGAAAGTCAGAGTAATATCAGAATGAGCCCTTGTGTAACTAACACGCGTAGTTTTCTACAGGTTCCTACCTCCTGCGTGCTCTACCCATAATGTGTGTCAGCAAGTTTAGATATCACCACTTGTGTATGTTTCTGAATGAGAATGACTCTAAACTGAGTGCTGCTAGCTGCAAGCCAAAAAGTGGATGAAGTTCAACAAATGGATACCAAAAAAGAAGAAACAGAGAAGTGTTTCCTTATGAGTGACAATGGAAATAAATAAATAAATACATACATACATTATAAAGTCTCTGCACTATGGCTCAGGTAAAAAAAAAACAAAAAAAAAACAACAACCTGATGAGAAGAATCCTGATTAGAAATCGTCTGAAGAACACTCAATTGCTAAAGTTGGTGGCTGGTCCACCTCTGTCCTCCTTACCCAAGAGGACAGCTGTTCCACACACTGTAAGTGATTTATGGTGACTTAGTGACCAGAGACAAAGAAACTGAATAACATTTACGACTTCAGACTACAGAGAAAATAACTACAATTGCAAGTGCGAAGTGGGTGGACGCGCAATAAACTTTGATGCAAGGAACTGAAGAGATTACTAATGAGAGTGAAAAACACAGTTGATTAACATATGACCTACTAGTAACTCATCTCGAACGGTGGACTCATCTTGGACGGGGGTGAGTCTGCCTACAGGAGGGAGGTTGAACGTTTGGTGTCCTGGTGCAGCCACAACAACCTGGTGCTGAATGCCCAGAAGACAGTGGAGATTATTGTGGACTTCAGGAAGCACACAGCCCCACTCCCCCCCATCATCCTGACTGACACCCCCATCACCTCTGTGGTCTCATTCCGCTTCCTGGGTACCACCATCACCCAGGACCTGAAGTGGGAGCCCACCATCACCTCCGTCATAAAGAAAGCCCAGCAGAGGATGTACTTCCTGAGGCAGCTGAAGAAATTCAACCTGCCAACACGGACGATGACGCAATTCTACACTGCAATCATCGAGTCCATCCTCACCTCCTCCATCACCGTGTGGTACGCTGGAGTCACTATCAGGGACAAACAGAGACTGCAGCGTGTTGTGCGCTCTGCTGAGAAGGTGATTGGCTGCAGACTCCCATCTCTGCAGGACCTGTACACCTCCAGGACACTGGGGCGTGCAGCTCGGATCACAGCTGACCCTTCTCACCCTGGACACAGTCTGTTTGACCTGCTCCCCTCAGGCACGAGGCTCCGGTCCATTCGCACCAGAACCTCTCGCCATAAGAACAGTTTCTTCCCCTCTGCTGTTGGACACATGAACAACAACCGTATGACTGTTCCCACCACTTACACATGACCCTACGCTGTGTTCACTGCATCATTCCATGTTTGGCACTGATCACCACCTGCACTCATGTATATATCTATCTACTTAGCACTTTTAATTTTTATTTTTATGTTTATTTAAGCGTTGTCTGACAGTATGTTTTGCACTAAGTACCCCAGCAATTTCCTAATGTTGTAAACCTGCTCAACATTTGGCAATAAAACCCTTTCTGATTCTGATTCTGATTCTAAATACATTAGAGGATCCACACTACAGCCTGGAATATCTGCGAGTGACCAGCAGGCAGTTTTAAAGCGATGCTTGACAAGCAACTCATTTCCAGTGCATACACAACTTAAGAGCAGATCAGCACCCAGAAAAGGAAACTTTAACTAGTTGTTTTTGCACTTATCCATGTAAATGGTAGGCAGTCACAGCAGGTGTGCTGTGGCAAATGTTATCATAGTAAAAATGTAGGTGCATGTATGTTTTACTTTCTCTTGGCTTACTATATTCTTCACATTGATAGGCATGCCATTTGTTCAGTGCTCTGGTGGGATACGTAGAGATGCTTTTTTCACATCAGCTCTCTGGACTGAGCCAGTAATGAAGCTGTAATGTTGAGTACTAGGAATACAATCTGACAGGAAAACTTAATTCTTAACCTTATTTTGGAGAAGATTTACTAAACTTTCGAAGAGCTTTTTATTGGATTTAATTAGTGCATGCATTTTTAATGTCCCACTAACTAGTGAATTTAAAGTTATGGGTGTCTGCTCATTCAAGATTCAAGATAGCTGCCAAATTCCCAGAATCAGAAATTGCATCAAATGGGAAGTTGGCCCCACCTATTCGCAGTTCAAACCAAACCATCTGTTTGCAAGAGGCAGCCAATCAGAAGGTTGGCTTGAAGAAGCAAAACTAATGGCTTGTTTCAAACAACTGAACAAGGGCCAGCGTAAAGGTCTAGTTTAACAACATGGATAATTTTAAACTGTTAAACCAATGCAACACTACACTAGTAGAGTTGCAAATGAGTATAATAATCTTTCTGATTTTTCTGTCTTTCTCCTTCCTTTTGTCTCATTTGAACAGCAACACTGTGTGCCGTTGGTTGCAGCAGTGAGAGTCTACAGCTGCCAGCTATCATGTGGGTTCTGTGGTCTCACCTGTGGAGAGGTTACTCTGAAGGATGTCCCTGTGGTGGGGGTAGCAGGTCGTGGAGAAATGTTGTTCTGGGCCTGGGCTTGGGCTTGAGCTTGTGCTTGTGCTTGAGCTTGAGCCAAAGCCTGCTGGGGAACCATTACCAGCTGTCCTAACTCTGTGCGTACCAACACCATACCTAAGGAAGAGCAGGAAACATAAATTAGAGAACACCACAACATAAATACCGCAGAAGAACAGCTAAAGCAGCCACTAAAAAAAATACTGTATATTTCACATATTATACTGCAGGTATATCACTGCACTACAACCTTATAAAACACTGCAATTTTACAAAAGTAATATTTCATGACAGGATCTAGACTTTGTAAGATGTTACAGTAGTGCACATATTATAATCAAAGACTGAAGTATTTGCTTCAGGCTCTGATCATGAGCGAATTACACAAACTCTCCCTTCGTTTTAAAGGACCAGGACTGCAGTTATTATAACCCCACACCTGGCCGTGATAAAATATTTTATTACACATTTGTTTATCTTTGCAGAATTTCCATAAAGAGAAAAGGACATGAGGTCAATAGTAAGGTTAACAGCATGTTCTGATCATGCTCTTGAAAATGTAACTTAGCTATTATTTCTGAGGTCAGATGACTCATTCAAGCAGTGCAGCACAAAAACCATTATGACCACTTTCCTCTGTTATTACCTGCCCCTTTACAAGTACAGAATATGAGCTTCTATTGAAATTACACTGTTTAAAATATAACAGCTAAATTAGGGATATAAATATGGCTCATCTATTGGGTAAGCTATAATTTGAACTACTGGAATCCTGGACTACTGAATTGTTGTTGTAATAACAAAAGTTAGCTACATAAAAAAAAACAATATCTACTCAAATATTTTTTGACAACATATTGCAGTCTCAAAGCATCAGTGGCTACTGTCTGCACACTAGAGCTGCCCAAAGCATTTCTCTGTGCCTCTCAAAGTTTCCTTAGAGGTCTTTTGTGATTCTACTCATCTTCAGTGTACTATTATTATCCTGCATAAATAAACATTTAAATTGATGTTTTTTGCTCTAGGTTTACCACACACACACACACACACACACAAGGTGTTTGTGCTTATTGCATCTATCTGTATAAATACTTTGATTTCTGTCTTTTTCACCCCGGTTTTATCTTTTTTCCAATTACAAACAAACAAGAAAATCAGGGTTTTTCCTGTTTCCAAAAAATTTTGACTTTGACCTTTGTGTAAATGAAAATCACCAGGACTGTAATGAAAATATTTTACTTAAACATTTAGTCAAACATAAAACACAGATTTATTTAGCAAATGATCAGAAATAACATGGAAATCCACAAACTTCTGTTATGTAAGGTACAACACTCCTTGCCATACATATATGTAGATTATTCATGCCCAAAGGCCTATTTTGAGCCAGGGAAAATCCGGAGGATGTCACACACAATCTTCTATTATGGGAGAGTCCAACACACACCGAGCCCTTTTAACAACCACAACCAGGATTCTCTGGCTTGGTTGTTAGCCCTCCTGCTAACCTTACCTTGTGGGATGGTAAACCCAGGGGGCAGCTGAATGGTGGTCTGCTGCTGAGGCGGTCTGACAATCAGTTGGGGGGTTACAATCCTTTGTGGGGCTGTAAGTCCAGGACGGGGTTGTGACTGTGCAGATGTGGCCACAGCAGGTGTTGGGGAGGGAGCTGTTGGCCTAACCATAGTAATAGTGGTGGTCACCGATGTGGTCTGACCAGCTCCACATACTGAACTAGTTGCCATCCCTGTAACACACACAGCAGGTGTGATGGAGTTCAGAGGCTGAGTTATTGTTATTGTTGTTGTTGCTGCAGCTGTAGTAGTTGTTGGTGTGACAATAGATGAAGAAGTAGAAGGAGGAGGAGGAGGAGGAGAGGAAGTGGAAACAGTATTTACTACAGAGTTGACAACGCTAGACTGGGTTAACATTACAATTTTGGACTGACAATCGTCTGTTTTGGAAGCCCCAGTGTCTGTGACCATTTTGGTTTGGTTCCCCGGGGAAGCTAAAGAGGTAACGGGTCCTATACGAGCACCCTGCTGGACCAAGGCCGAAACACTGGTCCCGTTGCCGTTCTGGGCTATACTGGCAACAATATGACTCGGGAGTCTATGCAAAGCAATAGTAGGAGTCCCCCTGTCGAGAGCAATAGCCGACTGACCCACAGGCAGGCTCGCGTTGGATAAGGTGAACGTCGAAGTGTTAATAGAGGTTGTGACGGGTCGTCCAGAGTTTGGTGTACTTGCACTCGTATCCACTTGGCTAACGCTGTCGACCACCGCTGTGTTGCTGTTCCTCCGCGTTGTTACAGCTGCGCCGTTCAAACTCTTTATCCGCGCCGAAGCGCTCCTCCGCGGCGTCGTTATGCGTTTTCTCGGCGGGGTTGCTCCCGTCGACGTCTCACCTGTGCCCACGGTAACCTTAGAGCCCTGGCTGGATGTGGTGGTGCTGATGCTGGCTGGCGGCAGAGATGCCAAAGTTGACACACCAGATGCAGTCAGTGTTGTGATGGATGCTCCATGTGATTGCGAGCCGCTGCTAGTGGCGCTCACACAGTCACCCGAAGTGGTGGAAGGCTCGCCAAAAGAAGGGCTGCAGCCCGGTGAAGGAGATGTGACAGTCTTATCCGGGCTAACGTCTTTAGAGTTGATCTCCTGGCGCATCTCAGTTTTATTACGGCGTCCTTGTTGTTGTTGTTCTAGTGTTGTGGTGCTCACTGGAGCTGGTAGCGTTTTTCCTAAGTGATGGTTAGCGGGGGGCACAGAGCCAGCGCCTCCGTTTTCGTCTGCTTTACCAGCCGGGTTGCTTTGTCCAGCAAGCTGTGACTCCAATGAGCCCACTAGGTCGCTCACAGCTTTTTCATCCACCTCCGAAAAGAGCATATCTTCCAGGGGGTCGGAGGCGCCCGCCATCTCTGATCACAGATAGCCGTCTTCTATTTTTTTTACAATGCGCCTGCGTGTTACTAGGCATTGTGGGAATGGATCTGACGTCATTAAACAAGGGGGGTATAAATGGAGGAAGGGGCGTCCTAGGTGTAGCCGTAAGTCTGTGGTTATTGTATCCTATTTATTATGTGTTACCTTCACGGAGTATTAATTAGTAATCATACTAAGTACCGTGCAGTTACACCGCCATCCCAAAGTAGAATATGAGGAGCTTTGACCATATTTAAAGAAAATGATATATAAATAAGAAAAAAGTTCAGGAAGAAAGCAAAGATTATTTTAAAACGATATAAGACAGTTATAATGTACATAAAGCTACTAAGTTAATGAATAAATAAAACAGATCTGAAACAAAGCAGTTACACAGAAGTTATATAATTATTAGGTCTGATTTTGGTATTGTTTTTCCCTTTTCTGTGCATCTTTTCTTTTACCTTTGCAAAAGGTAAGATGGGAAATATATCATTTATTATCCAAACAGTTAGTAAATTACTTTTTTACAGCCGTTAAAAATGAAGTTAACACAATCTGTAAAATAATAGCGTAAACCATTAGGATTGTATCTTAAATCAAATAAAAGGAAATTTGGCAATAACTAATATGAAATAAAAAATAAATACAATTGGGTAAAATATGACTAAATAAAAATATGAAGTATTAAATTAAATTAAAATGTCTTTAATCCAACATACAATAATAAGATTAGAATTTCTTAAAATATGATAATAAATATTAATAATAAATATGATAATAAATAAATTATTAAATTATTCTTTAAAGTGGCTCAACATAGCAAGGCAGTGCAGGGTTGAAATGAAATGACATTATGAGAAAAGAATCAGGAATAATTGGGAATATTTTTGTTATAGTAGTTAAAATAACAACAACAATGACCATAAAAATTTAAAAAATATATATATATGGTAGCTGTATTTGATTGTTGTAGATTGAAAGATTGTAATAAGTTGTATATTATATTAAGTACAGTACAGTAATTTTAGTAAAAAGTACAGTAATATTTAAAGTTAAATACTAAAATAATAATATTATAAGCAATAATTATGGAGTTTTTTTTCTTATAATTTTTTGAAATGTTTGTACATTTTGTACAGTTATAGCTACAGTTTATGTTCTGCCAAAACAAGACAAAACACCCAATAAGTAACGTTAAATAACTTCAATTTAACTGAAAGCATTATTTTTTAATATAAATCACAACACTGCAACATTACATCACCACGACATTACTATGAATTTGTTTGGCCAGGGAATAACTAGTTTTAGTTTTAATTGGCATAATAACAAACGCTAAAGCTAAAGACATTTCCTTTTTTTTGGGGGGGGGGGTGTTTTTTTACTTTATTTTTGTTTTTTGTTTTTTATTTATTCTGATTATTTTAAGAAATCTAGATTTTTATTTATTTGTTTATTTGTGGTTAAGTAAAAATGTTTTCACAATTAGTATTTAGTTTGAGTTAGCCTAACTATAACTGCTCAGAAGCCTCTGCCTAAAGACACTGACGTTAAAATAAAAATAACCGTTGTTATTATTTTTCATTTAAAATGAACTGCCTTGCAGGGACAGCGTCATCACAGCTGTGGGAGACACGTAAAAAATGTAGACTGTTTAATGGCTGCGAAATTTTCTGCTCTAAACCTCCGGATGTAATCTCGTGTAATATCGTGAGATTATTGTGTGGTTAAATTTCAAACCTGTATTAAGTATCCTTATTTAGTGACTTATTTAATCCCTTTGAGGAAATGTTATTATAATAATTACAAAATAAAAGCCAAAACTGTATCGAAAATGTTAGTACCGCTAAAAATATATTTGTCACATCATTCGTTTCTATTTGTAAGCAAAGGAAACAGTGGAAGGGATGGAAGAGGAAAAGGAGGCGACTTTAGTTGACTAGGCCTCTACCTATCTCCCAAAATCCTTTGCGGCAGGGGAAGGAAAATGAAAACGGCCATGTCGTGGTAGAGATCAGTTGTGAGCGGGATTCATAGTGTCGTTTGACGATATATGTTATGTAGTCTGAGAACTGCAGGTCTGAAAAGAACGCATCCGACGCTTCGTGTGACACAAAAC
This sequence comes from Pundamilia nyererei, assembly GCF_000239375.1. Classification (NCBI taxonomy): domain Eukaryota; kingdom Metazoa; phylum Chordata; class Actinopteri; order Cichliformes; family Cichlidae; genus Pundamilia; species Pundamilia nyererei. Next base: position 2,708,213 of record NW_005187426.1, read on the forward strand.
GTTTTCTTCGGAAGTACGCGTGTAAATAAAGTTAAAGGACGAAGATGAGCGGAGGAGGGACACCGTACCTCGGCAGCAAAATTAGCCTCATCTCCAAGGCCGAGATCCGCTATGAAGGAATTTTGTACACGATTGACACAGAAAACTCGACTGTAGCTCTCGCTAAAGGTAAGTTAAGGCACACAGAGAGGGAATACAAGACTCAAAGAGCGTAAAAGTGTTAAGCGAAGGAGAACAGCATTTTTTAGGGTATTTGGCTTTGTTGGTTAGCTTTTTAGTTAGCCAACAGAGCTAACTGGCGCTATAGTTAAGCGCTGTAGTCCTTTGTTTACGTTGTAATTGTGGTGAAGTCAAATGATGTGCACCAAGTGACACATAATTACCACCAGATATACCTTGTTAAAGCATTAATTGCGGCTTATTGGCTCTTTTTAGTGTTTACTTTTTAACATGCGTTTTAGAAACTCTGATTATAATACTCTTGTCTGACAGTATCGCTAAGACCTGGTGGACTGTGCGTATGGGAAGAGTACTAACTTTATCTCGAGCTCATATTATGTGGAATTTATTTTGAACAATGTGGTTAACAAAAATTGATATAACTTGAGGCGTCTGTTTTCTTTAGTCTTTATTCCAACGCTAATTCATAATATTCAGTTCTAACATTGAAAGTTAATGTGAAGTCAACAGTGTTTGTTCTTAACGCAAGGAAATTCTCCTCCTTAATTAATAAAAGTAAAGTCGTGTAAGTTAACCTGTGAGTTTTCCCTACAGTTCGCTCCTTTGGCACTGAGGATCGGCCCACTGACAGGCCTATTCCTCCTCGGGATGAGGTCTTTGAGTACATCATCTTCCGAGGAAGTGATATTAAAGACCTAACAGTTTGTGAGCCACCAAAAGCCACCAGTGCCCTGCCGCAGGACCCTGCCATAGTCCAAGTAAGTCAATTGGTGCGTTCCATTACTATTAAACAGCTGTATAAAGGCTTTTCTTTAAGGCTTCTTGTATGCTAGCTCATGGTGACACAGGCATGGCTTTATTGAGACATAAGGGAGAGACACTCACTAATTATTCTGTATGTAGAGTTTTTGTGTGTGTGATTTTATAATTAAATAATAGCAATTGAGGTAATCATTCAAAATAATTACTGAAATAATTGCCTAGTGGCATTTTGAGTTGCAAAGCTTGCTTTAAAGGAACTTTGCTGTAGGGCCATCGTTAACATTATTTCAAACACCTGTGTATTACAAGGATCAACTATAAAGAAATTCAGGTAGAAAGTGACAACTATTGTTTTACTGCTTTTTCTTTCTTTGTTACAGAAAATAAGTGATTATCAATGTTTTTAATTATTGCACATTTTAAGAAAATAAAGAAACCAATTAGAAAATACAATAAGCGACAAAAAAATAAAGTGACCACTTGTTGTAGAAGCCCTGAAAACCAGATTCACAAACAAAGGAGTCTGTTAAAATAAAGTGTATTCAAAGTAGAGTCAGGCCTTTTTCCTTCTAGATATGGTATCTTATCTATCTTCTAGATAACACTTTCTAAGATGTACATTGGTTTATTAACAGCTTTGTGTCCAACCAACAGTTGCCCATTCATTTTGTGTTATTTGTTGTTTTGAAATGTAGGCATCAGACATTTATAATCGTATCATAGTATTTTCAGTCATGGTTAACAGCTATGTTTAAAAGTCTTGTAATGTTTTTAACTGGATGTATATTTGTTTGTCTAGTCATCAATTGGATCCTCAAGTGCTGCAGCACCTCCATCATTCCAGGCTCCTGGGTCCTATGCACCTTTCAGCAGGGCTCCTGCCCCATCATACAGCCAGTTTGGTGTTGCACCCATTAGTTCTCAACAGTTTGGATCTACTGGAGCAATTGGTAAGGAGCTGTGTGAAATAAGCAAGTCAACCACATTAAAAAGCATTAGGTTTTTCAAGTTCAAACCTGTCCAAACACTCTCTTGGATGGAAATGTAGAAGATGCAGTTAAATCTTTCATTGCTGATATCTGTCTAAATGCTACGTAGTGACCTCAGACAAGCTAAACATCTGTTTCTCAAGCAAATTTGGAGCAACACCTGATTCCTGCTCATTTGAATAGAGCACAGCTGCATGCTGCTTTGAGTTTCCTGCTACACACCTGATCCCTATTGTGTTTTGAACTGGAAACGGCAAAGACAGTTATGCATCATACTTCTAATAAACTGGTGGAGATTTTTTCTCTAAATGTACAGATTGGATTTTTACCTTTTTGTCAGTGAACATCTGTGTCATCCACTGCCAGTAAAATGGAAGTGTGTGAGTAGCTGAAGCTTATCATTCAGCTCTGACAGAATCATCTTCACTACTACTGTGTATTATATATTTTAAGTTACTTTTACTCACAAATACTCCAAAAATGTTTTGCACTGCACACAAATCTATTACAAATACAAGGGAAATGCTTACACTGTGGAGTCCTTCACAAGCAGGACTTTAATGGACAGTATGTTTTTCACTTAACACTTTTAATGTGAATTTTTTTTTCCCCCTCCATAAGAGCAGCTCCTTTGGAACAGCTTCTAATTGCCGTTTGTTTGTTTGTTTGTTTGCAGGACGCACTAGTCCCCAGCTGGATTCTATAAGAAAGAGTCCCACCCTGGAACAGTCAGTGAAGGCCCCACCATCATCCACCCCAGCTCCACCTGCAGGACAGCGGAGTCAGACAGGGGCAGCAGCTTCCAGAACCACCACCACTGGCATCCAGAAGCCTCCAGACCTCCTGGAGCAGAGAAAAGGTAAAAGTGTAGGTTGTGGCTGGTTTAAAAAGTTATTTGTAGTAAGTTCATAACAGAGCAAAAGAGACATTAATCAGTAATGTTGATTCATTTTATTTATTTATTTTAAGAATGCAAAGCCACAGGATGTAAAGAATACAAATTGTCTGGTGTCTTTAATTATCAGCTTGTTGTATCTTGTTAGTGTGGAAAGAACTAAAATTTAGCACTGGCTATCAAATACTGCTGTTAATAGAGAATCAGCCTAATCAGGCAAGTCATAAACAAGGTGTAAGGCTTGTTTGATGACAAGAGTGATTAAAGTTTGAATTGGATCTTATGTTTGGTAATGGCTACTCTACAGAACCAAAATCTATAGAGTTTAACTTCTGAATTTATTCTTTTTAACAAATACAAATAAACCTGAACCCATGCTGCAGTTGAAGCTCATATTATTGTCTTCCTCAGTGCCAAGCCCTGCCAAGTTAAATTGATGACTATTTTCTTTTCCTGTTCAGCTCCTGAGGTTCCGAAGGTAGCGCAGCCAGATAATGAGCAGGGTGCAGTTGAAAACCGGGATCCCAATAAGCGCCAAGGTGGTGAGTAATTTGCACCTTCAGTCAGTAATGTCCACAACACTTACTGCTGTTTACTGATGTGTTCATCTTTTTTATTTTGTAGCTACTCAGCTTTGAAAATTTAAATATATAATGAAAAGCTTTATTGGATTCATGTTGGGATGGCAGTGCCTTTCCTGAAATGCTTTGGGCTAATTTCACGTCAGCCAATTCTCAAAAGTTCCCTCAGAATGTACTTTTGTAATTTATCAAGTGGGAAGCACTATTTTTCTTTTTTAAAGTTTAATACTTAAGTTTGTTTCTGTTGTTTCTCAGCTGGTGTTCAGTCTTCTAACCGCCGTGGCCGTGGAAGAGGAAACCGCAGCAGAGGCAAAGTAAATGTGCGCAGGGATGGCACAGTGAAGTTTGACGAAGACTTTGACTTTGAGACTGCCAACGCCCAGTTTCACAAAGACGAGATTGACAAAGAGCTCCAGAACAAGCTCAAACTCAAAGGTACCACTTAAACAAGTTCTAAACTGCAGCAACTAAAATTGGAGGTTAAATATACCATGATACATATGTGAACATTTCTGCCATTTTAAGTTGTTTGATTTTACAACATTTCTTCCTACAGATGACAAAACTGAAAAGGCACTCAATGGGGAGGAATCAGAGCATCCAGCCAATGAAGGTGCTGCTGAGGAAGAGGAGGCTGTGATAAATACCTGCTACTATGACAAGTCAAAGTCCTTCTTTGATAACCTGTCCTGTGATGATACCAGGTACCTCAATACATCCATTTATTTATTTGTAATCTATTCTGTGGTGGATTAGTTACACAAGGGCATGTTAAGATTTGAGTGACTTAAGTTTTGTCACCGCATCTGTAGAATTTATTTTCAGCGAATATAAGGGAAACCAAATTTTAAATATTCTGCAATGAAAAATTTCCCAGACCTGTAAACAGTAGGGGTGCAACGATATTCGTATCGATATTGAACCGTTCGATACAGTGCTTTCGGTTCGGTACGCATATGTATCGAACAATACAACATTTGTAATTTATTTTATCAACTTTCCTTCCGACGATGCTGTCTGTGTTGAGCGCTCAGTGAATCTGCGTTCGACTACTCCTCCTAGACTCCACTGTCGAGCGCAGATCCACTGAGCGCTCAACACAGACAGCATAGTCAGAAGGAAGAGCGCAGGGCAAGTTAGCAAGACACATGGACCTCCCCCACCCTCATTCAGATCTGGCGTTTGGAATTATTTTGGTTTTCATGTGACGTATGACCCTGAAGGTAAGCGAGTCATGGACTAAAGTAAAACAGTATGTTGGATGTGCCATGCAATGCTCAATTACATGGGTGGGAACTAGTGTGTTAGCGCAGTTAGCTCGTTAACGTGTTGGCCGTCTAGCCCCACACACGGGGCGATCGTGGTAGCTCGTTAACGGAGATTTGCCGTGTTGTGGCGTTAAGGTCATTTCAACGAGATTAACCTGAAAGCACTAGTGGGAACACAACGAATATGACTGCACATTTACGCAAACAACAAGCATGCTGCTAACTTTAGCCGAGATTTACACAACAAGCAGATTTGGCATGTGAACTGTCAGCAAGGTTCTTCAAAGATGTGTAGAGCTGCACTTAAGAAAAAAAAAGGTCAGAATCTGTGTTTTTTGTGCCCCTCTGGAGATTCTGCAGTCTGCCTCTGCATAAACTATGCTTTGTATTTAATCAATACGCTGAAAGACTTTTGTTTCTGTCTCTTTCAATAAAACAAGTGAAAGAGGTTTTTCCAAAGGGAGAATTTTTCTATGTTAGTCAGGCTTCACATGTGAATGGGACACCGAATTGCTACTACTTGCCCACTGAAGCACTAAAGATGTTTGGGTTTTTCGTGTGTGCAGGAAAATCCAAAAAAAACAACTTTTTAATGCTCTGTCATCTGCTCAAAGTTGGAACTTCACTAATGTACAGCTGCTTTTTTTTTTTTAGTTCTTAATGCTTGGTTTGTTCACTCTCTAATGAATTTTTGATTTAAAAAAAAAATTCATGTTAGCCTGTGATGCCTCGCTTTGTCGTGTAAATTTATTTTCATGTGACTTAAAAAAAAATAAAATAAAAAAAAATCTGTATCCTTATTGATGTCTGTGTCTCAGGGATCGTAGGCCAACCTGGGCTGAAGAGAGACGAATGAACGCTGAGACATTCGGCATCCCTCTGAGGCACAACCGAGGAAGAGGTGGTTTCCGCGGTCGAGGCTTCATGGGGCCTCGTGGAGGCAGAGGGCGACCGGTAAGCAGAGGCTCCTTCGGACCACCCCGAGGTGCTCCACCTGGATTCAGAGGCGGATTCAGAGGTGGCAGAGGAGGCCGGGATTTCTCTGATTTCGAATACAGGGTAAATCCTTTATGAACTCATTATAGATGGTATAAGATGGACTTAGCTTCCAGATGTGAAAAGTAAATTGCAATTTACTAGTGCATTGTGTTCTGTTCAGTGGCCACCCTTGTGGTCTTGTAGGGGTCAGTGAGCAACAAAGACTCAGTATATCAGTAGGCACCTTCCCAATGAGCTTGAGAACTCACTAGTTTAAGGACATTGTCTGAAACATTAAGTTCATTGTGTAAAATATGGCCATTCTAAGAGTGAAAGTCCAGTTTCATTTGACTTCGCTCTTCAGTTATCATGACAGCAAAAATGTTCATCTTAAGGCATCGTACCAGGATTTTTGCTCAACAGTGAGGTGTCATCGAGGCTGTGTCCATCACTTATGCTCTCTGAAGATCTCACATGTATTTTTTTTCCTAGCAAATAAAGCAGATTGGAAGAAATGATTAACTTTTGTTTTGCATTTTTGCAGAAGGAGAACAAGGTGGCTGCGTAGTACTGCAGTGATGGATCCACGATGAATGGTAGCCAGTCATCATGAAATTATATTCATCCTACAAATTTTCTCAGCATTCAACAGACAAAAAATGAAGACATCTTGTTGGTCACCAGCACCACGGTGGACTTTTCAGGCAGTGAGAGTGCCACTCCCTCTCTCAGCTTCACAATGAGGCTTTTTGTTTTTTGTTTAGTTTTTTTGCCCCAGAAATATTAGTTTGATAAGCAGTCACCGGATGGACAGGAACACGTGTAAATATACCATGTTTTGGAGTTTGTTCTCTTAATTTACAGTATTGTTTGATATTGAATGCTGTATCCAGAGTGCCCTCTGATACTGTGAGCGGATCACAGTCGGTGTGATCGATAGCTTTATTTTATCTTTTTTCAGTTCCCCTCGACTCCGTTTGATATATTTCTTTGACACCAGAATTCAATGCATCGCCTGTTGCACTTTTTTTTTTTTTCTCCTCTCAGACGCATGTGTTCAGTATCCTTTCTCGACTTTAAGCATTTTATTTTTCATTAATTCATTCTCAAATGTAGTGAGATCAAAGCCAGCTGAAAAAGCAAAAATCTGAACTTTACTGAATGTATTCTGATCTCATTTTATTCTTCCTGCTCCACAGCAAATTTATTGCCCACCAAAAAAACCCCAGTCCCTCCTAGTTTTTAAGACGTATGTATTCAGTAAGTAGATCAGTCAGTCCTCATAAATCAGATGAATTCTTTCAGCTTTAGGTTGGCAGCCTAGTGCAGCCATTCATTTGATATATGCAGTTTACAGCATATTAGGTATAGATCTATATGTTGACTGCCGTATTTCTTTTTTAAATTTTTTTTTTAACAGTTTCCTGTTATTTGTACCTTTTTTGAGGAAATATTCATTATTAGTAAAATCTGTAGAAGGTGTTTTGTTTTTCCTGTAGGGAAGAACACCTAAACAGGTTAAAACTGACAAAAAACCCAAAACAATGACGTGTTTGAGCTAAACTGATTGTCTGCCAGAAGTATGTGTTATCATTTAAGTACCTGTTAAATGTCCCAAACATGTGGAGTCCTCTGTTAATTTCAGCTTACTTTTGAATTGTCTTACAGTGTTGTCCTCTGAATTGTCGTCTCCCCCACCCTCCCTACTGTTACTACACTCAGCTGTGTCAGATTATTTACTGAAAATGGGAAATATTGTGGACTAAATGATGTCTCAAAGCATATGTTCAAACAAATGACAGCGATGCTGATAGGTGTCAGCCTTCCAGCTTGTTTGTAGCGCTCTTGTTGCATTGTGGTCAGTGTGATTGTTCTCTGAAGTGAATTTATTTTTATTGACTTTGAACAAAGGGACAAGAACTGGATGTGGTGGGATGCCTCTTTTTCTTTTTGGCTCTGATTTAGTGCTTTAGGGAGTGCCTTCAGAGTGGTGGGTTTTTGTACAGCTCTCCCTTTAACGAAAAGGTTACCTTTTCAGACAAGTATCAAAAGCACTACAAGGTGAAATAGATCCTTTCCCGTAGCTTTGGTTGTTTAGAACAGAACAGTTCAGGTGAAAGTGGGCCGTTTAACCGGATTAATCACAGACAGCCGATCACTGCATGGTAGTCGTAAAAAGCATCATTCTATAGGGGCTTTCTCAATAACCAGCAGGATTAAATTTGAGACAAAATATTACTGAACGATTCACAACTGACATGTTTTCATATGTTTGCTACTGCTTCCAGTCACTGGAATTGTAAAACAGGAATAGTTTTCTTGAGAAGCAAAATGGAGTTTTTACGTAAAATAAAGAGTTGTACGATTTATGTCTTGGTTTTTTGTTTTCCACGTGACCCTACATTTTTCCCACAAATCCTGCAGTGAGTTGCATCTAGGTCATCCTTTGTTGCAGAAGTTCCTGTACACACTCACGGGCGCAGTCTGTAAGGTTATATTTTTAAAGAACTTGCCTATTAGAACATTAAAAAAAGGCCTTAACATGGTTTCTCATATTTGATACATGTTTGGAGTCTTTACATTATTATTGCACAGCAATTGGCATTATTAAGCAATAAATAGCAAAAATGGTTGACATAGCAAATACACACAACTCACATGCAGATTTGTTTTTCTTTGATACGATGGTCAATAAAAGATCAAATTAAAAAAAAAAAATTCATGATAAAAGAATATTCACCCACTGCTCACCTGATTAGGTAGATATCAAATATATAGATCCTCTGGGCTGTTTCAGAAACCGCTGATCTAAAGTCAGATTCTGTCAGCTTGATAGGTTTGAGACATGACTTTCTTTGGTAATTAGGACATTTCAGTTAATCTTGCAATTAAAATTACTACTACAGCAGCATAAAGAATAAAACAAAGGATGATCTACAATTTAAACATTATTCCTGGGAAATCGAATGAGAGATGAAACATCTTTGCAAATTTACACAAGTCCAGTTTCCTTCTTTTTCAAGCTCTTGGGTCCAAAACAGCCTGAGACATCACACTTCCGCCTCCATGTTTGATAGTTGATGCCACACACAGTGGAACCATCCTTTCACCTACCCGACAGCGTACAAAGATCCTGAGTGATGAACTGAAGATTTCAAATTTTGATTCATTAGTCCCTAATACCTTCTTCCAGTCTTCAGTAGTCCGATGGTGGTGTTTCATGGCCCAGGCAAGCCTCTCTGCCTTATTCTGACCTCTTAGCAATGGCTCTCTTACTCCAACTATTCCTGTCAAACCTGCAGCCTGCACAGTAGTTCTTGAGGACTGGAGTTTGAGACCCCTGTCCTACAATATTGGCCACTCCAACAATCAGAGGATTCCCTATGAGCAAGCATTAAGTTACAGTGGGGAGAAAAAACTCCCTTGTAATAGGAAGAAATGTCCAGCAGAACCAGGCTCAGGAAGGGACAGCCATCTGCCGTGACTGGTTGGGGTGGAGGGAGTGAAAATTAAAAAAAAAAAAAAAGCCAAGGTGATAAATATTGGAGCAAGTTGATTATTTTTTTGTTAAAATATTAAGCTGTTATCAGGTTTAAAGGAGTATTGGATTTGCATTGTTTGCACTGTATTTCTGCTGTTGATTACCTTTTCCAACCCCTACTTGTGGTTTTGTCACTTTTGTCTGGGTTCAAAGAAGCAATGCTGGAGACTTGTGTCCCCCTCTGCTCCTCATTTTAATGCAGGGGGAACTCTCAGGCCAGGGTCAAAAAAGGGATGCTTGAGAACCTCCAAGGGTTTGATGCGCTGGTTTGCAAGCAAGGCCAACATCTGTTTAATCAGGCTGACCAATAAATCTGTGCCACTTTCAGGTCCTGTTCTAACTGTGATTACTCGTTTGAGGTCATCAAGATGCTGCAGTGTTATATGTTGAGTGTCCTTGGATTGGTATCCTGTCTCATACTGAAATTGCTCTTCTGTCTTAAATGTCCAGCGCTGTTCGCTGTGGTCGTTTTTTCTGAAATAATATTCTGTGGCCATGCTACAGTCTAGAATATAGTGTGGTGGCTGGCCCTCAGTGTCTGTGATGAATTTTAAAACATCATAATCTATTTTCCCAGGGTAGAGTGGCAACCCTGTAGCAAGCTCCACAGCTAGCCGGCTCAGAGGCCACATGTCAATTGCTTCATTATATGGAATATGAAGCATAACTTCGGGTGCTCTATACCAAATCGTCTGCACAATGGTACCAGGAATCGCTGCACACAGAGGACGTGCCTGCCATCTTGCCTGTTGCAAAATTTTAGGTTTGCTCTTGTTGATTTTAATAGCCACTGCTTGCTTGGTTTTTGTATTTTGACATTTGGTTACGAGACCAAAGGTGCCTTCTCCAAGGAAAGCTTCTACCTTGTAGTGGTTTCCCAAAATGCTCCCTTCAAATATTTCACATGACATGGTGAAATGTGTTTTTTTTGCTCTTAAATTGGTGAGAAACGTTTGAAAATGGTTTTGGTTGTTGTTGTAAAACTCTATCAAAACTTTTCCAATGTTTTCTTGGTTGCTTTCAGTTCAAGGTCCTTTTAAGCACTATAATATATCACATGTGGGTCCTATCAAGGAGCGTTCAAGCATTCTAAAGTGTGTCTTTGTTTTGTGTGTGTGTGTGTGTGTGTGTGTGTGTGTGTGTGTGTGTGTGTGTGTGTGTGTGTGTTACATATTTGGTAAACAAACAGTGGATCAGGCATACCTAATAGTGATGTGTCGGTCGCGAACAAACGACTCGAGCCGGCTCCTTATTGGGAGTCTTGGGTTTTTTTCTTCTGTCTCTCAGCCTCTCTCTTCTACTTTTTTCTGCTTCACTTTGCACATGAGCCTTGTGCTTTGCGCTGGGAAGAGGAGGGGAGGGGCGGTAGTTACACTCTCAGTAGCACAGGAACAGAGCAGGAGGGAGAGAGAGAGAAAGAGAGCCAGGGACAACAACGTCACATTAGAAAGGTATAGTAATCATCCACAACTATTTTCAGTTGCAGATGATAAAGGATTCAAAAAGTTTATTCATGCAGGCCCATATGAGAGAGAATATGCATCTTCTTTTTGTTTTCATAATTTAATTTATATTTAACTGTGTTGTTTAACTGTTTTGTGTTGTTTCACTTAAAGTTTGTTTAAAAGGAAAAAGCTGAAAATTTAAATAGTTAAAAATTGAAATGTGAATAGTTGTTTTTTGTATTATATGATTTATTTATTATATTTTATGTGGAGTGAATAAATAAAAGTATATTTATGGTGGCCCCCTAGAGACAAAGCACATACAAACTCCAAAACACGTAAAAACTCCAAAACACTTAAAAACTCCATAGCACGTACAAACTCCAAAACATGTACAAAAGACAACAGAAGTGCTCCAGAAAGCTAGGCGCAGTGTTGAGCTTTTGTTACCTAGTGGCTACACAAGCCAGGAAGTACCAACGAACGGATTTGGTGTGTGGTAGTAACAGGTAAATGAACTTTTTTTTTTAAATTATTTGAATATATATGAGTGCTTGTGTATAAATACACAAACAATACACATATGCTTTCAATTGTGCAATTTAAGTGATCTAGGTAGCTCTGTTTTGGAAGGTCAGTTAACGCTAGAAATGTGTTTTGGAATTTGTATGTGCTTTGTCTCTAGGGGCCACCGCATATATTTATATATAAATATATATAAATAAAACCACTTTTTTTACATTAGTAATTCCTTTTGTGCATAATTTTATATTATTGTTAATAATAAATTAATTAAAGCAACAAAACAACCTGAAGAGCCGGTTGGGAGCCGAAAAATCCGACTCTTTTTAGTGAGCCAAGCCGAAAGAGCCGGAAATCCCATCACTAGTACCTAATCAAATGAGTGTATATGCAAATACACATACATGCACGTGAAAGACATCTTTATCAAGCTGAACACGTGACAGTTCCTCCCCAGTTTATTGTTAATCTATCAAAACCTGCAACAAACTTGGGGATTCCTAAGTCAAAATTTCAATTAATTTATTTATTTAAAGTTCGACTTAAAAACTAAAATTTTTAGGTTATCTAATTTTTTTTTTTTTTAAACAATGCGATAGTACGTCTTTTCAGTGGCGGAAACGAGCTTCTTTAATCTAGCGTTCAGCCTTCGATGCAATGGAGTGCTCCATCTTTCTGCACATATCATCTTTGGTCGGCTCCCGCCACTGACGTTTCCCTCGGGCCACACGGGGAGGCTGTGCCTGTGAGTCGAACATAATACGTCCCACGAAGAAGAAGCTCTCCGGTCAGCTGGCGTCGTAAAAGCGAAATCGTTGTAGTAGGATTAAATTAAACATGTCGATTGTGTTTGTACCAAAGAAACTCAGAGGAAAAGCTACAGTCAACCAAGAGACGATACAGAGGGTAAGACACCAAGAACGTATATTTTAGAAGCTTTTACGTTGTTTTTATGACTCGATCGTTCTTGGATTAGCAATTAGCTTGCTAACAGGTTTATACGTTCACCCTTATTTGGGGGGGAATTGGTAACCTTATCGCATTTGGCTGTTGACTTTTTACACGGACTTGTCCCGGTGACGGGTTTAGATAAAAATGTTAACAGTGGTTGTGGTAGGGCCTTATCTTAACATGGTTCAATACTCCGTGAAAACCTTTGTTATTTTTTGCTGTAAGTGGCTTTACGCTCTCTAAATTTCTCTCTGGTCCTGCCGGATTCTCTGCTTTGTTCCAGTTACTGGATGAAAACGATCAACTGATCAGATGCATTACAGAGTACATGCAGAAAGGACGCGCGGTCGAGTGTGTGCAGTAAGTTACACAAACCTCTCCTCCACTAATGCTGTTGGTTGACTTCATAGTGTTGTTATTTATTTATTTTTCCCATTTTCCAACAGATACCAACAGATTCTGCATCGCAACATTGTCTACCTGGCAACCATAGCTGATGCAAGTCCCGACAGTGCAGCTTCCACATCAAATGTAAACACAGCCCAGACACAGAAGCAGCAGTAATAATGAGGATGGAGATGGCTTGTTTCTAATGCTCTATTATTGTCTTCGTTTCTAGTGCACATCTAATGACACATCAGCTTCAGCAGCAGCTGTGAATGGGCACACAGAGGGCAGCTGATTGCAGTTTCTGTGACAGCTGCATTCTTCCTCAGAAGCATGTGATTGTGGTCATTTGACAGCATAATTGCACAGAAACTGCCATGGTGGAGTTCACAAAACTCGGAGATATGGACAATGAAAGCAAAGGATCCACCTCCTGTTATTTGTCAGGAAAAAGGTCTCTAGCCTTGGCAGAAAATGCCCTCTCAAAGCACCCTGCCAGTCGAGAATGATCTCGCAACAAAAAAAAACTGTTTTCAGTATGAACTGTTTTCAGTGACGTAAACCATTTCAGGGTCGAGCTGGATATCTGCAGACAAAATTGGAAACAAAATAAAATTTTATTTGCACTAGTCATGAGTGCTTTTTGTCTCTTTAGATTTGATATTGTATTGATGCACACTATTCCCCTGTTACGCCTGAATTATTCTGCAGAATCTGTACAACCTATAGTCAACCCAACACCTTCCTCAGCATTCATATCTGTGAAAGGTGTGTTAACAGCACTAGGTACTTAAATTTATAAGGAAGGGGCACATCAGGTGTAGGGTTTCACAAGGGCTTGCAGTTATAGTAAACCTGAGGTGTAGAGTTCACATCCACTTAGATGCTTTCAGCAGGAGCATCTTTTATCACTCTGGTTTAGAACACCCCAGCTGTTTTTCTTTCCTCTCTGAGGCCTTGAGCTACAACTTGAAAGCTACCACACCTACATATATCCAAGTTACATTATACAGAAACTAACAACACAGGCTACAGTATTCCCCCACAAAGTTGCAGTTTTGTTTCAGAGGATATCTTTGTTTGAGATGGTGAGATACCATTCAGAGGCAGAAAGTAGCCAATCCGAGAGCGTATTTCAGCTCTCCTTAATGCATCTCTGCGTGTAGCTATCTGCATGTTGTTTGTTTTGTTCTAAAAGCCATAAGACGCCACACAAAAGCATATTTAGGGTTTAAACTAACCTTAAATTTAAAAGAAAAAAAAAGGCTTTTTTTGAACCACATCCAGAATTTGCAGTTTTTTAAAGGAATGTAACCCCCGCAAATTTTGAGGGTCAACTGTATCTCGATTAAGAAAGCTTCCTTGTCTTGTTTTGTGTCTTGGACATGCTGGAGAGATATCTTTTGCCTGGCTTAGGAATGGCTGTGTGTTCTCCCCATTTGGCGCTGGAGCACACAGCTGTGAAGGAGGAGGTATGTTTAGACTGCAGTCCCTGTAATCCAGGCCCAGATAAAAAGCAGACGATAGGTGAAGTAAGCGGGAGGAAAAAAATGAAAACCAGCAAGAGACTTATGTTTAAAAACAAAACAAAATTTTAAAAAAAAACAGCATTTTGAATTGCTAGTTATTTTTATTTATTTTTTGCATTGCTGGTACACTTGGAAAGATTCAGTTGCCAGCTCAAGAGAACAATAAGCAACATAAGCCAAGCAGCCCCCCTTCATATCTTCTATCAGGGCAACATGTTTTTATTATTATTTTTCTCTTTTTTTGTGTTTTTTTTAGAAGCCACTAGTAAACCATTTGACACAGCTGAGAAGCTAACAGTTACAGTCCAAGGTCTGTACTGATGTCTTAAAAAAGGCTGCAACAGTTAGGGAGATAACACAGACAAAAAGCAACAAACCCTATATCTTGATTGTGCAAAGCACATTAACTATAAAAAGATATATATTTATATGTATATACAGCAAACAATTCTCTGTAAACATGTTAAGTATGTTAGTTTTCTGAAAACATGGTGTCATTTCATAAATACAGGCAACATTGGCATCCGCAAACATCACAAAAAGATAACATTCTGGGCTTTTAAATACAGCCCACTGCCATAGGAACGGAGGAAACAAGGGCTTGAAAAAACAAAACAACAACAACAAAAAACCCACCCTCGTTACACAATGTTTTAGTGTTTAGCATGGCGTATTTGGTAACCTTTATAGATCGATGCTGTAGTTAAACTCTGTAGGAAAAACATGTGCTTTTTTCACATATTGGGAGGTGGAAAATAATGTTTTAGGTAATATGTCTGCAGGAATACTAACATACAGTATGGTATAACATGTAAGAAAATACAAAAATAAGATTAATACTGTCAATAATTGTACACAAAAAATATTGTGTTATTAAACAAAGAAGAAACGTTAGGTTTATGGGAGTTAGTGTCAATCTGGAGCCAACAACTGCCAATTAGAGAAGAGGAAATGAAGATGTTCCCTAATGCTCACATCTAGTAGGGTGTTTAACTTCATGTTGATCAATAATCTCAGACTGCCTCTCATCTCTTCAGCACCATTCGTCTTCCGAACAACGCTTTGGTTGGAAATAATATTCTGCAAGTGCTATCGATACCAACATGGCACATAGTTACTGCTATAACTCTTAACTCTGGTCAGTTGTTGAAAAAGTAGTGTATTTCTCTCAAATTACACCTCTGCAGTGACTTACTATATTTATGCTGAGCCTGCTCAAAGCCTCTTAATAAAAAGTACTAAATATTTATATTTCAACTTCACTATTTTACAAGCTATGAAACAGTAGATGGTAGCTGTATTCTGGGTCATCTTGCATGAGATTTGGCAGTTACAGCTATGTAGACACAGTATATTTATTACGGGCAAAATGAGAGCATTTTAAGCCCCTGCCCCCTTGTAATCCCCTCCTCTACACACACACACACACACACACACACACTCACACTTTTAGCTGCAGAAGCAAGTGGGTGACGGCTTTGCACGTCTCCAGCTCTTGTCTGAGGAAATTTCTGCTCGACAGACAGAGAAACGACCACCTGACTAACTGCTGCCAGCACGACATGCGCACCTTTCATGGTTAAAACATGGCAGTTTGAAAAACTTCAAAATACATCTTTTTCTGATGGGGATGTTTGACATGGAAAAATATAGATACAAAAAAATGTCGAGCCAGTGTGTATACTTTACGTTGCCTGTGAGGATTTTGAAATTTTCCAATTCGCTGGGTGTGGAGTTTAATGGCTGTAGCTCGGCCCACTCAGTGGCTCATGTAACAGAGCTACAGGTCCTCTGTGGCACTTCACCGTGGACTCGTTAGACATTAGATGGGGATCAGTACTGGTGAAGGTAGGAGGGTCTGTGCTCATGCTTGACAGGGAAGGATTTAAAGCCCTTGGTCATCGGTTTATGTTGCTGCTGTTGCTGCTGCTGCTGCTGCTGCTGGGTGAACGGAAAACCAGAGGAGATGCCGGTGGAGGGGGAGCAGTCGCTGGCAGTAGACCACACGGGAGACTGGAGCATTGGCATGGAGTCGCCCCACTGGGAAGAAGGAGGGATGTTCATCTGGTACAAGGAAGAGCTGGGATTGGGCATGGTGTTGGTGTGGGTGGAGTGTTGCCACGGTGCTTTGGGAGGCCAAGTTTTAGTTTTGCTGTCCTGTGGAGGAGGCCGGAACATGACGAGTCAACATGCAATCAAAAATAGTAGAAATGGTTAAAGGCGTTTTTGTAATCATCTTCTGCTAACTGTTTCTAAACCTTCCCCACCAGGGGGCAGCATTTCACCAGTGCTCCTGCTCTTTTAATTTACAGCCCTACCCCAATCTCCTCAAGAGGTTTTGGCTTTTCCTAGACTGTAATTTTTCTCTCAACAGCCATCGTTTAATGTATGTGTGTAAAACACGGATGTAGCTTCTGGGTTTGAGAATGAAGAGGAAGTGAACGTGACTTAATCTGACATTTGTGACTTCAGTATTTTCCTGGTGACTTTATAATCTCAATCACTACTTTCAGATCATATTAAACAGAATATTAGGCTCATTTTGTAAATCCAGGTAATTCCAAGAGTCAGAAAGGAGGATTTCATGGGAATGTTCACAGCAGTCTATTATGCACTTCTGGAGCCAATTCCTACCCTTGCTTGAAAACGCTTCATAACGGGACTTCCCTAACCAATCCATGATGTCACGGTGGCTACATCCACTGTGTGCTACCATTAATGACCTGCCTGGTTATACAGATGTTACACAGACTCATTGCAGAATCCTGTGGTACAAACAGGTATTGCATAAAAGTATGATCTGGGTGTAGTTCAGCTGATACCTAGACATTTAGGACTCATAGCAGCTGTTTGTTCACATTCGTTTGACACATTTATTATTTTGGGGGAGTTCCTGAACCATTCTTAAATACAGGAATCTATAATTAGTCCAGCGTAAAATAAAATGAAGTGTGACATTTCACTGGCACAGAGGGGTTCAAACTTTACCTGGCTATCGTCGCCGATGTGATGGAGAGGTGGTGAAGGCAGAGTGCACACCTCAGGCTCACCACAACTGTGTTTCCTGAGGACAGAGAAATCTACACTGAACATACTCACAAAGAGTATCTGATGAATGTTAAACTGCAGCAGATATTTTTACTGAGATAAACACGATGACCTACGGAGCCACGCAAGACACATGGGAGAAAAACTAATTACGATGAGCCTTTGCAAACAAAAGTCTTGAGAGATCTCACAAAATAGACTGCATACTTTGCAGGTCACATTTGAAGGCCGAGTCAGTGTATCCTTCGTAACCCAACCTATCCCAGAATTCATAGCGCGGCCCAGCCAATTCGTTTCCAACAATGGCGGCAGCTACTTAGTTTTAATATTACGCTTTGTGGGTCACAAAATAAACTTTTAAGATATTTTGAGGCGTGAATGTAGCTGTGTAAACGTCAAATATCTGCTCGGTTTATCATGACATCACATATTTGCAAAAGTGCTCCGACATTTTAGGAGACGTCTGTTACCCACCATCTCGAAGCTAACGGGAGGTCGAGGCTCACTTCAGTCGGGGGGAACACCGCACTCCCGGCACATCGTGCCTTGACCTCCCGGTCAGCTTCAAGCTGGCGGCAAATGGTAAAATGGCCTGCATTTGTATAGCGCTTTTCTAGTCCCTAAGAACCCCAAAGCGCTTCACACTACATTCAGTCATTCACCCATTCACACACACATTCACACACTGGCGATGGCAAGCTACATTGTAGCCACAGCTGCCCTGGGGCGCACTGACAGAGGCGAGGCTGCCGGACACTGGCGCCACCGGGCCCTCTGAAGAATGCGGCCAAAACTTTTGCAAGATCTTGCAAAACTTCAGCTTTATTTTTTCTTCTCCCATGTCCCTTGCGGGGCTCCATAAGGACCAAACCAGGAAGACAGAACAAGATAAACACCACAAGTGGATGACTTTCAGACTTACCGCCTTTGTTTAACTGCAGCTACCAGGTCTGGCCCAGAAAACATGGAGAACAGACTGTCACCATTGGCTGAAGATGTCTCGTCACTAGAGCTGGCCGAGTCCCCCTGATTGGCTGACCAACCACTGTTTACAGCATCACTGTGGGCACAACCAGAGAAGGTGTTAGCAATTTCTCTATTAGTTACTAAAAACTGTGTATAACAAAACCAACAAAATTAGACAACTTAAACATATGAATTTAAAGCCCAGTATCTCTCGGCCTTTATTCAAAGCAAAAGCTGCATAAAAGTGATACATTTTTGCATAGGGTTTAAAAGTGAGATCGCATAACTGCAATGATGGCTTGTTTACTTCTATCTGCTTGCATCTGTGAGCAGGGTGGTGTGTCACATGTGGGTGGAATTAAACAAGAGCACCCAGGATAAACATGCTAAATGCCTCACTTATTGCTAATGTTGGATAAATTAAAAACATAATCAAAACATCACATGACACAGTTTGACAGTTTAAAACTATGCCGGTGCCCACGACGATGAAAGCTTTCACATTTCAAAACAAATGTACCATATGTGAAACCCATCAGTATGCTGGTTCTCAAACTACTAAAAGTCAGACATCCCTGCATTGCAAACACACAAACAGGAAAGCACTGATCTGTACTTGTCACATTTGAGAATCAGCACGATGCTGCATACTGCTGTCATTTACAGCTTTTGGCTTTAAAATGTGAAGTTGCTGATACATGCATGCTTTGCGATGGCCACAAGGGGGTGACCTTTGTTGGTTGCAAAAAGACTTCCAGTCTCAAAAATCTATGGGGCAGCCCCCTGCCCTGACCTCTGTACACACTTTACTGTTGACTTCATAAGCTCTTGGCTCTGGGAGCATTTATTTATCTGTGGTTAAGAGTATATGATTTTGTCAAAGCTACATCAACAGAAGATAGAACAATATTGTACTGCATTTTACTTTATTTTGTATAGTGTATTTCTCTTTTTTCCTAAATGACTTTCTGGATGCTGTTTACATGATTTAAATTAATTGGACAAAACAAACACTTTTAAAAGTCCTCAAAAACACCTTTGTGCTAGTTGCCTCACAGGAGCACTGCCATAATGACAGACACACACACACACACACACACAGACAGACTCTCAAAGTGAAAACAATGTCAGGAATGCAACCATGGCTGGCCAATCAAAGGAATGATATCAGCAGAAACAAATGTTTGAGCTAAAAGATGATAACAGCTCCTCAGGCAGATTTATCCAGAGCTTAGGTGTTCCAACAGCAGAACCATGATCTGCTCATCTTAAATTCAGAGACATCAACAGCAAGAAGGTTCTTATCTGCCTCAGGCTGTGCACACAGTGGCAGGGGAGAGCAGCTCTGAGATGCTATCTGAAACCTGGTCACAACAAACCTTAAAGCCAATCACTAAAATCTTATAAATCAACCCCTGTAAGTGCAGTGCTGCTAAAAGACTCCTCCTAAAAACAACTCACTACCAGTTTGTCTTATAAGAAAAATACTTTTTTTAATTGAATGTTTGATGTTAAGATCTTTACCTACAATAGGCCGAGTGTAACTGAATTTTAAGACCAAAACTGACATTTGTT
Source organism: Pundamilia nyererei (assembly GCF_000239375.1). Classification (NCBI taxonomy): domain Eukaryota; kingdom Metazoa; phylum Chordata; class Actinopteri; order Cichliformes; family Cichlidae; genus Pundamilia; species Pundamilia nyererei. The sequence continues at coordinate 2,727,830 of NW_005187426.1, forward strand.
GACTGACTGATTTTCTTTTGCTTTCTGACATACAAAAAATAAAGAAATGATCTTAACATTTGCCGCGGTTCTTATTACTGGTTTACATGCATGAATGACCTTAACTATGACAAACTAAGTAAATATTCATAACATGGTTTCTTTTCTTTAATTTTTCATTTATCAGCTTATGAATGCTGACAGAGATAGATTGGCAAACAGCTAATACTGGCATATAATACTGATTGGTCAGATCCCAATAATAAACAAATGACCTTTCTACAAAGGTTTGTTTAGGTTCAGTTTTAAATAGAAGCATGGAAGGAAAAGGATGAAAAACATGATGACTTTATTACAATTTGTTTATTGATATTTTTTGAGTTAAAATGATAACAGAATACTGTAGAATTCACGTAGACATACCCAAAGTTTTGGGTTTTAGTACTGTTGAACCAAAGACCAGCTGTTTTTGAAATAGTAATAAACAAAAATTAAAAAAAGGAATCTATTTGTAGAATTGGTGTTTTTTAACCAATAACATAAGAGCATTTTTAGAATCTCTGTCACATATAAATGAAACAGCATAGGTTGAATAACTAAAACCATGCATCATAAAAAGGCCCTCACTCTGATTCTAGTTGAAATAGCTTGGTTGATTGAGGGTCATTATATATTCTTAAACATCCCTATGTGGGACACGTGCTAAAATGTCAACTTGTCTGGCAATGAATGAGTGGTAAAAGCAGATGTATGGGTACCAACCCCTCGCTGAAGTATTCTGGGTGGGACCAGGTCCTGTGCTGCTCATCAGGCATTGGCCAGTTGCTGCGCGTGTTGCTGGGGCGGCGAATGTGCTGTACCTGCCGTTTCTGCTGCATGGCCTGACTGACGCCGGCGACGTAACGTGCAAACTCCGGGTCCGAGCCAACTGCGCGTGGAAAGGGAGGATAAACACAACTATGAGTTTCTGACACCCTCAGCTTTTCTCTTTCGCTCCCTGGAGCTCAATCTATTCAGCCAGACTGTCTACCACAGCAGAAAAATCACAATAGCCTTAAGTCAACTCTGCACAATGGGCCTCGACGCAATCAAAAGAGTGTGCTGCACTGTAAGAAATATAACTGACACAAGCTAAATTCAGCGCACATCACCAACTTACAGTTGTAGCCACAACTTCTCATCGTACCAATATTTATATCAGGTGTCTTATGTCACCCTTCAGGTTTTAAGAAAAATCTGCTCAATTTAATCAAATTAGAGTGTCTTTTATGCACTGTAGTAATATTTGTCTGGTAGTCGCATCTTTATTTTTGATATCAGCTGATGTTTGAAAGCTAATTTTCTTTTATGACACGATTAAGATTTGAATTTAAATTAAAAACTTTTTACAGTCAGCTTGATACCCACTACCATCTTCTTAATGGTTTCATCTTGATTGTACTGTAGGGAGACTCAGGCCACCCACACCCCTTTCCTGAACATTTGTCTCCAGCTATACCTTTCAAAGTGTTAGAGACACTACTAAGCTTCTCTGAGGTTTTAAAATAATGAAAGTCAGTGCCATCAATGCTGCAGGATTAGCTGAAACTTAACCTAACCCAGTGAAAGAAAACTAAATAAAAGGCTCTTTGGTTTGTTCCCTCATCTCATCACAATCAACATTATTTGTTTATTTAATAAGAACATAGTATGTTAATGGATATCACTACCAAAATGCATAATGCAAGTAACAAAAATGGTGAATTTAGTCATGCTGATTTTTGTGCTCTCAACTTCTTCATATTCTGGATGTGAGTGTCTGCCTTCTTTTTAACTTAAAGAGTTGAGCTGTTCTTATATAAATAAATGTTCACTCTGTTTCATATGGATGTAAACTCAAACATGAAACTGTAAGGTAAACATCACCTGCTGGGTCGAAGGGCAATGTGTCCCCCAGGACTCCAAACACTCCCTCACTCTGGTCCCGGTTGGGCCATGTATTGTTACGAGGTCCTTGGGGTTTCTGACCCAGCATCTCTGACATGACACTGTCCATGTAGGTGCTGACCAAGCCCAGACTGTACAGGTCTGAGCTCAAGTCTGGCAGTCCAGATGATGCCCACTGCCCAATGGGACCTAGGGGTGATAGCCCTGCTGGGGGTCCTTGCGGCGGAGGCTGTTGTCCAGAAGTGCCCAGCCACTTGCTTGCCACTCTTTGTTGTGGTAAGACCTGGGGTGGGGTTTGCTGGGGAGGAAGCTGCGGGGGAGGCGCTTGTTGTTGAGTGATGGGCTGCAGGAGGTGCTGGTAGTAGAGGTGCTGGGCCTGTGGGGAGGGCTGCTGAGGTGGTGGAGGAGGGGGTTGCTGCTGCTGCTGGGGCTGTTGTTGCTGTTGGGGAGGCGGCTGTGGATTAGGCTGAGGCTGTTGTTTCTGTACTGGCTGTGAAGGTTGAGGCTGAGGCTGGGGCTGAGGCAGGGTCTGAGCTGGAGGCTGCAGGGCACTGTGAGAGATTGATGAGGTGGCTTGTGAAGGACCACTTGGGGGCTTCAGCTCAGCAGGATTAGCAGAAGCCACAGAGTTCCTCCTCTTGACCAGGGGTGAGGCTTGCTGGGATTTGCCCATGTTGAATCCTGAGAGAAAGTCAATGACATCCTGCATCTCTTGGTCTGTGGGCAGGTTCATCCCCTGGTCTTCAGAAACTGAACCGTTGGCCAGCTGGTTTTGTTGAGTGGAGTCAGAGGTACAAGGCAGGCTGCCCATCTGCAGGATGCTCTGTAGCCTCCCATCACTGTGGCCCAGGCCTTTTGCCTTGTCCTCAGAGTTACTGGTTGTTAGCATGCTGCGAGATGG
>NW_005187426.1:2730837-2732359 GCF_000239375.1 Pundamilia nyererei
CTGGATGAGACTTTCTTTGTGAACTTGGAAGTCAGCTTTGATATAGTTTTGGGCAGTCCACTAGAGGTCTTGGAGCTGGTACCTGGAGGCAAGTCTGTGGGGATGCCATAGTCTGGGCTCTCTCTCTGTAGCTGTATCTGAATAGTGGGCAAAGCTTGCTCTCTTTTGTAGACAGGAGAAAAGAAATGTGTGTTAGCTAGTCAAAACATGGAATGAAATAGTTAATCATTACTAACATCTACTCACTTTCTCTCCTTCCACCTGTTGATGTCAAACACCGCTGTGTAAAGCACGTCTACAAGACCAAGTGTCTTCTCTGGGTCCAAGCTTCGCTGGAGTAAGGACATAGTAGCTGGGTCCTCCTTCAAACACCTGAACCCAAAGACACAAACACTCACAACAGGACAAGACATGATCTGTGAGTCCAACAATATGTCTTACACATAAAGGCTCAGGTGAGATGAATATCTGGCATGTGATATTTATAAACAAGAAAAGATCCCACACTTCCTTTTATTAAAATAAAAAACTCAAACTCATCACAAAACTATGTACTGTGACACGACACAGAGGTTTTAAGAAGAAATACTTCCCCTATTCCCTAAAATAATACTTGCTTTGACTAGTTTGACTTGATTTACAACACACATAATATCAGCACTGCATTAGAGTACATAACTTAAAAAAAAAAAAAGTCAGTTAAATAAAAGCCTCTGAGAAACGCCTTCTTCCAGGACCATTATAAAAGTGCTCTGAGCAAAAACCAGTTTGACTTTTCTAACACCACAAATACCAATGATATGGCTCAGTTTTAAAGTACACATCATTTACACAAAAATCTCTTATATACTACCTAAGTATGAGGCACTAACCAGCATTTCACGGTTTATTAAATATTTTATATCAAACACATTCTCAATCCCTCTTGAGCCTTAAGCTTTAAAGTCTGTATAAAACCATCCAAATCAACAGCATGTGTTGATTTGTTCCATAATACCAACTTCAATTTACTTGCCTTCAATTTTCAACTGTCTCCAACAGTCTCGATTTGTATGTTACTTATCTGTTTACTAAGGGACTGTAAATTCTGCTGTCTGCTCACAAACCCACAATGAAAAGGTTCAGATACTAATGCATTGATTTATTACCCAAAGCTCAGTCAGCACATGTGTAGGTGTGCTTGAAAATTTACAGCTGATGCTATAAATAAGTAAAGTCGAAGTTCTGCAGTGTAAGAGCAGTTTTTCTTTGTTTGTTTTTTTGTCATCTATTTAAACATCAGCATTGGCCACAGAATTTGTAAAAGATGAATAAAGCTTCTGACTCTGAAAAGTGAAGCCAACACATTAATACTTTAAACCTGTATTCTTGTTAATGGCCAGCAGGGGGCAACTCCTCTGGCTGCAAAAAGACTTCCTGTTGTAAAGAAGTTTATAAAAAACAAATAAAAAACAAAAAACAAACTTTCAGCTCTCTTGGTCTGTGATCTCAGTAAACACTTTTCTGATGACTGCAGACTATG
>NW_005187426.1:2732379-2734351 GCF_000239375.1 Pundamilia nyererei
AAGTTTATAAAAAACAAATAAAAAACAAAAAACAAACTTTCAGCTCTCTTGGTCTGTGATCTCAGTAAACACTTTTCTGATGACTGCAGACTATGTTCATGTCTGTCCCCTGTTTCACAATAAGATCCAGCTCGTCTTTCATCCTGTCTGGTTCCAGGGATCATAACTTGTCTTCAAAAACTAGTGGTTGGCCTCAATCTTATTTTATTTATTTAAAAAATAAATAAATAAATAAATCAGTCTACGGCGGATATTTGCCATCATAAAACCAACTGCCAAATAAGACAGCACTGGGATGCAGCTTTTTAAGGTTGACTAAATTTACACTTTTTAAAAGCCAGTGTGATGAAGAACTGATAGAGTCCCAATCAAAAGTTTAAGACAACTTCAAAAATCGGGGGGGGGGAAAAACAAACATTTTCCATGGTTGGATCTTAACAAGGTTCCAAGTAAAGCTTCAACGACAAGAAGAAAAGGGAGTCAGATAAAAAAAATTTTGAGCATGCAATTTATTGAAAACAATGCATCCACCATTGATCACTTCAAAAATTTGTTGCAGCATGCTTGATGCAAGCGTTTCCATGAGGTGCCTGGGAACATTTCTCCAAGTGTTGAAGATGGCTGCACGAAGGGCATCTACTTCCCTTGCCATCCATCCCCAAAGGTTCTCAATTGGATTTAGATCAGGGGAACATGCAGGATGACCCCCTGTTATTCTCCTGGAAGAAGTTCGTTGTCCTGCGAGCATTGTGTACAGTAGCATCGTCCTGTTGAAAAACCCAGTCATGAAGGATGCTCTCTGCAACATGTGGACATAGCCAGCGGCCATTTGACACCCCTGCACCTCCAGAAGCTCCATTGTTCCATTAAAGGAAAACACCCCAGACCGTTATGGCGCTCCCCCCACTGTGGCGCATAGAAAACATCTCACATGGGATCTACTTGTCATGCCAGCAACGTTGCATCAAGGTGAAATTTTTTTTTCCATCAAAAAATAAAACTTTCTTCCACTTTTCAGTGTCCCATGTTTGGTGCTCTCTTGCAAAGTCCAAATGGTCAGGTCTGTGGCGCTCAAGGAGACGAGGCCTTTGAAGACGTTTTTTGTTTTTCAACCCCTTCAGCCTCAGATGCAGTCTGATGTTATGGGGCTGCAGTCGGCACCACTAACCGCCTTAATTTGGGTCGAGGATCGTCCAGTGTCTTCACAGACAGCCAATTGGATCCTCTGCCTCATTGCTGGTGAAATTTCTTTGGGTCTTCACTTGACTTTTTTGCTCCATAACCCTCAAGTTCATTTAAGAAATTCCACATGACTTGTCTTACTGCGCCCCACCTCAACAGCGATGGCACACTGCGAGAGACCCTACTTATGCAGTTCAACAACCCGACCACGTTCATAAAGGGAAAGGTTTTTCGCCTTTACCATCAGAACGTCATGACAGTGTGACTACCTGACAGAAAATGACAATGAATCCACATTTTTGCACAGATTTCACCTTTTAAAGGCATGTGGTCTGAAACTTTTGATCAGCTGTAAAACATTAACTATTTAAACTGTTTCAGTTTAAGTGTTGTCTTCAATAAAATGCATGCTCAAAAAATGTTTTGTCTCACTCCTGTTTCTTCTTGTTGCATGTTGACGCTCTACTTGGAAGCTTGTTAAGATCCAACAATGCAAAATATAATAAAATATAAATATAATTTTCTGCCATTTTTCAAGTGGTCTTAAACTTTTGATTGCGACTGTAGTAAACAGCCCAGGTACCTGTTTTAATTATGATTTCCTGGCAAAAAGGCTGAATAACATGTATACAAACAAAAACAATTAAAGAATGTATACATATTACCTATATGCCACGTTTTAAAAAAAAAAAACACATAAAAACAACTTGTGTGTTGCATTTCTCACGTTGTACTCACCATGTAGAAGGAACCTGGACCACCACCTTGGATCCCTCCAGAGTGATCTGGG
>NW_005187426.1:2734371-2737019 GCF_000239375.1 Pundamilia nyererei
CATAAAAACAACTTGTGTGTTGCATTTCTCACGTTGTACTCACCATGTAGAAGGAACCTGGACCACCACCTTGGATCCCTCCAGAGTGATCTGGGGAGCATAGGCCTCCTTGTTCTCAATCTGCGCAGTATCGACAACCACCTGACAGGACACAGAAATACCCTTCTGTTAGCCATCTTAACCTTTCCTGCCATTTCTTTCCATTATTGTGATTTATCTTCTGAAAAAAAGGTTGTGCTGGATTGCTGCTAAGTTTTTTTGCCATTTTTTTTTTATTTTCCACGAAGTTTTTTCTTTTCAAACTGTTGCACCATTTCCCTCTGTATATCTGTAGCTCTCTTAACTTCAGTACAGGACTATCATTAAAATCGCGGTAAAAACTGACCCAACGTACACTCGCATCTTCCACCCATCTGCAGTGCAGTGGTCCAGTGCACTAGGTTACAAAAACTGAAATGCAAGACCGTCCAAAGTGCTACAAATATGTGACGTCAAACTTGGCGAGTATAAAGACACCAACTCTACAAAACCCTACAGAATACGGACAGATACAATTACAATTTTACCCAGCTGATTAAAACCCTCCTTTACCACCATCTAACAATATCAGAAATTTTCATTCACAGTTTGTCCCCCCAGAAATATCAGTTTAGACCAATTCTCAGCAAATATTATCTTTGTGCTCATATATTCATATCTGCATTTATAATAGCTTCTATATTAAATTTAAGGTTAAAATGAAGTTAAAGTAAAGAAGATCTGGGAGAAACACCCTTCAGTCAGTATCAGTGTTACATAGTTTGTCCACCAGAGGTCACTGCATAACTTCCCTGTTGGCGCCATTTGAAAAACCAGGACCAACTTCTTCATGCTCCTAAGCGTGCAAATAACTTCATAAGCATTTCCCTATTAGTGCCATGTTTGGAACGCCACAAACACAACAATCAGCTGATCTGGGCAGAATTGGGAGGAAAAAAAGTAATCCGCAAGTTCCTGTGACAAGATTGTTTTTGGCGTAAAAAGATTTCTCAAGTGCACCATCATATCATCTTAGCAAGGACTCAGAAATAACTACACATGACAAATGTTTAGTAAATCTATGTATAGTTCAAATGTCTGAGAAAAATAAATATAGTGGCTGATATATTGGAATATAGAACTTTTAAAATCCTGTACTGGTCAGGGTCTACATGTCACCAGCTGCTAGCATCTCCTCCTTTCATGCTCGACCCTTAACTGGTGAAACAAGTTTGCCGTTTCCTCCTTTAGTGAGAACAGTTTTATTGCCTATTTTGCACTTCTTGCATATTCTTGCTTTTTATTGTGCTTATTTGGAGGTTTGAAGTATTTGAAGTAGCTCCCTTTTTACCAAACCATCCTTGGAGGCTTGCATAGAGATTTTGGGGACACGTGACCGCTTACGACGTGACATTAACTTGTTGGCCATTTCTGTACGTGCAAGTGAAAAACCTACTAAACATTATGCAGAGGAGACAAACTCTGGCAACTATGAGTAAACAAACAAGTGTATATACTCTGTCAGATGAAGTAAAACACTTTCATGACAACCCAAAAAGTTGATTCTGTTCATCTGGACGTAGCATTTTTAGTGGGAGAAATGTTTCATCACACATCCAAGTGACGTCTTCAGCCTCAGCTGAATGCAGGTTTCTTTAACCTTAAACATTTGCATAATGACTGAAACTAGCACCACTGACGAACAAATGGGCTGCGAGGTCATTTTCTTTATCATTAATATGCATTTGTCATGACCATTGTCAAAACCCTTAGTTATCCCTTATGTGTCAAGATTATCGGACAGCTGGGATGCATTTTCTCCAAACACCGCATCTCTGTGGGTTTCAAACCCTAAAAAGGCCCAACTTGAGGTACTTGGGCAAGATAAACTCAAATTGTATTCTTGTATCTTTGCGAGACCCTGGTTTCTCTACGATGCATTCATCAGCGTGTGAATATTAGATAGAAAGCACTTAAGCACAGAAAACAAGCACTTGGGTGAATGAGCTATAAAGTACACCGAGTGCTCAGGTAGAGTAGAAAGCGTTATATAAGAACCAGTCGATTCACCATTTACATGTGGCACTTGCTGTCAGACATGCCTGGGCTTGTCGTGTTCTGCCCACTCAGGAAATAAACACATAATGCTGCTTCATGACACTTTTATATCAAGTAAAAATGTATACCTGTTCTGTCAGAGATAATATAAATGTGTCACAGTTTAGAAATCAAAAAAGTTACTCTATATTTTAAGTTTTCTTGCTTCACATATACAGCAACACACACTGACACAGTCTTAAAAAGCAACCGGACATGACTTATGCTCAAAGAAAATGTCAGTCTAATTTAAGACTTTTTTTCCAGGCACGGTATGTTGTGGAAAAATAGTTAGAAGTCAAACGCTAGTTACTGGTACCTCTCATTAATTTCCTACTTAGCAGCGAGAGTTCAAGGTGAGAAAGGTGAATGACTTTAATCAGCAAGTCACAACACACAGGTAAGCCTTCCTGTCTGCTGGGAGTCAAATATATTTGCAAGTTCTTTGAAAGTGGCCTTGGCTCCTTGAGACCTGAGTAGCTGGGTCATAAAGAGGGAGTGAAGGTGGGAGGAGTCCATTTCCTGTATTGCAG
>NW_005187426.1:2737076-2778994 GCF_000239375.1 Pundamilia nyererei
ACTATGTGAGAACCACACACAGATGCAGTCAGTCGGTCAGATATGTTGAAACACACACACAGACACACACAGAGAAGTAATGCAGCAGAACAGACAAGGTCGTGTTGTTTTAGTGCACTCTGACAGCCATAAAAAAAGTGAGCAACATTGCCAGGAACACAACAGAAACGGTGCTTCTCACTGTAACTGTCACATGAGTGTAAAGAAAACAGGGAGGAGAAACATTTCTGTGGGAGTCATATTTGGTGCATTGCATGACAATGAGCATGTGAGTAAATGTGTGGAGAAGATACAACGTGTGCGAGGGTGGGTGTCCATGCTTACTCGCTGCAAGATCTATTTTGGGTTCGGTGGTAATAGGCTCAGATAAGGAGCTAATGCAAAGCACTCATTCATCATATAGGGATTGTTTTACAGTTAGCATGGGGCTGGACGGGAACAAACTCTCCGTTTTGACACACAAAGCAGGGCAGACCACACAGAGGAAATAAACAGTGAAGCATAAACACACTGGTGTTACTCTGAGGAAAGACTTGCTGATCGCTCTGCCCACGACTCTCCTTTTCAACAGAAGGGTGGGGGAGTTTTGTTTGAATTTCGTCAGACCCGTCCAGACGAGCCTATCCTTCACCCAGATGCTGAAGGAATGCTTCTTCCCTTTTGTCTGTCACTGGTGTTCGTTTACACCTCCTGGCTGCCTCAAAGCAAGCAGACAGATCTGCTCATCTTCAGTACAAGTCGGACAAACAATGGGATGTAAGTAGCCAAACCACCAGATACTCAGATGGAGGATTCAGTGGCAGTGAAGAAGCCTGTTCACACAGGTATTCCACCTACTATCCACTGTTCTGAGGTACCAACTACACAGTGGATGTTAACAAGACCAGTCATCATTTGGCATAGACACATAAAATAACTTAAATAAATTACATTTCTGGTGACTTTCTTAAGCATTTAGAAAAACAGAAAAATCTAGAGGAATATTTATAATAATAAAAGTCACTTTATTTTTTTTCCATTGATTTTAAAATTCTTACAAACACTACTGAATGGTGCTCTGACCTAACATCTATACTCACCAGACCAGCCTGGGCAAACAGTAGCTGGACAGCTGTCTTGCAAGCTCCTCTCCAACTGGATGGGCAGACCTGGTTTAGGACCTCAGTGACAGGAGAGTCATCTCTGGGTGTCACTCCGTTCTGCCCAAGGGCCTCCTTAATGAGCTGCAGCATCGTGTGCTAAAGAAACAAAACATGGCGGTCCATTACCAAAGCAGCCTATCACAAATATTTGCTGATGTTACAATATAGACACCTGTATTAAAAAAAACCCCCAAAAAACAACAACAACAACAACAACAACAACAACAACTTGAGACTTCAGGAGCCTACATATCTGCTAAGGTTATCACTCAAAACACTGAAAAATGTTTTGATGATGAAACAAAAAAAAACAACAGAATGTAGACGAGATGAGGATCATACCGTTTTCAATTTGAGGTTTTCAGCTGCTGACTCATTGAAGGACACTCCTTTGAGAAAATGTGAGCCAATTTGCACGGGGATGGTGGGCAGCTCGCACTGAATGGGCTGCGAGGTGGTCTGCATCCTGCCCGCCTGCTGAGCCTCAGCCTCACTGCAACAACCCTATACCACACACGCATGGATATAAACACACAACGGCTAAAACACTCATTACAGCAAAAAACATGAGATATGTTCGTAATATTCTTTAATCAACTCCTGTGTCAACACTAAAATGATACAAGTACCATAAAAACAAACTTTATGCTACTGGGAAATTAACAGGCATTAAATCATTGCAAGTATTAGAAACAGTGGACAGCCACCAACTCCAGTCCACAGTGACGGGAGAATTAAGCGAACACGCTACAATAGCAGAAGGGAAGGGAACACACACAAGCATGGGGAGAGCATGCCACCTTGACATGGAAAGGTTACAATTTGTAATAGTGAACACACCTGTAAGGCTGCCTCCACAGCTTTGGGGTTGAGATGAAAGCCTGCCTTCAGAGCATACTCACTATGACCGAGGCTCTCTAATGCTGCTTTATAAGCCTGGACAGGGAAGAAGAAAATGATCAGTTACTTTAATATGTTACAGTTTTTATTTCTCCTCTCTGCAGTTTTTTTAAGTAATTATATTATAGTTTTATAATATAAGACTTCATCTAGTTCCATTGTATTATTCCATTAAAATGAAAAGAAAACCTCAAAGACCAAAGTCCATTTGATTCTTAAAACATACCTCAGTATATGTCTAACTCTGGAATAACAGCAACTCGTTTCCTAGCCTGATCTATACACTCATACTGCACCTGTAAAGCACTGTCAATCTTCATGTTGAGCTCCTTCAGCTGGTGCTCAGGGATGGTTGTGTTGTTGGAGCAAAAGAGTTGCTGAACCTGGATGCCTGCCAGGCAGCCGTCCCGGCCCCTCTCTCTCAGCCTCGCTGTGGCCTGAGGGTACAGCAGCATACAAAAGAGCTCTGGGTCAATTTACAGCAGGAACATCAATGAAATGTTGCACTGCAACAAAATCTCACCACAAGCAAGAAGTACTTGAGAATAAATGTATAATGCTAATATAATACTGATAGGGTTTTTGCAGCATTGAAAGAAAACTATCTTGTGTAGCTTCTGAAATATGAGCCCTCTGGTGTCTCCCTCTATCCAGGCTGATTCCCTGCAGGGCTAACACTCTGCATGCCCGAGTTTAACAAATCAATCAACCCACTATTCTCCTCTCTGCTTCACTGTATACAACAAATCTTGAAAAGGTCCTTGGAGACTGATAAGTCTGGAGATCAGTTGGGTCCTCTTACAAAACAGCTTCTCCTACATAGAGATAGGCTTTAAAGAACATAGCAATGCAAGTTTACAGACAGGCTACAGCCTAGAAAAGAGGAAATAGGAAATTTGGACTGGAAATCATAAATTGTTGGCATTTTTCAGGAATGTGTAGCAAGCTGTTTTTTTTTTCACCTCACACAGACAAACCACACATTTCCAAAGCTTAGATCTGGAAAAGTCCTGGGGCTGTGGCTGCATACCTCAGCTGCACCTTTCCATGAGCGGGAAGCTTCTTCCAGCTCTGTAAGGGGCCCGAGGTCAGAGCTTTGGGAGCGGGCATTGGCACAGCGCTCTTGGGCCTGGGCAAGAGCCTCGGCCAGGCAAGACTGAGCCACGGGCTGGACTTTCTGAAGAGCCTGTGATAGAAACTGGAAATGGACCTGCATCACCGTGAGGAAGCACCGACCTAGTACCTGGAAAAGAACACAGAGATTACAGTTACAACATACCTTAACTCTAAGAGCACTCATCATTATTTGAATGTAGCTCAGTCAAGATGTTTGAGAAACCAAACAATATGGATGCCCTCAGCATAGAGGTGGAATCCTGTATGTCCACATGCCTCTGGGCTTCGTTATTGTTGATTAAAACAAAACTGCTTGCTGCTTTGTTTGCGCCTTTCTAATGAAGCATTCGTCAAGTAATGACTGGTTGCTTTACCAACAAGTTATTTCTCCATCTAATTTTTTTTTTTTTTTTGCATTTGCCTGCCTGTTCAACCATAAAGTTCCAGGAATTAAGAAGTGTGTCAACTATTTTCTATACACAAAACATCATCATGCTTGACAGGTAAACCTCAAAAGCTGTGATATATGCTTATTCGGTAAATTTGGTGCAGGATGTTGCGCAGGCATGATGTGTTTTGGCTCGAGTTGCAGCATATTAAGATAAATGCTTTGAAAAACATGCTAGCGACAACCATTAAACTGTTTATACACACATACAGCAAATGAATACCAGGCAGATTAAAGTCTGGCTACTGCTTTCAACGATTGTATGCCCTATTAATCTCAAACTTATCCAACAAATAAACTTAAGTTCTCTTTCAGAAACACTTTGCTACCTTATTTCCTATTTGTTTTTTTTACACAAACTTAAGAATCGTAATGTGAAAAATGGCAAGACCAAATCTCTATAACCAATACATCAACTTCCAAAATACAACATTTTACCAGATTTTATCAAACCTAAACTTTACGATAAAGTAAACTTTAGTGATAGATAAATAGATAATTATATAAGAACATTATAGCAAGGAGAGAAAAATCCACTATTCCACAAATGTGGGAAAAGCATGTGCAAAGTTGACAATAATAACTGACATCATTCCACTACAAAGTGTGTCCAAGCAAGTGCTTGCTGAGTTCAGACAAGCTGTTTGTTGTTCAGTTTGCAAAATAAGAGAAATAGGACACCGTGGGTTCGCTACGGTCACAGGGTTTTCTTTTTCAGATACCTGCTGAAAATATCTCAAGGGATAGGGCTGAGTTCTGAAGTAAGAAATATGCAGTTGCTTTATGATGGCAGACAGGAACAACAACAACGAAGCCATCTTCATTCTTTAACACAATTCACAGACACCAAAACTAAGATGCACAAATGACTGGAGGCATAAAACCGCCATGACTTTGGAGTTTCATTGGTTTTGTAACAACTACAAAATAGGACACGTTGCCAAAAAAATTATCATATTTGACATGCTGATGACTTTGGAATTTACTGCCTCATTCAGATTCCATTTAAATATCAAATGACTCAAGAGTGAAACTTTAGAGTAACTAAATATAAAATTCAAATGAAATTGATTTTGTTTAAGTTCACGATAATTACAGCGGGAACTCAAATGCAGTTCTCGCTGTTATGTGTGGGTACACATTTCATTAACAAGCTTCTAGTCTATTTTTCCATATGAAGTCTTTTTGAAGGCACACTCAATCCTCCATACGAAAGCAGTGCTGGAAAAATTCAAAGACCATGCACTGTGGTATTCCAAGCAGGGCTCATGTTTAACATGCTGGACCTCACAGAAACTGAACAAATTTATATGAGCTCTTCTGACTAGAAATATCCTCTGACTATTCAGGCTTCTTTTCATGTTCTTTTGCAAAGCTTAATTGTGGTTTGTGCAAAAGAGAAAACCTACAAAGAGGCTGTTAAGCAGCGTCTTTTGCAGAGTCTGAGCTGGCACAAACTCTGATTTCCACCGATGAGGCGAAAACGCACTGAAACATGTGCTTTTATATTTAGACTGAAGAATCATCACACCTTACACCATGAGGCTCTGATTAGTACCAGTTTGAATCTTTCTATACCTCCCAATTACTGATGCAACTCAGTTTCAACTTATTTTAATTGGTCTGTATCTTCCTGGCTCATTTTCTATATTAAAAATAAAAATCTGATTGCAAGACTTCAGTTCTTCGGGCACTGACTGGATTCTGGGAATCTCATTTAAAATTATAGATGTCAACATGTTTTCTGAGTCAGTGTGCGCATTGGATAAATAAAGTTCTACCACAGCAAGCCTGAGGTAGAACTATAAAATGAGTTTTCTTATAACAAGCATAACAAGTTAGAGAACCTACCTTTCCCGACAATTTTTTAACTACATTTTTTTTAATTACAGTTCAGAGAAAGTTATGCAACTCACTGAACATTCTGAGCCAGGAAAACCCCTGTAAGTATGAAAGAAACGTTTTTTATATAGTGTGCAACAAGCAATATGAAAGCTCACCAAAAGAAAAAGAAAAGAAAACTACCAAACAAGAAGTTTCTCTGTGACTCAGAGTCAGTATCCTGTCTGAAAGTTGAAAATGTCAGTATATCATGTGGTTTGTTTAATCTGTTCCTCATAATGCAACTAAAATAACAACAAGCTGGTCCTGGACTGAAAAGAAACAAGACAAGTTCAGAGGAAAACTTGTGGCTCTGAGATATTATATGGCACAGCTCTGCTCTAGACTAAAAAACTAATGTCAGTATGCTAAGATGCTTATATTTACAACGACAATGCATCATCACAGTCTTTGCTTAGTTCTAAATGCTGCTACACTAAAGTAAGTTCTCAATTTTGCAAATACACATTTACATATATACACGTTCTGAACAACCCTCATCACAAAGATACATCAATGGGGACCATGAATATCAGGGAGATGGTGTTGTTATATAAATCAGTTGTGATATTTCAATCTGCTGGTGGTGCAAAGTGAGAAGTCAGAGAAAAAAATAGAATGAGTTAAATTCGATTAAATTAGAATGTCTGGGGGACTTAAATATTTATAGAAAATTCCAAAGCAATCTACTGACAATCTGTTGGATATTTAACTGAGAAACCTTTATGGTAGTACTGGGAAAACCATTACTGGATCACTGAAATGAGCAACATTTATCCTTTGAGGCCAATAAAAAAACTGTACAAAAGTCGACAGTGAACTCCAACTTACCAGCAAAAGGTGGAGAAGCCAACACTTCCGTCGCTACAGTCCTCAAAAAGAAATCCATAACTGCAAGTTCATGCCAAAACTCTTAGATTCACTAAACTATGTAGGATAATATGATGCCTATCCCCCTGCCACCTTCAGTCGGAGATCTGATAAATACGGGCTCATTTCCAGGGTACACTACATGAGAAACACCTGTTGTTGCTGTTAAAGCAACTAATCAGAGGTCAATTATTCAATGGAGATATAGTATGTTTGCCAAACAGAAAAATAACATAACAAACACTGATAATGAGGGCCGAGGTAGATATCACCAGCATATCTTAATGAAGATAACAAAATGAGCACATGCTGACAAAAAAAATCAAAAACTACTCTGCTACAAAGGCTGCTATAATCAAGCAAAGAAAAAAAAAATGAGGACATGGCTAAAGCACAAGATAATGGATAACACATGTGATTGGCTGTGCAGTATCCCACACAGTCATGGAAAATATGAGAAATAGTGAGTGCAGCAGAGCCAAGCTCATGCTGGCCTCCCTCAGAACCAAACAAGGCGAATCATGAATCAATCATCAACATTTATACTTCTATTTTCTGAGAACACCTGCACAATCACCACACCAGATCTGGGAGAGTAGAGTTCCTGAAGTCCAGACCTTTTCTGGGTAAAAGGAGAGTGAAGCTATTACAACAACCAGATGCTTACATAGTGGGGTTGCATTGCTGTCTGATCTACAAAAGAAAACAAGCAGCCTACCTCTGTTCATTAATGTCACTGGTCATGCTTTATTTATTTTTTTGCTTTCTCCCTTGCTTTTCACTTCTTTTTTTCCTGTATCTTCCCCCTTACACAATCATTTCTAAGAAACAGGAAAGTCACAATTATCCTGACCCCTACATTTCTCAGAAGTGGCCTATTAGATATTCTAGTCTTCAAAAACGTAAAACAGCTGTTCTGCGGGACTCTAAAGTCATGTGGATGGAACTTCATCAGCCAAATAAGCAGAACAAAATAATCCAATATAATCTCATAGTTTGGTTAAAATGGGGTTCATCTTTAAATGGCACAACAATCAGGCTAAGAGAGATATATAAAGTATCGTGCCGAGCACATTTTTTCTTGAGGTCTAATGCTGGGTTCAAAGTAAATATTAGCAGATCTGATGCAATCAGGATGATGTCAGCTGTGAAAATTTTTAAAATGGTCATTATGATCTGACAGAAAAAATACTTCATTTCCAATGCTTTCTCTTAGATTGTCAGATTTCAGCAGAGCGGTCTCCGTTGTGTAAAACGAAAATGATATTGCAGATTAAGCTTGGTCTAACTGTTACATGGAGTGCCAGCCTCTATCATACACACTTCTTTGGTTGTTATTGTTTGTTTACACTCTTTATAAATTACTATCGCGCATTTTCTGAAGAAACACGCATGTTGTCAAAAACCGCAAGTATAATTGAATAAAACATGAACGTTGCCATTTCTCTCAGTTGTGAAAAAGCCAAGATTTAATAACTTCATTAATTGCCCAATCTCACATACTGACCGTAATAACAATGGATTTTAACTTGGGTGGACTGCCCAAGAATATTTGATAAACATTCAGAAATGTTAAACTGACTCATCTTTTAAATTCATCTGAGAAAGACACCACCCACAACTGATGCCACTTTTATTTTGAAAAGTTTGAAGTGCTACCAAGCTGGCCATCTTGGTGTTGTCTTAAACTGCAGGTAGTGACAGTGGACCTTGCTCTGCTTTGGAGACCTGCTATGACCTAGAGGCCACTCTAACCAGAGCCTATTTGATTATTTATTACAATCTAATATTTGTAGAGACCTTATAAAATCATATAGTTTGCTTCTTTTTTTTTTTTAAGTTAGCTCTTTGATGTTTTAAATCCTGTATTGTTTACATCTGTGTATGCCAGCTTATACTTTTCGTCACACCTTATCGGGGACATCAGATTGTCGGTCTGCTTGCTCTCATACAAACAGATAGAGGACCCACCCTTGGTCAAAAACTCCATGGGGTTATTTTAAACCTTTAATCTGTTTTGGTTTGAACTGGAAACAGAAGGACGCCCAGAAATGTTGTTACACCAACATGTGAGCAGCAGGATATGCCATATTTCATTACAAACTAACTGTTGTGCATCTGTTTAGGCTGACTGTAGACTTTTTTTTTTTTAAATTAAAATCTCGCTCATGAAAGACTGTATGGTGCATGTTGTCCACGTCCCTAGTTTTAACCGTGTTGAAAGGTTTATCCTCAGAGTGTTTTTAACAGTTGAAGACCAAGGTGGTGTTTTTCCAGTGTTTCCATTGTGCACCAGTGCTTATTCAGTCGTCTGACTTAAACAGCCATGAAGGTCTTTCTGATTGCGAGGACTTCACCATCTGCCTCTGGTCTTTGCTCTGCGGTTTAAACTTACAAGCTCAGCAAACAGCCTCCAAACAAACCGTGACAATTTCATGCATATTTGGCAGTAGACTCACTTTGACTGCTCAGAAAGCTCTGCTGTGGTTTGGAAAAAGAAGGTTTGTTTTGTAGACCAGGTCTACAAAACAAACCAGGGGGTGAAAAATGGCCTGGGGGCAAAAAAAAGAAAGAAATAGGAGAAGAAGATGTGAGCAAGGGAAAGAAGGGGGGGGGGGCTTCACATACCACAACTCTCCAAAACCAGAAATGCATTTGGTTCTTTTTGAAGACCTCATAATAAATCGAACTGCCAAAAAGCATTCCTCGAGTCATGCAGACAAAGGAAAATCCCCTCAACAGTCACAAACACAACACATTGTACGAGACAGACTGAATTAGCTGCAATTATCATGAGCTGGGTCTAAACAAGTCTAATCTGAGTATAGCGAATTCTTTTCTACCAAAGCACACCATGGCCGATAGTAGTAGAGATATTTTGTTAAAAACAATGCAAAACCGAAACACAAACATGAGCCGCAGATGACTCATCACAAACCCGTGCACGTATGCTGTACACTTCAATCTGATAACTCTGCACTTTTCTAAACACTGTCCTAAAATTAAAAAATATTTACTAAAAAAAAATATACTGGAGAGTCTTACTGGATTACTTACCTCAAATATTTTTGTTCACATGGGACATTATCCTTCATTTTACAACCATAACATTATTGTGGAGAGTGTTTTCTCTGAGATCAATGCATTTGACACACTGGAAAAAAGGCCATTGTAAAGTAAAATATTAGTACGTTTCTCTCAATATTTTAACAAATGTACCTTTTATGCCTGAGGCTAGACAGCACATGTGAGTGCCAAGCTGTGCGGTCTCAACTTTCACAGACTTGGGCTTCCTCTAATATTCATCTGTGCATATCCAAGACCACAGAGAGTCAGATTTACCGACTGTGGTGCAAAAGTGTTTCCTGTTTTGGGCTCAGCCACATCCACTGAGGTTCTGCAGGCCCTCCAGTGTCTTGGCCGCTGCAATGTAGCAGCTCTCCTACTACATGATAAAGTATTATCATGTAGCATAGATTGAGTAATATCCCCATAATTTTTGCTTTATAGTGTTGTATTTAACTATACAAAGTCATTTGTGGCACACTGCAATGGTATGGAAATTTGACTAGTCTTGGTCTAAGTTCTGCCAATATTTGTGTGTAGTCTATAAAAATATCTTTACACAAACCACAAAAACCCCGACTAGATGTTTAAACACTGCTACTCTTGCTATTCAGCAATAGAAATACTGATTGCTGAGTTACATTAATCATTGATATTTAATTAATACACAACACCTAAGATGCTAAAATGTTACACAGCCACCATCAGGAAGCAGCTCCCCTCATTGTGTTAGGGGAAGTTGTAAAAAAAAAAAAATAAAGTAAGATGAATGACAGCCCCAGGAGCCGGTGCAAATCTGCAGTACTCTGATCTAGAAAATGAACAGTTGGATGAGGTGTGTCGAAACAAGCTGGTGAATAAGCATTGGCGCAATGTGTAACCACATTCTGAATGGGTAGGTGGATGTTAAGCTGCAAATAAAGAAGGCTGTTGGTGTTACCACTGCTAACATTATACACATACTGCAAATTAATCGGACAGTATGTGTGTGCAATGTTACGAATGATGCATGTAACGGAAATGGCACAAATTTCAGTTACATGCATTCAAACTACAATGTTACTGACGAATGCGATCAGCTGTTTCAAATGGCTCTCGTACAGATCCAACATTTTTATGGGAAATCTTAAATTTATCCATTCAACTTTTTGCTTTCTCTAACTTTTAGGCTACTACCAAGTATAAGTGTTTTCTCCCATGAAACAATTTTGTGTGCACTTGGGTCTGAATGTCCTTGCCACAATGATTTTTTAAAAGGTGGTCCAACGGCCCAAAAAAGGGCAATCAAAGCAAGGTAAAAGAAGCAGGCATAGTAAACATTAGGAAATATGGGCTTTTTTCTGCTTGGGTGTGGTGCAGAGATTACGATTCAGTTACTCGATGCTCACAGCACCCTTGAAGACACTATTATGACAACACAATTACAGCAAAATTGAAAACTGGAATTGCGACGATAAATACCTTATTTTCCATAATCAACCGATGATTATTATCCATTACAAACACAAGCACCTGTTTAGTCTTGCCATTTTTTTTTAATCATTGTGTCCTGAAAGGTGTAATGCAAGTTATTTAACCTGTGTGCAAGAACCTGGCTTGAGTTGAGAGTTTGTCAAACAGAGCCTAGATTTCATACAAAAAGTTGAAAAGGTTTTTATAAGAACTATAGGATTTGTATGCTGTTATTTTTTGGATTGACAGTTTAATTAGTCTCCAATAGACTCCATGTATTTCCTCTTTTGTAGAGTCCTCAACTCTCTTGAGCAGAAACATTGTTTTTATTCAAGATATGACGGATGCAGATCAGGATGCTGTTTGATGAATCTTGCTATGACAAATCTGTCACACCACTGTGTGTGTATACATAGCACCGGACTGTTACAGCAAAAAAAATAAAAGACAATGTGGGAGACATACAAAAAGAAGACAGCAAGATAATAATGACATTAGCAGTGAGCCTCTGGATAACAGTCTACAGACCCTTTACTAAACTTACATAAGGAACACCTCTGCTGCAGCCTGCATTAACCATTGTGCACTTCAACAAATTTAGTACTGGTGAAAGATGTCGTGGTGACAAAAACTGTTTTTCTTCTCACATCCGCAGTGTTTTTCACACCTCACCCTCAGATCTTGACACCAGCTTAACATTGGGAATTAGAATGTTATTTGAGCCCGGAAACTCTGATTCATGAAGCCAGCATTCTAACAGAGACCAGCTAAGCATCTTAGCCCCCTCTCCAGAGTGCATGAATATGATAAAGTATGTCATGGCTAACTTTAGTACCCCAGCTTGTGAGCTTAGTTAACAAAATTTAGACATTGATGTTAAAATTTCTTTGTAGCAGTTTTTTACTGAAGTCAAAACAATCTGACGTTGTCTTTGTGAACCATGTGGACTTTAAAAGTTCACATAGTAAGACTGCGTGTGATTTGGAGACTTACCTCAACATCCTGCAGGCTGAAGTCATTCTGGTCTTTAAAGTTGGCGGCTCCAGCGCTCAGCTCCATCAGCATCTTGGCGATCTCAGGCTTTATTGCTGCTGTCAGTCTGCTGGCGGCCTCCATGACGTGTTCCTGCACGTCCTTCAGTTGCATAGCTGCTTTGGAATAGTGAGAGTTCCTGAACACACTGCTGAACAGGTCTGTTAGGAAGGCGCTGGCCCGGCAGAACACGTTGAGAGCATCCAAATATTTTGAGATGCCTTGCTGGATATCGGCAACAGCGGTAGAGGTGCCAGAAGGAGGTGGGTGGCAGCTGCCAGACATGCCTACCCCAGTGCCCATGGGTGAAGAGGCAGAGCAAGAGGAGGCCAGAGAGGCGCTCAGGGTCCGGCTTAGCTCAGGCATCTGGTACTGCTGGTGCTGTTGCACTTTCTGCTTGGACCCGCCGAGCAAAAAGCGACGCTTGTAGTCCATTTTACTTTCCTGCGCACTACAACAATACATAGGTGGTGCAACAGCACCGGAAGCTCCTGTTTGTAATTTCTTTTTCCTCACAAAGTGTTCTTGTCCTTTTTAGAAAAAAAAAACAAAACGCCAAATTCAACGGCCCTGAAACTGTTCAAGTTAGGTATAAAGACAGCTCAAGGATTCTACCTCACAGAGGTTCATCTCCGTATGCCTTGTAGAGAGGCAACTTAGAAGTGGGTGAGGCCGAAGGGTGATCAAAAACCGACAAGCTGAGTAAAATACTCACATGCAGCCCTGCTGCAAAATCATCATGCTAGCTTAAAAAACAGCAAAGACACAGCTCCAGATACTCTGTTTTCAGCTTCAAACAAAACGATCATAATAGAGGAGGAAAGTATTACAGCCGAGTTTTAAAGTGCATTAACTTTCCTTCAGAATGGGGGGGGGGGGGGTTTACCTTCATACAGTATGCAGAGTATATACACTTATGTATTTACATATATAAACCTATACCAGCTTCAGCCAGTAAAAGTAGAAAATTATTTTAAAAGCTGAAAGCAAAAATGAATCCGAGGAAAATGACACACTGGTCAACAGCACGGAAGGAAAATGGCAATTTAAAAAGGAAAACAACACACAAGCAAGTAAATGCTGGAATCAGAGGATGTGGCTTCGTCTTTTCTTTTGCAGTGGCTGGCAGAGGAGCAGTGGGAGGCGAAGGGCAGACAGATCCAGTCCGTCTCAAATCCTCTTCACAAAGCAGGACACGGCAGGCAGTGAGCAAGCGGCCAGCTGATAGCTCTGTCTGCCTGTCAGAAGTCTCCAGCAGCTTCCCGGTTTCTCCCCGTCTGCTGGCTGAGGTAGATATTACTCACCGCGGAAACAAGTGTGCTTCCAGATCTCGCTGTTCTCTGCGGATGCAGATTAGAGCGACAAAAGCACAAATGTATCTGTAAGGCCTCTAGGTCATTTCCTAAGGGAGGAAAGGGCAGAGACACAGAAGAGTGTTAACATCATGTCAAAGAGGAAGGATGAGCTTAATTTCAACTGCTTTACTGTGACAACCTAAAATAAACTGGCTGCTCTACAAAAATCAAAACATGGCTAATTTCAGCTGACTTCTAAAGTTTTAGGATTAGTACATAGAATGGCGCAGGTATAAACTGTCAAGTAATGTGCCTTCAAACAACAACTAATATTCTAGTATGAAACCTTTACTGGATGGTGACAAGGAAAGCAATAAGAGAAAGCATGTATACTTTACAATACAATAGGCAAGCCACAAAATATCAACTTGCTTTAGTTTTGTTCAGTTGCTGTGACATCCAATCAGTGATATCAAACCACAACCATAAAGTTGTACTACCCATTATGTGTTGTAAACCAGAAGTGACACTCAAAGGCTTTTATTTTAGAAAACTGATTGGGAAGGATGCGATCAGCCACAATTCCCTGAAATTGCTGCTAATATTGTATTACAGTTTGGTAAAGAGCTGTGCTTTAGTTGTACATTTCTAGACGATTACTAATACCATACCTCACTGAGCGTCTGTGCAAAGAATCTCTGGCAGTGTCTGGTTTAGCAGTACACAGCTGCAGACAGAAATTCCTGCATGAAGCCATTGTTGGAAGACACTGCGGGGTCTGTTGAGCTACACGTAGTAGGAGTCACAATACTCTCATTCTGTGTGACTTTTCCATCTCCCTTTGGCCTTTTCACTGAATTAGGAATATAATATTTTATATTGTTAACATTAAAGTGGATTTGGCCTCACTTCTCTTCTAGCTTGTGACTGTCAGAAGATTTGCAATTTAGAAGGTCTCAAGACAAACCACAGTTAATAAGATTCCTGACAATAAAACAATACTAAACATAATCTGGAATCATATAAGTTAAATAAATAAACATTTCATGTAAACTGATCCAAAAGAAACATGCCTTAAATCCGCAGGTGTAAAATAACCTTTTTCTCATCTTAGGTCGCAGTGTTTTAGGAAGGAACAAAGAATACATTCCCATTAAACCAGTTCCTTAGCTACGCACTTGCAGAGAGCTTCGTGGCACTAAAGACTAAAACAGACACTCTTTATGACAATAAAGTCAATAGGACACTGAACATGATCCTGACCGACCATTTTCTTCATGAAACAGCTTTCCATATACCAGGCAGAAATCTGACTGTTATCTTGTAACATCACACTGAAAACAATTATGTTTTGGAATGAAACAGGAAAGGCAGATAAAAAAAAATAAAAAATATTATTCCCAGCTAGGTAACACATCCAGGATGCTGTCACTGTAGGTTTAGCAGCTGTGTGGTAGTCCCACATACAGGGTAGCTTCCATTACGCATCTCCGCCAACATTCGCCTGACCTTCAAAACCTCACTTCCTTTCACAAACAGAGGGGACGCCCAGCAAAAATCAGCCCACCCTTATCTGTCCTAGGCCACTGAGTTGAGAGACAGAGCCAAGGGAAACTACTGACCTCCTCTTGAAGGGACAAGGGAAATGTGCTTTCAATTTTTTTTAACCCTTACATTACAGTAGTTAGTCTTTCAGTTATTATTTTGAAAATTTGCTACAAGGACACCTTACTTAAAAACAACCACACAAATGTACATCGTAGTCAGGAGGTTTCATCTCCAACACTTGTTCAGCAAGTATTGCATGTTTACAATTGCCGAAGATTCAGTGAAATATGTTAACGCCAACCTTTTCCTAAACAAAACTGGGTGATTACTACAAGACAAACCCTGCAGGGATAACTAGGATGACCAGTCTGGAGCTTGGCTGCACATTTAAATTAGTCAGTGCTTATTCAAAGATCTAATACCCCACATCTGTATCAAGAATGTAATGCAATTAACTTTATTATACTATATATTCAATTAACCAATTATTTGTTCAAGCTCTAAAACAGACCAGAAAATATTTGGGTTGCAGGGTTATATAACAAAGAAAAGCAGGAAATCCTTTCATTTTAGAGGCCTGAATTAATGATTATTTGTCATTACTTTATAATTTCTTTCCAAATTTTCAGATCTAGTTGTGGTACAAAAATATCAATTATACTACCACCTACCAAGTTATGCAGAGAAATTCTAGGCATTGTAGATACGCTCTCTTTCAGGAAAACAAACAAACAAAACTTTTCTCTAGGAAGTATTTGATGAAGGAATAGCAAATTTTAATTTTATGTGATTGTCTATAATGGTTAAGAGCAGCTAACTAGGGCAACAGTGCAGCAGGCCTCTAAATCCCAGGGATTACTGGCACAGTGAGAACCTGCCAGGTGCCCACAATGCCTGCTAGTTGACATAAGTAATAGGATATAAGCTTCTACAAAGTAAATGTGAAACCTAAGCTCGGCTAGCCCAGAGCTGGCTACTTTTGTTCTCACACATTCACACTATTTTTGGCTAAATGATGGGTGGAAGATTAGTCTTCTTTCAAAACAACTTGATGAATATACTAAACAGGTCAGTGAGGAAACCACATCGAACAAAACTAGCTTGCTAGTCATACAGCATGACGTAAAGGACCAGGACACAGCTGGAAACAATTAAAACTAATTGTGGACAGCAGTTAGACAGCTTTAGGAACGTGGTTTGGAAAAACAAAGGTTGGATATATTTAATCTTCATGAAATTATTCTTTTTTTTCCCTCTTTAGATTTGCTGCCTCAAATAGAGGAAGTCAAGTATCTCAGGGTTCTTGTTCACAAATAGCAGAGAAGTAAAGTAAGAGGTTAACACGTGGATTGGTCTAGCATTTACAGTGCTATAGATGCACCAGTTTGCTTTATTGAAGGCCAATCTGAATGCAAAGCTATTCACTGACTTGTCAATCTGCATTACTTCCCTCACAAACTGTGGGTTATGACTAAAAGAATGAGACTGCAGATTCAAACAGCAGAAATAAATTGTGTCTGTTCCCACCTCCTGAATCTCCTTAATGATAGGATGAGGACCTCAGTCATTCGGGAGGGCCTCCTGGAGGCCTCTGAGGTGAGGCATTGCAAACATGTCCAACCCAGGTCAAAATAAAGAAACAGTCTCTTGGCTAGCTTGAGAATGTCTCAGTTATCAACCAGAAAAGTTGGACGCCAAGGCTGAGAGAAGTCTGGACAACGTTTCTTAAGCAGTGATTATACCCTGTTGTGGATACGGACCCAGGTAGCTGGAGACAACATGGATGTATTTAAATGAATTAATTTCAGTTGCAGTTCTTTGAAATCCACTTGAAGGGAACACAAGCTGCCAGTGCATTACAACAAAGACATGGATGTAACGTTTTTATTAACAGTGGTAATTAAAAACAAATCTGTCAAACATTCAGAGCAGTACTGTTGGCAATGTTGCCTCACAATAATATTATTTTAGTATAAAGATTGACAGCTATTGTGATGTGACAAGTGAGTCCACATTCTGAAGTCTCCACGCTTCTTGTGGCTGCAGCAATGCTAGGTTGTTGTTTTTTTAGCTGTAATTTCCTTTATTTGGACAAGCACATGGAGTGGTTATTCATCAGCCAACACTACTTGGCTTGATTAGCTATCTAGTAATTGGTGAGCTAAGTACAAGACACCTATTGGTTTCATCTCCCTGTGTTAAGACACATGCCAATCAAAGCAACTGTTAAGTCAATAATCCAGGTGGAGTTGGATGAGTTTTAAAAAAAAAAAATTAATAAGATAATAAGAAAAATCACCCTCATCTAAGTAGTTAAAAATTGGGAAACTATACACCAATAGTAACTATAGTAATTGACTTTGATTTTTAATGCTGAGTCTATAGCCCCTTTTCCATTCGCCCCTACTCAGATCGTCTGGTTTTCAATTACAATCGAATACCACCTAATGTGTGTGGTCGTCATTATAGCAATACACCTGAGTGTTCCGTGACATAATTAGCTACAACAAAGGTCGACGTCAAGGTGATGATAAACCTGCTACTGTGGCTTTTCGTCAGACTTATTTTCGTGAAAGAGATGCTCTCATGATTCATCTAGTGACACCACTAACCAGCCAATCAGTCCCACGGAGTCTGCCGTCACATTTCAGTACCTGCTCAGATCACTTTGGAATCATGGCCAAGCAGGTACTATTTTTGTACTATGTACCAGGTACAATAAAGTAATTGAAAACCCTGGTAAATATGGCGAACTGCGGCAAGTCGATCCATGTCCGCACTAATGGAAAAGGGGGCTTATTTGTTGACTGACCCCCTTTTGGAGTCAGCCTAAAGTCTATATGCCACTTCGCACTTCAGCTCTAGATGTTGCCCAGGACAGTGTCATAAGATATGCTTAAAGGAAGTGAAACTCTTAAGATTAACAAAAAAGCAGTGATAGTGGAAAAAAAATGAAGAAACAAAATGCTGATTCAAATAAAAAAAATTGTCAATTAACTTCATACTATCGAGATTACCCTACAATCACAATGGTATTAATCTGAGCCTAGTATAAGGAATGTGGTTCTATTATCTTTCACTTTAAAAAAAAAAAAAAAAAAAAAAAAGTGAATAGCTTCGTCACACAATCTAGCACAGTTAAAATCATTTAGCCAGCTTAAAATTGGTGACACACTACATTTTTCAGCCAATGTCAGTAAATGCCATCTTATTTGGCAGGCCCATCATTCTATACCAGTGTTCAGTAGTTGTGTTTTTGTTATGTTTTTTTCTTGTTTGTTTGTTTTTTAGGGCTGTGAACAACAAAAGTAACAACACATTAAATGAGTGCTGTAAGTCAGACTCAATTCAACCCAAACAACAAAGTGACATTATTAGAGAGTGTTCATGGTCTACATTTCCTTCCTGGCAACAAAACTCTGCAGGCAGAGGATATCCCAAGAGAAGCAGACACGGCATCAATATTAATGAGGCCTATTGGCTTCTTAGGGTAGCTCTGTTGGCTGACAGCCTCCTGTTGCAGGGCACAGTGTGTTAGAGATTGCACCCAAACAAACACGTGTGATAAGAGCGTCCCTCCGGATGCACTGGAGTTCTGCCAGCCCACTTTAGTGTCCTTCCTCCAGCAGGAGCCGCTTAGGGCTAATGTTAGCCCTACTTCCCCACTCGCCGTACATGTCAGCTGCTCAACTTCAACAGGAAGGGGGTTTAGGTTTCCTGGAGCAAGCTCCCTGTCGCCAGTAACAAAAACTTCAAGCCAAGTATGCCACTGGGCATGTAGTAAAGTCATGGTACCTGTCTTTACAACCTGCTGGTCAAACAACTGCTTACAAAGGACTACCTTAAAAATGAGGTAGTATAATAGCAACAAATCCTTGAAATACTGATAATAATTCAGAAATACCACAACTACTTAAATAATACTGTCTGGGCTACACTTGTATTGTAACAGATATTCATACTGATCAGCTCTACTTGACTATTGGCAGGGGTCTGCATTTTATTTTATTCAAATTTCTCTATAGGTTTTACAACATTAAAACACCCTTGTGTTAATTAATGCAACCTTCAGAGTTCATAACAGCAGTTACTTTTGGATACTCTGCCATATTTGTGTCACTGTTACTTCAAAGCTAGGTGGCTTAATAGCTGTAGATGGGGCAGCTGTTACCCATGTTGACAGCTCCTTATCCATCTGCCACTGGGAGGCAAACACAAGCCCTCTGATGCTCTAGCCACAGGCCCGACATTAGCTCTCTCATGAAGTCTATTTCGGCCTTCATGGGCAAAACAGCTGCCCTGAATGTCCACACTGCCCCGTTTTTAGACACTCCAAAAGGTTCAGCGCAAAGTAAAAAAATGTCCTCCTCTACATCTGTTGCCAATGAAGCAAAGGAATGCATTTCCCCAAGAACACTCTTAATGTGGGTTCATACGAGTATAGAAAAATGGGCCAGAAAAACTGATATGCTGCAAAACATCTCCACAAAATGTAATGTAAACATGAAAAGTGCATGTTTAAAAAATGATGCACTAATTGAAATGGAAGGCAAAGTTTACACTGTGTGTTTTACTGAAGACATTCCAAAGAGCAGATAAGTCACAGTGAAGTCTGAGAATCGGCAGACAGGTCGAGGAGGTCAGTCCGAATGACAGGACAAGTGCCGTGAGCAACTGTGTGATAGGAGCTGAGCCAGGCTCCTCTTGCCCACAGAGCACAAGGAGAGTATTGTGGCAGCCCTGGTGTCCTCATACCAGCACACAGAAAAAACACACACATGCACACTTGCACATGCAGCTGCATGACTTTGTAAGAGGAAGAGAAAAATAAAGGTCTTGGCTACAATTTAATATTAATATTAATAACAACTTTTTCCCCCCCATCAATATAGTCTGTTTCTTCTTCGTCTTCTTTCTTTTTAATCCTGGCCCTGTTTTTTTAGGCATTGCGGGTTTTGATTGTTGTGGTTTTGTTCCCATAACTAATTCTGTTTTGGTCCCATTTTTGGCTTGAAACTAAAAATAAATTTGATTTTATAATCAGGTATTACAAAAGACTGTTTCTAAACACTTTTCCAGTTCTGCTAAATTGTATTTTTTGGCAGAATTTGCACTTTATAAAGCAGTAGTGAAACCTTTCCTACTGCTTAAGTACCACTGTTATGAGTTTGCTCAGACATATCAGTCAAGAGGCTGATACAGCTGGCTGGATAATATTAGACTAACCTGTAGTGTCCTAACACACACACTGTAAGTAGCTTATGGCTCCAATAAAAATAGTGAACAGGCCGCACTCACAAAGGACACACTCACAGGCCTCATACGTCTGTGTTGCACAGACTTCAACATGTGCTTTTGACTTAATTAAATATTAATACATTCCATCACCCTAAGAACAAACAAAAAGCATATGTCCCAAATTTATTAAAGTCTAACGGGGAATCAAGATGTCAGCTGACATGCATGCATGAATCTCATTTGATTAAATAAAAGTCCCATCTCATCTGATCTAATCTAAGCTTTTGCACAAAGCCTAAATACCTTTCAACAGTCAACATTAAGCAATCGGAATAAGCTCAAATACCCTCTTCAAATAACTCTGTACAATAGACCATGTTTACTGTGCCTAACCAGTGGGTTTCAATAAGTGAGAGCTGTGATGAAAGGCTCTGACGTCAGTTCCATTCATAAAAGGTTGGTGGCAACCTGTGGGGATGAAAATGCTTTCCTCAGCCTAAACTGAGCAGACTGTATACTGAGATTGCAGGTTGTGTTACATGCCAAGCATGAGAGTTGTATTTATAGCCAAAAAGAAAGATAGAATTTACCTTTCCCGTTTAGCCACAATGACAAAATATATAGAGGTGTCACAGAAGCCGTAAATCTAAATAGGGTAGTAAAAGAAAATCAAGCCAAGTATAGCACTATGCATGTTATCATTAATATAGCTGCACCAATCTAGCTTTTACCACTTCTTATTCGATCCCGAGACCATGGCTTAAGGCATCTTCTTATACCAAGTACTGATCTGACCCCACTGTTAAATAAATAAGCTATATAAATTTATTAAACTGGTACGCATCCCTTTTGTCAACAGCTAATTAATTAATTATTAATTATCTTGAGTTGATTCAACTGCTATTAGCTTAAAGGTGGGATACAGACTGACAAACAATCATTCACAAACACAGTCAACTTTGAATCGCTAATTAAGCTAACCCATGCATTTCTTTGGACAGTGGGAGGAAGTGACTGAGTCAGCTGCTTTCACAGCTGTTTGCATTGTAATATCTGTTCTGAACTTAAAGTTTTTAGCTAAAAAAAAAATACCATTGACATTATAATAAATTAAAAAATTAAACTAATGAAAACTAAAGTAAACAAAACAACAAATTAAATTTAAATTAACAAAAATCTGAAACCTATTTAAAACAAAAGTGAATTTAAAAAGCCAAAATGAAATGGGAATAAAAACTAATTTTAAAGCTCAAAATTATAAAATATGCATGTTGATCGCAATTTGCATTTAAGTTACAGACTTTTGAAGACATTCAAAGACAAGATCTTGGCATCAAGGATGTGAAAAACAACCAAAATGCTGACGCTTTGCTGTCAGCAGCCGGTTCACTGTTCCTGAAGCGTTGCGTAGCAAATACAAAACAAAGATTTGAAGTGAGCAAAGCAACCCCATAAATCACTACAGATTTTATCATTCCTAATTCTCACACAGTTACAAAACTCAGTAAATGAAAATCCTTTGCACAGAGGATAAAGAAAGGCTGTTTACTGACTGAGTGCTTCAAAACAATACAATACATTGGCAGGTATGGCACAGGGTGCAGACTATGAAACATTTAAACACTGGACAAATGTTTGATTCACTACTGAAATACCTTACAACAATCTATAAAATCTTTACCATCTCCACTGCTTGATTTTTAGTAACTGATCCCAACATCTAAGCTGCATATTTTCTGCAGGGATTAATAAAGAGAAATTTCTCTATAGAGTTTCATGGTAGTCTTGTTTCATTTGATCATCTCTGGTGCATGAACAGTCATGCTTCTCACTGGGAACATTTGACTGAGGGGCAAATAGCTGACCACAAACTAAGGCTAAACTGGTTTCCCAGGAGACAAGGGTGAGATTTCAAGGAAGAAGCCCCCTCCCTCCCTCAATCCTTTGATTTTCTGAAAAATCGACAGTGCCCCTTATAATCTGGTGCGCCTTATGTATGAATTCTGGTTGTGCTTACTTACCTCAAACCAATTTTATGTGGTACATGGCGCTCAAAAATTTGTCAAAAAATGTTTTAGTGAGACTTTTGTAAGCTACGAAGGATGGACCGCTTGATGGACTGTCAGAGCATTACGGCTACTGTAGTCAGGAGCCTTGCAGAGTAATACGCACTGTATGCTTGTTAGCTGCTTGTTTAATTGAAAATACATTGATGGGGTTTTTTTTGCACTAATAAAGTTGTGGAGTTGTAAAGTATTTTGTCTTGCATCAATTATATCGTCAGTTATATTGTTATCCCAAATTTTCAAATATATATCATGATAAATATTTATGACCATATTGTCCTGCCCTACATGACACACTAGCAGACAGAGTTGAAACAGCCCATGTAAGAGAAAGAGGTAGACCCAAGCCCTCTGACACACATAAATACTGTTAGTTTTATTCATCCAAAGGAAAATACAAACACAAACCACACAAAGGAAAAGATTAACAGAATAAAATGGGTTGCAGCTGAAAATTATTTAATATGATCAGAGACATGTGAAATGTAAATTGTCCAGTCTGTCCCAAATTTCACATGTTTGATTAAAGTCAAAGTCTAGAGACATCTATATGTCAAAATCATGTCACACTCACAGCATCAGCTAATGGCAACAGGGAATCAATTAGCACCTACCAAGGAACTTTTTACATGTATTAAACAAAAATTACCAGAAAAAAAAAGTAACCTTTAATTTATAGTTAATTTACTCAAGCTTAATTACATTTGTTTCAAATGCAGCCAAAAATAACAACAAAATACAAACATTTACATTAAAAAAGGCTCTTTACTTGAGATGATTCTTTGCCTTAGCTATATGTGAGCCAGATGTGGTCCCATGAGTAATCACCATTAAAAGCTTGTTTTTGAGCTTAGAAAAGCCATTTTTCAGTAAGCAATAACTTTTCCCAGTTCCAGTATTTGAACTATCCAACTGAATGCAAGATTTAAATCCTACGTACAAAACGCAAACTCTAAACAGTGCAAATCATTGCAATGTATTTACATTTAACACAGACTCCCAACTTTCTGGAAGTTGTAGTTACTGGCTACATAACAGCTTGCAAATCTTTCTGGTCTAAATGAAAATTTTTTAAGTAAAACTAAATACACAAAATGAAGGAATTCCTGTTTATCACCTACTTCCCCCTCAGTGGAAATGTCTCTGTAAGACTCACCTACATAAATTTGATGTGGAACAATAATCACTATAAAATTCCTTTGTTTAAGGAAATATCATTCAGGCCCATGAAGTGCCTGCACTCCACCCGATGCAAGTGCAAACAGTAATCTTGTGACGGCTGACTTCCTCATACATGTATCCGGATTTAAAGTTAGACTGAGGAAAATGGCACTCCAGGTCATATATATCACATGTTGACAAATACTGGCAACAAATAATAGTATGAAAACAACTGGAGCCTCAGTGCTAGTCCACCAGCTACGGTGCCCATTCAGGCACAAAGGCTATCCAAAGGAATTGAGTTTAAAACAGACAGGAATTTTGCAGTGCAAAGCATGTATTTCCACAGAGACACAGCTGTGGCAGATGTCAACACAAAGGTTCAGGGTTGTTTTAATGACAGTTGTACATGCATGCAAAACTCCACAAAAGGAACGTGCTGGCTTTACCATACATGTTCACTTTAACAAAAAATAAAAAACAACAACAACAACAAAAAACATTGAACACCAGTGACAAACACAGTCATCTGAGTGAAAACAACTTTCAATAAAAGTTTAAAAGATCACAGCCTTTTACAGGCATTTCTCAATGATAACATCTTTACTTTGGAAGGCAGCAAACCTAAACCACCTATTGGACAAAATTAGATGAAATTGTGTGTTAGGGTCAACAAAGCCACTGAAAAACAGTGGTTTTATTAAACTTCAAGAAAATACGTTAATGAAGTTGATCTTCATGAATATTAATTATAATTCAACTGACATGAGCTGAACTAAACCAAACAGAGCTTAACAGGGAATCAACTGAGGCTCCTCAAAGGTGAAAGAAGAGCCTTAAAGTGGATTTTATACCAATTATCTTAATTTAAAAGCCCTTGGAAGGCAAAAATTGTAATTGAAATCAAATTAACTGCACACCCCTATTACCTAACAAGCAAGAAAATATGAATCATGCAATGACAACAATTTTATCAGTCTTCATCAGAGTGGCTGCTCATGGCAAACCTTGCACGTATGAATAGCCAATCAGCGCACAGACATCTCAAATCATAGGCGATATCCTATGCCAAGACACGATCAGACAGTAGGACAGCTTCTACTTTCACCACAAGCACATCCACACGATCTCAAACGACAGACATCTGGCTAGACTGTAGATGGCTACACCCCTCCAAAGAAGTGGGGCAACGTTATTTATTAATACAACTCCACTCATCTTCTCTGTACTGTAGAGACTATATAAAAACATCGACATCAATGTAGTTGTGCAAGTTTCTACTTTACTTATAGTACGATTATTTAAGGTCAATATATCGAAATTAATGTAAACCAAGAGGAGAGTATTAAAAGACCATAATAGCATGTCTGAGGATACGATTTCAACGCCTCTACAGCATTACTGCTGCTCTGCTCTGTACGTGTTATTAAACACAGCAAGGCTACTCTAGGGCTATTATTACAACAGCTTGTTACTTAATCCTGAAACCCCAGCGGGGAAGAAAACCAACTAACTAGCTAGTTTTGTAAGGGGGTTATTGTCAAACACGATCACTATTTAGCAGGAAGGTGTAACAGAATCCCCGCAAGCGCAGTTAGCCGGTTTCATCGAAACTCTGCGATGACATGGCCCAAGTCATGGGAACACTATGTCGCAGCTATTAATACGGCCTTTTAACGCCCTAAACGCGGTGTCGCCGGAAAGCCTTTCGCGGCATCAACACGCCAAACGCTGGATAAGCGAATGACGGGGAAATGCCACCCCCGGTGGGTACCCAGCACACTAGGTCCCTTGCTTTCCCCGGTCTTTGACACTCAGCCGCCTGCCACACAGAACCAGACGCTCACTTTCGTGTTAGCTAGCAAGCCGGAGCACAGAAAGGCACAGAAACAAGTATGTAGCCAGAGGAACCGTAAATAACGTCCGTGTCGCCAGCTTGTCTCTAACGTTAGCCTGCATTCCATCTTTGTGCGGCGGATGATCACCGACTGCAGCGCGTAACTTCAAACCGAGAACGCCCAGGTCCGTTATCGGACACGCAGTCAATCCAGGTTATTACAAAAGCTTAAGGCTTGTTACATCAATCTCGCACGTAAGAGTGTCAAGACGATGATCAAATCTGAAGCATCGTGCACAGATATAAACAAGGGGCAGTGTTAACAGAAACAAACGACAGCGTCAACCCACCTCTCCTCCTTCGCTAGCCGAGGCGGATGCGCTTTATCAGCACACATGAAATTGGGCTTGTGTACATACGAGCGTTCAGTTGCACAAATATGTCAAGTCCTTCTGGAGCCTTCACTGAAAACACTTGTCTTAGCGATTATGGGGTTGCAATATTTTGCTTAACACGACTTAGAAAAATAAGCACGTCAAATAAAGGTGCGTCCGATAATAGACACACCAGTACTAATCAAGCTAGCTACACAGCTAAGCGAGC
Organism: Pundamilia nyererei; assembly: GCF_000239375.1. Classification (NCBI taxonomy): domain Eukaryota; kingdom Metazoa; phylum Chordata; class Actinopteri; order Cichliformes; family Cichlidae; genus Pundamilia; species Pundamilia nyererei. The sequence continues at coordinate 2,762,732 of NW_005187426.1, forward strand.
TAGCGTTAGCAAACCAGCTAGCTCTCTGCGACACGACTGTAAGCGCTGCTAGAAAGCACCAGCTAACGTAAGCGGCCCGGTGCTGCTCCACCACAGACTCAAAACAGCCGGGACTACCGCGGCCAAGACAAAACAAGCTCCCGTGAAACACAAGAAAATTATTACAGTACGCGTTCAGTTAATCAAAGCATCGCTTACCAGCTCTAGGCATCCACCCTCTTGACAGCGAATTCCCTGTCTGTGTGACCACTATCAAAACCAAGTCAATAAACTCACACTTCCGCTGGGACTTTCACAATAAAACCGTCAATCAGCAATATTTTATCAGTATATTTTGTCTTCCTACAACACCGCCTTAAATACCATTTAAAAATAATATAAGATTGCGTTACCATATTGTTTAATTTAGTTTCTAAACCTTACACTTCAATTTTGATTCTTGTAATATAACTCTAACTAATATAAATAATAACGATAACTATAAATAACATAAATATAACCAATATAGTCAAAGGCACGAAGTAAGAATAAACATGGAAAGCATCAAACATCATGATTGAAAAAGTAGGGAAACCTAGTTATTCAAATGAAAGGGAACCCAAATAGTGAGCTGAGAAAAAATCGCATTATATCTTTTGCTTGAAGTGTAGAACGGGTTTGTGACTACATGGAATGAAGATTAAGACGAAATAAAATCCAGCACAATTTAATGCTGCTTCTGGATAAGGTTTTCTCGCCCCCTAATGTTTGTTAGAGAATGTTACATCTTGTACTTCATGCTTAAATAAGAACACTTGGGGGCGCTAAGGTCTCAAACTTGTCTTTAACAATGCAACCTCTCCAGGTAGCAGACACCTGCACAGCTTTAAAGGATACAGCCTGCACTTGATCTGGATCTGCAGTGTCTCAACAAGGGTTACAACTTTCAGATTTAGATAATTAAAGAGGAGCCACAATTTGCACTGTTAGGTCAACTGATTTAATCGCTATGTGTTACATAAAATATGCACGTACTGAAATCATGCATATTAAAACACATTATGTTACACACATTTACCAAGAACTAGCTGAGCATAAATGGTCGCTTGTCTTTTTTTCCTAGCTGTAGAACAGTAATGCTAAATAAGGCATAACTAGTAACAAGCCAATATGCTTGTTTTTGGACTTCAGTGCAGCGTACTACAATGCAGGTTTGGATGAGAAACCTGCGAGAAAAGCTTAGTCTATAGTTTGGATGTTTCCCTTTTCCCCACATATAGTTGGAGAAGAATATTACTAAATGTAAATTAGTAGTTCATTACAAAATGAAAAGTTGTTGCGTTCATATAATTCTTCTTTGCCTTTCCCCACATATAGTTGGAGAAGAATATTACTAAATGCAATATTACTAAATGCAAATTAGTAGTTCATTACAAAATGAAAAGTTGTTGCGTTCATATAATTCTTCTTTGCCTTGGGCATAAATGCAACCCTTATACTCAGTTTTAAATGAGTATGAACTGAGTTTTAACTTAACTGAGTCTTAACATTTATGGCCACCTTCCATTTTTTGTGACTGGCTTCCCCTCACAAACAGAAGTTGGAAGGGGCTGCTGTGCTCATTGCTGTGCTCTTTGTCTCTGAGATGGGCATATTAGAGATGTCCACTCTCACTGAAATTCCACAGATACAGAACAAGTGAAAAGAAATTGGAGACTTACAGTGATTATGTCATCCACTGATCTTATTTTAAACTGTGGCCATTTTTGGCTATTTGACTACTGTATGACCATTTAAGAGAAAAATAAGAAAAGGTACAACACATTGTCTGACCTGTGTGATGATCCGTGTGGCACAGTGAACTACATGCACTCAAACCCTGCAAGACAGTGGGCAAGTGTGACACGCTCAGGTCATGGATATTATATGTCTCTTGTAGGAGGGGCAAGTTTAGATCTAGACTGTGCCCTTCAAAAAGCTCTCTCTCTGACCTGCTCAGTCGCACTCAGCCAAGATAGTTGAGCACAGTGGAGCACAGCAAGCCCCCCTCTCTGGACAGCATGGGACTTACTCAGGACCCCAACTTTCAAAAGTTGCAGGAGTGGTACACAGCCCACGCCCTGGGCCTCAACATGAGGCACATGTTTGAGGCTGACAAGGAGAGATTCAACAAGCTCAGGTATAAAACAAGAACAGAATACATTTAGATATGTTTGATGTATTTAGTAAGTTAATGTTAATTCTGTTTTATCATCTGTTGACATGTTCACATAACAGACCTCTGTGTGGCTTCATTACACACATGTCAAACCTCAACACAACGACAAAATGATAGTTTTTGTCTGGATACTGATACTCAGAAAATATCCTCATCTTGTCTCCGATAGCCTCACACTGAAAACTGAGGATGGAGACATTCTTCTGGATTACTCCAAGAACCTCATCACAGAGGACGTTATGAAAATGTTGGTTGACCTGGTAATTCAATTTACATTTAAATGATCTGTGGCCTTTAAACTGTTTGTATTAATTACCGAATCATTAGCCAATCAATCCTTTCATCAAGCAGAAAGTGGGGGTCAGTTCATCAGATACAAGTTTCATCTTCACTTAAGTTGTGTTTCTTTGAAGGACTGCTCATAAGTTTAAAACTTCCCAAATTGTTACTGACATAGCATTCATATTTATTGTTTCATTAGGCCAAGTCAAGAGGCATTGAGGCTGCCAGAGAGAAGATGTTTACTGGAGAGAAGATAAACTTCACTGAGGTGCTCGTTGTTAAACAGTCATAACTTCGCTTAACACTCTTTCTTTTATTTCTCTTAAAAATGAACACTAAGTACAGTAAATGCAAGCTGAAAAACCCATTCACTTCTCATTCACGAGCAGTGTAAGCAGCCAGCAGAAAAATACCCAGTGCTTCAGTGCTGATAGTAAGAGTCTGTGTATATTAACATTTATCTCCTGGTGCTGTGGAAATGAAGGGCCGTGCTGTGCTCCATGTGGCTCTGAGGAACCGTTCCAACACTCCCATCATGGTGGATGGGAAGGATGTAATGCCAGACGTTAATAAGGTTCTGGAGAAAATGAAGGGTTTCTGTCATGTGAGTGAACCCAAAAATAAAGGCACAAAATCGCAACAAAAGCTCTTCCACAGAACTGTTTAAACAATTCACTATGTCAGTTTTGTAGCCCTGCTCATGAATTCTTTGATGCAGCTATCAGCAGTTTATAGACCCACAAAAATAATGTTTGCGATTGATGTGTTGCAGAAAGTTCGCAGTGGCGAGTGGAAGGGCTACACAGGGAAGGCCATCACTGATGTTGTTAATGTTGGAATTGGAGGATCTGATCTTGTGAGTGGATTTGCTTGAAAGATCTGTTTATCTTACATATATTAATAATAATACAAATAGGCCTGACTTTTTTTTTGCTTACCATGACCTGTAGGGCCCCCTGATGGTAACTGAGGCCCTGAAGCCGTACTCAAAAGATGGACCTCGTGTGTGGTTTGTGTCCAATATTGATGGCACCCACATCGCCAAAACCCTGGCACAGCTCAACCCTGAGACAACCCTCTTCATCATTGCATCCAAGGTAGCATGTTCATGAAGAAATGAGGAATATTTATTTATTTATTGCTAAATCTTCAAGCACAGACAGAAAGTTGCTTATAAATTGCTGCATGAATATATGTGTATTCCTATATATACAGACATTCACCACACAAGAGACAATTACAAATGCTGAGTCGGCCAAAGCTTGGTTCCTCGAACATGCCAAAGATGTGAGTTTGCAGCAATCCTGCACAGCACAGTTTCATTACTACACTAAAAGGATGTCTTTCTTAATTATAAATTTGATATGTTTCAACAGAAAGCTGCTGTCGCCAAACACTTTGTGGCTCTTTCCACCAATGGTGTAAGTTGTACCAAATTCTTTTCAGGGTTAATAAGCCTCTCGCTGCATCTACACATTCTAATACTAACTTTTCTGTTTTTCTCTGTCTCCCCTTCAGCCCAAAGTGAAAGACTTTGGCATCGACACAGAGAACATGTTCGAGTTCTGGGACGTGAGTGCCCTTTGAGCTTTAAAACACACACTGTATGCAGGTTTTTCACGTCCACACGGTGCCATGGAGCGAGAGTAGAAGCTATAAATAAAGCAGACTTTTGACCTGTGAAGTAGGTGAGACAGACTCTCTGAACAGCAGCTGCCGGGTAATCAGAAGCCTCTCTCTTCAGTCTCAGTTATTATTGGTAGTGACCTTCTCTCTTGCAGAGGTTACTGTAAAGGCTGAGTTGCATCAAAGGTCAGAGAGTTGCATTTAGTTACATTGTTGGTGGTAACAGCTATAATGTGGCCTTTATGTCAGGAGAAAATGGCTGCATGCACAAAATCTACAGCAAAGGTGGGCAATCAATTTTCCCAAAGGGGCACATGGGAGACTGGGACTGTTATAGAGGGCTGCCACAATAAGCTTATAAAGAGCTAAAATTAAAATCAAATGAAACTGAGTTAAGCTTATTGATGTGGCCCTCGACATCAGTCCCAGTTTCTCATGTGGCCCCTTGGAAAAATGTATTGTCCGCCTCTAGTCTACAGTATTTTCAGTCCAAAGGAGAGAAGAAGGGAGAAAAAATGCCTAAAAGAACTTTTGGAAAAGATTTAAGACTGAAGCAAATCATACATTTCTTGCTACTATTTAACAAAGCTATAAAGATCAAGTGTGGTGTTTATTTTAATTGCATATGTGTATAACCTTGGCTTCCTTTTATTAAAATGGGACAAAAAAATTATATAATTTTTGTGTGTTTTCTTGTAGTGGGTTGGTGGTCGTTTCTCCCTGTGGTCTGCAATTGGAATGGCTATTGCCCTGCATATTGGTATGTACAGTAAACACACCCACACATTTCAGGGAGCTCGCCTACCAAGGTTACTTGGGTCCATCCTGAGGAGAAATATTTGCATTTTTATGTCAGTATCTAAAATCATTGCTAAAACATATATGAAAACTTATATGTGTGGACCAGCGATCATATTCATCCCAAGTACAGTGCTAAAAGTCTACACAATCACTTAACTTTTCTTGTGCATCTGATCTCCAGGCTTTGACAACTTTGAGAAGCTTCTGTCAGGAGCACACTGGATGGTGGGTACACCATAATGAGATGTTCAAAGTGTCACTTCTTCACCTGCCTGATATTGAAAATTATTGTTATGATTTTTTCCCTAAAGAATGATACAGAAAACATAAAGGTAAATTAGGTTTACCCTTTCATATATAGGACAAGCACTTCCGTACTGCTCCCCTGGATAAGAACGCTCCCATCCTGTTGGCTCTGTTGGGCATTTGGTACATCAACTTTTTCCACGCTGAGACCCAGGCTATGCTGCCCTATGACCAGTATATGCACCGTTTCACTGCCTACTTCCAACAGGTCTGTCCCCACAATGCAGAAGTGATCCAAAACATTATTTTAAATCAACTTATAGAGTTGATAGATTATTTTAATAATATAAGTGAGTCATTGTATATTGAGAGTGTTTGTTGTCTAGGGTGACATGGAGTCAAATGGAAAGTACATTACTAATCATGGGACACGTGTGAACTACCACACTGGGCCAATAGTCTGGGGAGAGCCTGGAACAAATGGACAGCATGCCTTCTACCAGCTCATCCACCAAGGTAACTCCACCTGGGAGCAGCAACAGACATTTGATTCAGCCGGTCTTTTTCTGGTCCTGGGTTGTCAAATACGTAGTCTGTGTACAAAAACCAGTACATTAAAGTATTTCTGGAGGTTGGTGAGTTGTTGAATCATAAAAACCTATTGTAGTTTAGTTACATGTAATTAACAGACTCAGTGAATGTGGAAATCTGAGCCATATCACTGAAATTGCTGTCAGTTGTCTTAAGACACCTCAGGCTGGTGATTATTTCTGTTTGTATCACTCAGCATATAAGAAAATAATAATAATTTACCAAGAAATATACATTTCTATTGTCTAGCAAAATTTGTGAGGGAAAGTGATAAGGTGTGTTTTCCTTTAAAAATATTATGGTTTCAGTGCAGGTGAAACTCTTCAGAGTAAACTTATATACAGTTAAAGAACTGTAATTATGTTAATGGTCCAGGATCAAATTGAGCTGCATGTAGCCCACAGACTAAAGGACTTTAATCCAGTTTGCTACCTGGTTAAGTTTGTCACTAATGCGACTCAACATGTTCATTTCAGGAACTCGAATGGTGCCTTGTGACTTCCTGATTCCAGCTCAATCACAGCATCCAATCAGAGACAACCTGCACCACAAGGTATCACTGATGTTAGAGAGGTATCTGTCTAAAGCAGCATTTATGCAGATATTGCGAAGTCTGTCTCTTGTTTAGGATATTAAATGAGTTTGACCACATCCTAGACTACTCTACTAGACTGTATAGACAAAAGTATTCAGCCATACCACTTAATCTTAGAATTACAGTGCTTTTAGTTTCCCTGTAAGCACCTAGCCATGCAGTCTACTTATATAAATATTTGTGAAAGAATTCACTGACTTGAAATGTGGTACTGTAATAGGATTCCACTGTTGCTACAGGATAGTTTGTGAAATTTCTTTCCTCCTAGATATTTCACAGTCAACCGTAAGCACTACTTTTCTGAAAAAATCTCAAGCATGCCAATACACCACCTTTTCAGCAACACATACAAGCTAATAGGATGCATAATGTTAGTAGATTTAATAAAGCTAGATAAAGAGACCAATATTAGAGCTGTTTTTAATTGTTTTAAACGGTGGTTGGCGGAGGCTGCTTGTTGGATTTGTGAGATGAAAGTCCAAAGCATAAACTTCAAATAATGGTTTTATGATAAGGTTTGTCCGAGAGGTAGAGCTTGGGGTGGAATTAGAAATTATTAAAATCAGTGTAACAAATAGCTACAAAAAGTCACAATAAACTATTCCCAAGAGAGCTGCATGTTCTGATATAACTTTTGTGGGCATTTTCTCAAAGCTCCAAGACAAGTCATTTGGCAACATATATGATATTGCACTGGCACCTTGAGGTGATTGTCAGACCTCCGACATTACCATCAGAACAAGAGCTGCGCACTGGAGCTGAGGTGCAAGCCACTGACCTTCAATTTATTTTCTGCTTCCTTCTAATTTGTCATAGTGGTCAAACCAGTTTATGCCAACATCTATTTAAAGACGCAGCAACAAATTGAACTTTTGATCTTTGCGGGGGATTTGTTGGTTCTTTTATGCTGTGCATTTTTGTAAAATGCTTTGATTCCACTCATGTCCTTAGAAAAAAGGGTCAGCGCAAATTAATGAAAAGTTGCTCTGAGTGATCACGTTTATTCTATAGAATATTTATGGGAGAAATCAGTTTCAGGATCATTATGCCCCAATTCGAAGGGCACGAGGGGTCATTGAATCATTTTATAAGCAGAAAATATGGGTATAGTTAACAGATCTCACGCCAGCTAAACAAGTACAGGAGATTTTGGATTGATGTGTCCCAGAAATGAGGGAGTATCTTTTAGAAGAATGGTGCTGAATTCTTTCAGTTCCAGATACTGAGACATTTTAAATATATTATTTTAATTTGTTACTTATCTGTTTGTTAATCATGTAGGAAATACACTATCTAAAACTGCCTGTTTCATTTGACTGTAGATCCTGTTGGCCAACTTCCTGGCTCAGACAGAGGCTCTGATGAAAGGTAAGACTACCGAAGAGGCCAAGAGGGAGCTGGAGGCAAGCGGCCTGAGTGGGGAGGCTCTGGAGAAAATCCTACCACACAAAGTACGTAGAATAAAGAGAAACTACCTTATCAAAGATAATGAACCTGCTGCGCTGCTGATAGCATGTAACAGCAACAAACTAAAACCTAAACTTAAGAGGAGAGCTCCCTGTCATGTTGCTTTTACAAACCCGATTGCAAATTGTTTTTGACAGCAGGTTAGAGAGACTCACCCAGTAAAAACTCTGTAAACAGATGTTGAAGACAACTGTGTCACTTTGAAAAGTGAAAAGACATCTAAAAAAAAAAAAAATACATCTCTCTTTATGTCTAACGTTGGCTGAAAAATGAAAATACACCTTTTCTTCTCGTTACATCTGCAAACTCTAAAACATCAAAGAAGTTCAAAGCACTCTCTTTTTTAAATAACCCTGGAGGCTTACTGAAGGCTTTTTTGCTGAAATGCACTGGAGTTTGTTTTTTTAAAAGGTTAAATATGACCATGGTCTGACAATGGAGGCATTTATTGATTTTATTTGAAGAATAAATTGCCTTGGACTTCTTTGATGATTTAGCTTATATGTATCTCATCCAAAGAGGACCGCAAACAAACACAGTCTGAATCAAGGATGCAGACTTTTTCAGAAACCATTTAAGTGCATCTTCAAACTCCTCAGACAACCAGGAGAATCAAACTCTGAACCTTCTTGCTATAATGTACTAGCAACACCCTAGCTTGTGAAAAAAAAATCAGTTTTGACTGTCCACAAGCCAGTAAGCTTATTTTGCAACAGAAAACCAGAGTTAACTGCATTAAAGAACAGAATTTCATTCATGTTTTAATATTTTATTTATTTTTTTAAATGTCATCCTCTATCATCTGCCCGTCCAATCACACTGGTTTCAAATTAAATTTCGATCTAGCTTTGTACTAAAACCCCAAAGACATATGTATTTGCAATTTAAAAAATGAGGGGATTGTCACAGATTATTAGGCAGAGGACTCAATCACAGGACTTTGAAGTTTTAGAGAGAAGGTGAGGGTTTATTTACAATGTAGCACCAAGTGAGGATATATACATATATACTGTGAGACAGATAACACGGGGCTCCAGGGAGTAGAGGGGGGTCTGAAGGGGAGGGAAGGTCCAAGGCAGGTGCATGCACCCTCCTCTTCAACTCAATCCACAACTCACTCAGATAGTCCACTCCATAATGCTCATGCTCACTCACACACATCCACAGGAATCCAGCCGGCAGGGAATCTAGAAGGCCTGTACACAGAGGAAAACAACGTTAGGAGGGAGCTCTAGGACAGCACAAGGAATACTCAAAAGGCTAGGCTACACTGATGCTAGGTAGTGTGACGATCCAGCAAGGAAGCAGTCTATCTTGCCATCTTAAGTAGTCTGCCAGCATCAGTGTAAATGAGCCACAGGTGTGTGTTCAGGGCGGGTTCAGAGGCGAGGAATCAAGATCCAGTTCCGCCTTGGAAAGGCGAAGACAATAAAACACACACCACGACCTCTCCAGATCTTGAGAGATATTCACTTGTGTCATTTCAGTTCAGTTCACCAAAATAAAGAAAATAAATAAATAAAAGCTTCCAGTAACGAGATATGTTTCAAATAGGAATAGGAATTGCCTAATAGAAATAAGCAAATCTGAGATGGTGACATGGTGGGTGGACATTTAAACTTGAAACTTAAACTGAAATGACAATGACCCACTTTTGAACCCATCTTAAACATTTAATTTTAGCCCTGATAGCTAAGTACCATGTTTACATCTGTGTCTAAACTAGACTTCTGATTTTTGTTCAAATTAAAGTCAAGTCATTGTAACAGCTAAAAAAGTTAACCCCCCCAAAAACTTTCCATGAATATCTTGTGTTAGGGGGACAGTGCCCTCCAGTGACATGTATGGACATGGCAATGTATACTTTGTTAAAAAAAACATTTTTGCAAAATAGTGAATTGTATTCTAAAATGTTTCTATTTGATTACCGCAGGTATTCCAGGGAAACAGACCAACCAACTCAATCATCTTCAAGAAACTGACTCCATATACACTTGGAGTACTTATAGGTAAACCACTTTTGTCACTGTACTGGTTTTATCATTGGTAACATTACCAATAACAATTTCTTTTGAAGCTTTAATGTCCTTTTAAACATCGTTTTAATCAATTTAATTCTACATATACCATTATCTAATTTAACCCGGTTAGTTTTATCTGAAAATGAGACATTACGAAATAATTTCCACTGTTTTTAAATGCGCTGGACTGCACAATAATAAATGATATCTGAGACAGTGGTGGTAATGATCACACAGTGGGAATTTCCTGAAACAGCCAAAGAGCGGCAATTTCCAGCTGAGCTTCAGTCAGGACGTTGCACACTGTTGCATAGTAACAGTCAGTGTGTTTGCACCTGTGATGGGAAACTAACTGAGCAGGTTTTATTCTGAACAGCTCTATTGTGCTGCTTCAGAAATTCAATCTTTGTTTTCATTTCATTTGTTGAATTTGTGATTATTCTTCCCATTTTTGCAGCAATGTATGAGCACAAGATCTTTGTCCAGGGATTAATGTGGGAGATCAACAGCTTTGACCAGTGGGGGTGAGTCTGTTTCTTTCAGCATACACAACAAGTTTCCTAATAAAAGTCTCTCTTTTGTGCTAATTCACAGCTCCACATGTTTATTCCTGGACTCTGCTGAAATTTTGCATGATTCACAGTCAGAATTAACCTTATTTAACATTTACTATGCCTTGGTGTAGGCCCCTCCGTTCATCCCCTTTCCGAAACAAGCCTCTCCCCCACTTTAGGCCAACTTTCTTCTCATTGTCTGACCCAAAGGTTTGAACACCAGGGGATGCTGTGCTCAAATAAGCAAGCTTTAAGAGAAGTCTGACGCCTAATGTTATACTGTGCAGCTTTCAGATTGAGGCATTGTGGATACATTTTTGCAGATTTTCCAAAATGTATTAACACATGACTGAACCCATCATATCTCTTGTATTCATGTCTTCTCCCCTCACATACGCATTATTAGAGTGGAACTGGGCAAACAGCTCGCCAAGAAGATTGAGCCTGAGCTCAAGGACACTGCTGAGATTCACTCCCACGACTCCTCCACCAACGGACTAATCAACTTCCTCAAGAAGAATTTTGCCTGAGCTGAGTGACCTCAATAACTTCCCCTTGACTCCACAGCATTATCTATCTTATCAGCTCAGGAGCTGCGTGGACAGGAGTCCCGCAGTGGCAGCTGGTCACTCCCACGCAGTTGAGCTGAAGCACTCTGTATGTTTGTTCTCGCATTATGAATATCGTGACTGTCTAGTATGCTGTCGTTTCCACGTTTGTTCGTTTACCACTGTGAGAGGAAAAAGCTTTTTGTATTAGACTGTCGTGACAGGCAGAGCGAAGCATGCCCCCACTCTGTCTCTACTGTTACACGAAATTTTGTTCCTGAAATAAAAATCTTCACACAGAATATGTAGATATGTTCAGTTTTCTCATACATATGTACATGTATGTAATGATGATGTGAGCGTGCGACTAACAAAAAGCAGTACACCACTAGATGGCATCAGAGTGCCAGATTTATTTGCTGGGAGCAAATGAGCCACCCAGTAATCAACCAGTTATTCAGTGGAACAAAGGGTCAAAGGTCAGTCCATCTGTACTGTTCCTCCCCACAAATCCCCAGACTCCACAGCATCCATTTAGCTTAGAGAGAAAAACAAACAACTGGACTAAACAGCATCTGGACTGGAAGTCAGTCAGCACTATGTTTAACTAGAATTTAATTTTATGATCGTTTTGGACACATGTAACAAAATCTCCTTGTATTCTCCTGATAAACAGAAGGATCACATATAATACTTGTATGAGAGGCAGCTTGCTTCTGAATAAATCATGATCGTGTTAAGTACTGTTTGATGCACAAAACAGCCTGAGCCTTAAATATATTTCACGGTGTTTCCTTCACTTTAAACCCACTGCCGGGTACAATTACAGAGTGTGTGTAAGGACAAACAGAAAGTTAAAAAAGAAACCGAGACCCCCAGACACTGCTGGGTTTTCAGTCCTGTTGCCAGGCAACAATACAGTACTTCAAATCTAACTTGTGCTTTTTATCTCTAGCTCTGAAACAAGATACAGAAGAAAGTGAGTTTGTCTGAGGAGAACATTCTGCCTTATTGTGAATTATCAGTGAAATCAGTCCAAAAAGAACACATTTTCGACTCATAGCTAGAAAAAAAAAAGAAGATAATTTTGGAGTATTCTTTGTAAATGGTGTTACCTTTCTCACTGAAACTCATCCCTCGATGACTCTCAGCTGAGTCCTAGATGAAGGGGCAAAGCCCTGGCTACATCATGGTGGTGAGGCTGAGCAAACCTGCAACTCTGCTTACTGAAACAAGAAAGTCCAGTGAACTAATAAAATACAAAAAGCAAACAGTAAAAATCTCCAAAATAGAAGAAAACGTTATAGCACCTGAACAGGAGTGAAAATATTTCATCCCTCTGCAACCCTTACTTACCTCGCAGTGACAGTGCGAGTTTCATTTAAAATCTTGGGGAAAATACCACTTCTTGCCTTTACACTCTCTAAGTTGTCATTTTTAACTGAGGTTAGTAAGTGGTTTAAATTAAAAGCAATGTTTCCGTAAACAACTGCTGCTGAGCCTGGTTGTAACAGGAGAAACTGGACAAGATTTAAAGAATAGACACAGACTAACCTGAAAGCGAGCGTACATTTAACCAAAAACAGTAACACAGTGGGAGCTATCTTCAAAAAATATAACAGACCGGGAAAAAACAAAGGAACTACTGACAAAAAAAGACAGAGTTTTTGATGAACCATTTTTGCTTTTGACAGCACAACCAGTTTATGGGCCTCATCAACAAATCAATCAATCAATCAAAGCAAAACAAAAATGCATCAACTGAGACTTACATAATGGAATTTATCATACATATGACTCTATCTGTTTTACTTGAGAATAGCAGCCCGTATCAGCAACTAATAAGTGAACAATTCACCAGAAAAATCTGCTATTTGGCCAAAAGCAAGGCTGAAATATTCATCCTTGTGACATCTAAACAGTTGAACATGGCCACACCTATAAAGACTTCTTCTTCCTATGTGCACCTGCATCCACAAATAGCGAGAGCCTCTAGTACTTCTGCGTTACTCTGCGCACTATTATTCAAAACAGGTTAATTTTCGAGGCAGGAATAAACAAACTGTAACAAATCAACATGAAGAAGTAACAGGGCCGACTCGGTTCAGCGGAGAGTGGAATCAAATTGCAGCGGGAAAGCATTAAACAAGATCTGTGTGCGTTCCTGAGATTTTTGTTGAACAATGCCGCTGCACACCCTCACATTCCACTTCATACTCTATTGGTTTGGCCACTTGGTTATTTTTCTTTCCTCCTGGAGTGTTTAAGAGTTGCCCCCCTTCAACATTGCTTGCCATAATGTTACTGACAATGTCAGGTGTAGCTTTGGAGCACAAAACTGGAATTCTTCCAGATGGCATGAAGTGCTTGTTGTTGTATGGAAAGATCCTCTGAGATGCATGTTTTCTTCATCAGCATGTTCTCAACACATTTGTATTCATCGTGCGCCACAGTGGAAGCAGTTTGACGGTCAGCATCCGTGCATGTAAAAAAGCTCGGAAATCCAGGCCTCAGAGGAGGAGAGTGCCTGCAGGTCTTCAGCCAGCTGCCATTCTCACTTGAACTTCACTGGCATGCTTGTAATGTGCATGAGTTTAACTCTGCTGCCCTGCCAGAAACCTTCAGGGAACATATTCTCTTGGGCAAAACACTAGCCTTTCAAACACATGACCGATTTCTGACTCTGTAGTCTGATGCTGCCACTGAAAGCAGCCACTGAAAAACTCTGGAGGATATAAAAAAAAAAAGCAAAAAAAAAAAAAGCCATCGTGTCAAGCCCAGCTTCATTTTTCCCATGACTACAGGAGTTATATAAAGATTAACTTAAGTACGTGGGCAGAGCTTGTCATATTGCAGCAAAGGAAGCCTGCTGGAGTCGCACGAGGCCTCAGAGTGCTTCAGCTAACCACTGCTCAGACTCCATGTTTCTCCTCAACTTTCTACAGCTCCCCATTTTGAGGACCACATCGAAAAAAACTGCTCTCTGCATTCTCACCATCACCGCAACAAGAATAAAATCCCGAGGGCATGCCAGTGCACATTGTGTGATTTTGTTCAGGTATTAAAGCAGAACGCTAAACCTTGGTTGCCAACATTAGTACACAGATAGTGTACAGGCAGTTCTGGCATAAAGCATCACATGCAAACATATGCATCCTTCATAGCAGAATTACTTCTTTGAGATGCCTTTGACCTCACAGGTCAATCAGAGGCTGCTTTTTAGTGGTTTCTCCCTGCCAAGCTACCAGACAGCTGGGCTGGTTTTTCCCTCTGGGAAGGCCCAAAGTCAGTTATCTGGTTTTCTGTGTGGGTTTTTGCATGCTAAGCACCCATTGTAAGAATCATATTTTTTGTTGCCTCTGCAGATAAACTGACCAACATCTGGCTCTAAGTCAGCATCACAAAGTGAGAGATACATAATACTCCCACGCTGATATCAACCTCTGTTAGTCTGCAGGAGACATAATATCACAGCGACAGACACAAGGATTGTGTTGAATGTTGATTTATTTTAAAAGATTTGTACATCAAAGCTTTTATTTCTGATTGTGGTGACATATTTCAAACCAAGCTGACATGACTGTGTAGCTTCGAGCTAGAGCAGTGTAGATACGATTATTTATTTTAACCTTCAAAATTTAATAGTTCAGCATAAGAGATTTTTTTCAGTAAGTCTTGTAAATGAGTGAATTGGTCACCTTTGTGCTCTTTCTTATTTATTTACTGGTTTCTGGTTAAGCAATTACTCATGTAATGTAAATTGAAATAGTGTAGTAATTAACTACAACCACACATCAAACTCGTCTAAAGGCCCCATATGCTTGTTTGTTTCCATTCCTTCCCTCTTTGTCTGTTTGCCATCTTCTCTCAGAGGCATCACACGGATCTACCAGGTCGAGAAGATAAGGCCTTCCCTAAACTGCAGCATTTGGCCCGTTCATTAATCTTTCACTATTCCCATCTTCATCAGTAAACATGTGGAGTACATTTGGGGTTGTAGTTTTTGCTTGTGAATCTCTAACATGACAGAAATCTGGCTCTTTTCCCACTCAGTGTCAAAATAAACAAGACACTAAATTACTGGTAATTGTCTGTCAGACTTCCTGTTTAAAGTAGGTTTCAAGCCCTGCCCAGCATAATGATGATGACATCGTGAGGGGTTATTTTCTCAAATCCCATTAGAGCCACAAAAGACGCTACACAGAGGAGGGTGACTAGCAGATGTCGAAAAAACTGATCTTTGGAGTGAACGGTTAGGAGGTTAACCGTTTATAGTTAACATCTTTATCTTTAAAGAATCATTAAAAAATAATAAACAAGCAAAAAGAAATCAAGCAATAAAAATAGGAAACAGACAAAAATTGGTTCCTGTTGTTCAAGGATGTCAAACTCATTTTACATCGCTAAATATGGCCGTCTTAGATCCATGTCTTTAACATTGTTAGGAAAAGATTACCGATTTCCGGAGAGGGTTTGTTTTTTGTTGTTGTTATTTTGTTATTCTGTCTAGTTTGGCTTAATTGTCTTATTTATTCCACAAAACGTAATCTCTGAGGGGATGTGTTTCCTAAAATTAACACTATCAGCTTTTTTATTTAAAAATACTTTAAATAAAATACTTAAAAAAACGAACATTAATCAAACTAACATATTACTGATGTTTATTAATTTATAGTCTTATTATGTTTCTTCTGGATACAACCCCGGTGAAAAGAGATTTGAGTCTAGTGAAATTTCTTTAGAAATAAAATAATAACTATTATTTTTATAGCAATTTTCAAAATCCAAACTTCACAGGAGCAACAAAATAAATTGACATTAAAAAAAATGTGTGAAGACGTTGCAAAAATAACAGAAATTGTTTTGTAAATAAAGGTCTGTTCAATGGAAATTCAAACTCTTGTAAAATCAGGAAAGTGTGTTTTAAGTATTTAAAATAACTGACTCAGCCAATTTCTTCAGGGAGACCCTTCCAATGCGCCTGGATAAAAGTCCGCTTCCCAAGGATCCCAAAGTGTACACTGGTTCATATGGTACTAAGAAGTCAGAGATATAGCTAGGAGCAAGGTGGCCAATTAAAAGTTATCAATAAAATCTTCAAAGATATTTAAAACATACTGGAAGTGATTGTAAAAAGGATAAATAGGAATTATACAGTGATTAAAGTCTGATCTTCTCAGATTATTCTGACCTCTTCCTAAAATGTCTTTCTGCACCCTCAAACACAGTAAGACAGTCTATCTATCTATCTATCTATCTATCTATCTATCTATCTATCTATCTATCTATCTATCTATCTATCTATCTATCTATCTATCTATCTATCTATCTATCT
>NW_005187426.1:2779502-2781760 GCF_000239375.1 Pundamilia nyererei
TAATTATTTGCCTGCCAAATAAATTACACCTGCACTGAATGTGAATTCTGTGTAAAAATTTGTGTCACCTTTAATCAAACAGTTTGTCAGTATTATCTGTGTACAGAAAAAACAGCGTAGTTTCTGAAAAGTCGCACTGCTGCGGACTTCTTCAAGTGTATTATTTTATATGGCTGTTGTACTGAGTATGCACTTTAAAAAATTAACACATCGTTGTTTTGGCAGAGAAAAACAAAACTTTCCTTTTAGTGCTTACACTCAATAACTGAAATGATTTATGAAGTGACTCATAACCAGTGTAGCTCCTGCCAGTTTAATGTCTTTTCTCTTTAATTTTCAGTGCATGAAATTTGATTTTCTTCAGGTTCACAGTAGAAATAATTTCATTTCCCTACAGGTACACGCTATATGACTGCACTACACACAGCTAATGATTGCACTTCGAGGAAACTCAGTGTACCTTTTCGAGGGTCAAAATATATGTTTTTTGCAGATTAAAATATGAAGAAACACATTCTATGTTTGGCTGAAATCAAATAGGAAATAGGTAAAAAAAAAATGTTTTAATTTAGTCTTAGATTTTTAACAGTTTCTTTCCTCAAGGTTCTGCATTGGAATCTTAAAAGTTTTTGTTCCCATATGCCTGGTGATTTCTCTCTGGAGGCTCTGGTTTCCTTCCAGAGTTCAAATGCATGCATGCTTGCATGTTAACAGAAGGTGCAGATGTGAGATAAACAAAGCTCTGAGTGTTCAGAAAGACTAGGAGGGCATTATGAACCAATTTTGTACTTTTTAGTCTGTTTATATGTATTCATATGTATGGTTACATTAAGGGGAAAAATTGTCAGCACATGTTCAAGACTGGTCTCCTTTAAGCTACAAACAATGACTGTTTTTTACAGTTACTGACTACAAACCACAATGGTACCCTCTGTTGAGGGTACAATGGTGGTATCTTTGGCCCCAAGTTACAACAAAAATAAAATCAGTGCAGAGTGCCAGTAACTCAAGTTCCTAGAATTTGCTCCAACTGCTCAGCTATATGAAATCTACAGTACATAAAATCTAAGATGGCAGGAGGGGGATGTTGTTCTTGTACCTTTATAGATACAATAATACATTTTATTTTGTAGGAGTGAGGGGATGTACGGAATATTATCTGCTACTGATGCAGAAACTTAAATAAATTATATTGATGAGAAGATGATGAAGACTCACTATTTTGTGTGTTTTACATCTACAGAGGAGAACAGGAACACAGAATTTAATACAGTTGTGGTGAATCATCTCAAACTTGCCCCTGACTTTGTGTCCAAACCACTCAGCCTGAGCTGTCCCTCTGATGTACTTATTTCTCATCTTGTCAGTTCTAGTCCCTTATAATAAAAATCTTAACATCTGCAGGGCAGCATCCTGTCTTTTCATCAGTGCTACCGTTTCCCAGCCACACATCATAGCAGGTCATATTCTATAAATCTTCCCTTTCACTCTTGCTGCTATCCTTCTATCACAAATCACCCCTGACATCGTCTCCACCCACTCCACCTTGCCTGTACTCTCTTCTTCATCACTCTTGTGCTCTTTCCATTGCTTTGGATAGTTAACGTCAGGTATTTAAACTCATCCATCTTTACTACGTCTACTCCTTGATTGTTCTCCTTTCCACCTGTCTCTCTCTCATCCACACACTCATTCTGTCTTTTCTTGTACTGACTTTCATTCTTCTTCTCTCCACTGCATACCTCCACCTCTCCAGGTTCTCTTCTCTTCTCTCTGCTCTCTACTTTCACTGCTAATCTTAGTATTGTTTGCAAACATCATAGTTCATCCTAGCTGACTTCATCTGTCATTCTGTCCATCACCGTCACAAACAAGAAGGGGCTCAGAGCTGATACCTGATATAATCTGACTCCCACCTTGAACCCATCCATCACTTCATCCAGACATTTTACCGCTGTCTTGCTGTCCTCACACATATCTTCCACCAGCCTTTTCTGTCACTCTCGACTTCCTCTTGAAGTTCCTTTCTTGGCACTGTATAATATGATTTCTCTAGAGTCACAAAGACACAGTGCAACTCTGTT
This sequence comes from Pundamilia nyererei, assembly GCF_000239375.1. NCBI lineage: Eukaryota > Metazoa > Chordata > Actinopteri > Cichliformes > Cichlidae > Pundamilia > Pundamilia nyererei. The sequence continues at coordinate 2,781,587 of NW_005187426.1, forward strand.
GCATCTTCTCGGTACTTCTCCATCAACACTCTCAAAGCAAACATTGCATCTGCAGTGGTCATTCTCAGCAGTGAAGACACACCTTTGCTCACTTATCATCACCACTGTGCTTAACCTATCTTCACTGTCTCTTTCCCAAATATTCATGGTAATACTCTTTAACATCATTCCTCT